>NC_134224.1:5259107-5567142 GCF_965140235.1 Caretta caretta
AAACCCTACTTTAAAATCATACTTGAGCTTCCAATCTGACAAAAATGCCAAGTTTACAAGAGCAAACTGTGTAGATCTGTAAATCAAAATGCTCTTGGCAAATGAATTAAGTGACTCCTCCAGGCATCCTGTCTGTCCTGATGCAACTGCTGTGTTTTAGATCTTTCCTTTGTGAAAGGTCTTTTTCTCTCCTTAAGTGCAGATAGAGACAGAAAAATTAGACCTTCGAAATGGCACTTTTACTCAACCTTTGTGTCTGGAGATGCAGCTGCCGACTTCACTGTCGGACGCAAGATTTTGCTCTTGTTGGCATTTCAGGGCTCAACCTGTTCTGGGAGTGAGTGAGCTCCCATTCTGCCTCGTCAGGAGCATTGTCAGCTAAATTCCAATTGCAGAATCTTGGTGGCAAGAGAGGAGGCAGAAAGAACCCAGCTCAATCCTCAAATCTCATGTTGAGTTGGAAGCGTTAGGGACTTTGAAAATATTAGAGACTGGCCAGACAGAAAGCTTGAAGAGGGTCAGATCTGAACTTTGTGGGCGGGACCTCAGTCTAAAGCTTGTGATAACTAAACTTTGGATCCACACATTCTCCCCAATCACTGGGGAAGTTTGGCATGTCATCCAAACTTTGGGCACCTTCCCTGGAATATATCTTTTGACTTTTAAGCTGATCTGGCAGTCACTGGAAGGGAATAAATACAAATGTCTCTGGGGTCACACTTCTGATGTCAACTTCATAGTTTCTTTAGAACCCTGGTTGCCCGAACGTTCATAGATTCATAGAGTTTAAGCCCAAAAGGGAACATTAGATCATCTAGCCTGACCTCCTTTATATGTCAGGCCATTAAATGTCACCCAGCTACCTCTGTATATCTACCCAAAAGGCATCTGAAATACAAAAATGTGGAGATTGCCAACCTGCATCAGACTGTCTAGTCCAGTATGCTGTCTCTGACTTTGACCATTGCCAGATGCTGTAGAAATCCCATACTGAACAATTATGGAAATACCAGTCCATAGGGGATGTTTCTTCCTGATCCCCATCAGTTAGAGTTTGGCTTATGTCCTGAAGCATGAGGGTTTATACCCCATATGTTTTCATCTTGTGTCATGCAACTGTGGATGTTCTCATTAGCCATGTAAACGTCTAATCCTCTTTTTCTAATCCTGATAAATTCTTGGCCTTAGTAATAATTTGTGACAATTCGTTCCACAGACTACATTGCATTCCAAAGCATTCCCCCAGCTGCTCTTCCTCACTGCATACTTTGGGATCTCTTTCAGTTATCTCCTGTGGAGACCTGCCAACGCCTCCCAGCGGGAACAGGATTGGGACTTTAACCATCTATGGCGCGACGGCCATCTTCTCCTGCAATACTGGCTACACGCTGGTGGGGTCACGTGTGCGGGAATGCATGGCTAACGGGCTCTGGAGTGGAACTGAAGTGAAATGTTTGGGTAGGTGCTGGAGTGATATCTGTGTAAAGTGATGAGCTATGTTTCACAAAGGAATGAGAGACCAGAACCCCATTCAAGAATTTATGCATGTGCTTAAGTCTCACTCCCACTGAATTCAAAGGGGTTTAAGCACATGTTTAAATGGGATTTGAGGCTCAGCTGATCGATGAGTGTAACAAACTTTGGATTGTGAAGATGAAAGAGGTTTATAAAAGTGATACATTATTTTTATTTGTTGCTATTTTATTTACTACTGCGGGGACTAGGCCCCTTCGCCCTCTTAGGAAATGCCCCCGGGCCTGACCCCAAAGCACATTCCAGTCAGTGGAAAGACACCCATTGGCCCCACAGGCCTTGGGTCAGACCCCATATCCCGAAATGGCAAGTCCTTTGCTTTGTTGCCACCGGCCCCTGCGTGCTCACAGTTCTGAAAGGATTCCCTTGTGTGCCCCATCCAGCCGGGCACTGCGGCATACCCAACCCCATCGTCAACGGGCAGATCAACGGAGAGAACTACAACTACCGAGGCAGCGTGGTGTACCAGTGCAACCCTGGCTTTCGCCTCATTGGGATGTCGGTGAGGATCTGCCAGCAAGACCACCACTGGTCTGGAAAAACTCCTGTCTGTGTGCGTAAGTATGTTGTCAGGTTTATTTAGCCCTGCTATTGAAGGGACAGAGGCGGAAGTGTCAGGCCATTGTTCATCTAGGAGTTCAGAGACTGAGAGAGCAACTGGGGGAAAAGTCACTTGAACAAGCAAGGAAGGTTGGAGCCGGTTAGGGAGGGAGCATTTTGCATCTAGGTGATTAGTTGAGGTTTCAGCCCTAGTGAGAAATGATTGCCAGCTAGGCTTGTATTAATGATTGGAGGTTGGGAAGAGAGTCTCAGTCTTGTTCCTATCTCCTACAATAAAAAAATCCCCCGTGCCCCTCTGAACTGATACTGGCGTGTTGCATTGCCGTGGAGTTGAGTCAGCTTGGAGGCTACTTGCCATCTCAAGCCTGCAGCTGGTCCTTCCGGCTCAAAGTTGAAACACATGGATGAGAAACGTTGGCTGCAGTCCGTTCTGAACCGCCTGTCCTCTCCTTAGCCAAGCACCAGCCTCAAGGGCTGTGAATCTGGCACCTTTCACAAGCATTAAAACTCATTTCAGAAAGGGAGAGAATAAAATGTAATCAGGTTTCCAAAAGATGCCCTGAATTGGAAGCAAACAAATTAATTCTCAGGGCGTTCCAAAGAGCGAGGGTGATTTCAGCCACCGTGCTGGGAACAAAATCAGACTGGCAAACTGTGTAAGCGAGCATCCTCATTTTGCTAACTTGTGATTTATGGGCTTTCTTATGAGCTGTCCCCCTGCTGATTTTGTGCCTCTAATCTACCATCTGTTCAAGAGATCCCTACTGCACAAAGAATTTCCCGTTGCTAAAATACCTGTGGCCAGATTTTCACAAATTGCCTCCCTCAGGAGCACACAACTATTGTGAATGCAAAATGTGTGTTTGTGTGCACAAATATCTCACCTGCATGCGCAAGAAAATACTTTGTATGTGTAGTGTGAGTGGCAAGTTTTGAAATATTAACCACTGATTTTCTGTGCACATTTCAGTGTCAGATCCACAAACTCTCTCACCTTTTTCTTAGGTTTATTTTATTTTTCTTCATATATTTTTAACTGATGAGGGCTTTTGAAGTTGCTGCACTTGTGTCTGTGCCAGAGGACCATGTCCTGGGCGGTACATTGGAATGGAATAATACCATTCTATATTTTGATCTCAGTTCCACTGGTATCAAACTGGAGAAACTGTATTGAAGTCATATAGAAAAACCTCCATGGCAAGGGTGGATCTCTGCCTAAAAGATAACTTGTGGTTGAAGTAGAGGGTATCGGTCTGGATGTGGGGGTGAACAGGTGATATTCTCTGGACCTGTGTGTTGCAGGAGACAAAATCATAATGGCCCATTCTGGCTTTAAAATGTATGATGCTAGTCTGGATTTAGACCTGAGGCCAGAATCTGGCTCAAAATACTGATTCTCACCTCATTTACACCTGGGCAACTTTATAGACATCAGTGGAGTTGCTCCTGATTTACACAGGTGTTAGTGAGAGGAGAATTAGTCCCTATCCTATGACACATTCTTAGGAGTCACCTTGCTCAGAATGTTAATTTTTCTTTTCAGTAAATAAGCTAATGAAATAATTCACTGGATTTCTGACTATGATGTTAATATCTTCCTATCAACAGATGACGCAGTCCATATATTTCATATCCTGGTTTGCCAGTTGTTTGCTTTCAACCTCCTCTATCTCTGCTATAACTTTGTGCTCAGATATGATAGCAACATCCATTTCAAAGCAAGATACAGAGCAGCCAGTAGCTGCCCTGCAAAACAATAAATAACACCGACACAAGTCTAATGTTAGAGATGGGCTCAAACTGCAAAACTTTATGGGTGCTCCAAAATTCAGAGCCGTTTGCACCCATTTTTCCCTTCATTCTGTTATGAGGATAACGGTCATATAAAAATTGCGCTCAGGGTCTGATACCAGATTTCGAATACACCCAAAGTGTGCGAGTGTTTAGCTGCAACATTTTGGTTCATCGTTACTAGCCATCTGTGAACCACAATGAGAAGCAGAAAACACATTTAGTCCGCGAGGTGAGTAATGAGCCCGGGCCAGTAAGTCAGATTGCTGGGTAGACAACTGTTATTGACTGGCGGGAATTTTCAAACCACACCTTCAGCCAGTTAGATTAATTAAACCACAGCATTTGTAAAGCACATGCCTTTTCATGGATCAGTTGGTTTCTCATGGAACCAATCCAACAGAAGGTCTATACGCCCAGCCCATTAGAATGAAGCGGGTCCCATGGCCTGACTGCATCAATTCACTTTGCACTGGTGACCTACCTTTCAAATACAAAAAGAAAAGGAGTACTTGTGGCACCTTAGAGACTAACCAATTTATTTGAGCATGAGCTTTCGTGAGCTACAGCTCACTTCATCAGATGAAGTGAGCTGTAGCTCACGAAAGCTCATGCTCAAATAAATTGGTTAGTCTCTAAGGTGCCACAAGTACTCCTTTTCTTTTTGCGAATACAGACTAACACGGCTGTTCCTCTGAAACCTTTCAAATACAGGGGCCTTAATGGGACTTTCAGTTGCTTAGCTTAGCTTCATTTCCTTTTTTGGCAATTAAAAGCTGATTTGGCTGCTCATGGATTCAGAGCATCCTGTGCAGGGGCCTGATATTCAAAAGATGGCCTCAAAGTAATTAAAACTACAGCAGCCCTTTGGGGTAACATGCATTTAAAGTAATTAAAATGGAGCAATGTTGGGTTTTGAAAATAGATGCCTTGAGGCTGCGTCATTATTTATATAGAAGTGGGGCATTGTGTTATCCCATCATAATTCCCTGTCTTGTTAATGTTTCTTTTCTTAAACCTGCTCCACAAGAGTTGCTATGCTATGTACGAACTGGAATTTGAGATAGGTGCAGTCTAGAGAGACTCTCCTTTTTATGTTGACAAAGAATCCACCACCTAGTTCACAACTGCTATAATAGGACCCTAATGGTGACTCATGGATACCTCGGAGAGAGCATGACGTCTGCTTTGTGTAGCACCAAAAGGCTGTCAATCTTCATGCTTCAAGGCCTAAACTAGTCACCAGCTAGGGTCCAGAAGAAATTTCTCTCCCCGTGGTATAGTCTTGCCCAGTTGACCAGGTATATTATTTGTTCTCACCTTCCTCTGTAGCATTTGGCACAGCTGCTGTCGGAGACAAAACACTGGACTTCTGGTAATGGATTATCAGTTTGTTCCACCATGGCAATTCCTATGTCTTCCAATCAATGTTGCTTTCTTATTGACTATCAAAGGATGCCATGTTCTTAACGTGGCCAGAAGGCTCTTAGCTGAAAATCCTCAAGCTTGCTTTGCAAACCGAAAATACTGCTGTACTCTGGAGTAAAGGTTCCCAACTTTACTCCTTCCAGTAGGGTTGCTATGGCTTTAAATCCTTCTTTAAGACTTGTTTCTGTAGGGGTCTGCAAGCAGCTGTGAGCCAACCATGCTTCTCTCAGGGGGGTAGGAGGCCAACCAGCCATGAGCCAACCAAGCCTGTATTAAATCCAAGCACTGTCTCTACTGGTTGCCCACGTAATCCTATTGTTGTGTCCGTTGTCTCTCTGTCCCCATCCTGCCCCTTGCATTATCTTCAGAACATAAGCATCCCACAGTCGGTCAGAGCCCTGGTCCATTTAGCCCAGCACCCTGTCTCTGACAGGGGCCTATCTGCGCCAGAGGAAGGTACGAGAAAATCCCGCAGTAGACACTCTGGGTTTCCTCCTAACCCCCATCAGTTAAAAGCTGATTTACGCCCTGGAGCCGGAGGGTTTATGTTCCTTTCTCTCATCTCAGGCCATTTGGATTGTAAGCTCTTTGAGCTAGGTACCTGACTTTCTTCTTCTGGTTAAATCTATTTCCTCTCCCCTTCTTCCCCCCGGCCCTGCCCAGTGTGACTCCATGGACTTCAGTGGGGTTGCTCCTGATTTACACCAGGGGGGGCGAGAGAAGAATCAGGCCTCATGGCTTTGAATGTCTGGGTGGTGCCTAGCACCTCTGTGGGTGCTCCGCGAATGAATTAATAATAATGGCTGGGATTTTCAGAGAAGCCTAGGGGCGTTAGGTGCCCAAATCACAGTGAAATGTAGTGGGAATTGGGTGCTGAACTCCCTTAGGAAATGCCCCCAGCAGGAACAACACAGCAGGTGTAAATGAGTGTCATTCCAAAGACATGGACCTCGATGCTGTTGTGGAATATGGTGGTATTTTCTTGGTGACCTTATTGCTTGAGAACTGTCCTTCCAGGCTCACTTTCTGCAACCACAGGGGCCACAGAGGTAATGTCTCCACTTTCTGATTGTAGCCATCACTTGCGGTCACCCAGGCAACCCAGCCAACGGCCTGACGCAGGGGAACCAGTTCAACCTGAACGACGTGGCCAAGTTTGTCTGCAACATCGGGTACCACTTGGAAGGGGCATCCCAGTCACAGTGCCTGGCGAACGGCCAGTGGGGCAACTCCCTGCCCGCCTGCCGCAGTAAGTCATCTTCCCTCTGGTCCTCATTCGACCACTGTGGTTGAGGCCTGGAGCGTATGAATGCCTCAGTCCCTTCAAAGGAAGCTGCTGCTGGAAGGGGTAGAGGGTGGCTAGAGCTATAGTCCAAGGATCAGAAATGCCTTCAGGCGTAACCGGGTTGTGACAAGGGAATAGCAGCAGCTCGGCTTCCCCCTCCTCACGCACTTGGGTGCATCAGAGGGGCTGCGTGGGAAATGGAGGTGGAAGAAGGGTTTGTTCCACGCACGGAGCAGAGCCCCTGGGCTAAGCCCCAACAGGGGACTCCTCTTCTATTTTCATCGTGAACTTTTTGATTTCTAGTTACCAACCCTGGGCCAGATCTTCCACTGGTGTAAATCGAGGCAGTGCCGTCACCTTCAGTGTCACGTCAGTCTGTTGACGTGGGTGGAACTCCATGAGTTTTCACCAGCTGCGACTCTGGCCCAGGGAAAAACCCTTGCAGACTGGGGCTGTGTTTTGTTTTTCCTGCTTAGTCATTCCTTCAGCTGACATGGTGCGATGAAGGCAGCAGGGGGAGTGTAAGTGGGAAGCACAGAGAGGATGTGATGGGGGTTTTGCTGATGAAGGAATGGTGCAAATGCCACCCCCTGTGATCAAGATGAGTTGGACTTTGTTTCTCTCTGTGCCACATCCTTGGTTACTCCTGGTCCCTGAAATCCAGTTAGATGCCAACATGAGTCAACATAAAGCAGAGTTTGCAGCTCAGTAGGAACATAAGAGTGATGTTTGAAGGCCAAACATTCCTATGTGGCATAAGCAGATACAACCCCTCCCCCCCGAGTTCAGGGGCGCTGCACCTATTCACCCCAGAGCTGATCCCGATCCTGAGGCTTTACGCCCTTCCCTACCACCCTATCGAAGTGTGAATTGCTAATAAGAAAAAAAATCATTGGGCCATATCTGCAGCTGGTCTCAATCAGGATAGGCCCCACTGAAGTCAGTGGGGATACACCAATCCATACCAGCCAAGGATCTGACCCAGAAACACTCAGTCATGTTCCCATATGCTAACCTCTCTTCCCTCTCATTTCCAGGGCTTCCTGCCTCCTTCGGTATTAGCATAAAAGTTCACTTACCAAATTCCCTCCTTCCCTCCCCTCCCCATCCCTGCACTCCATTCCTCTACACTCTGTCAAGCCACTTATCTCTGTCCCTACTGCTGCCTGGTCAATGGCAAAGTCAGCTCTTCTCACCTGCTCGCTAACTGCCCGATCCTGCAGTGAGCCAATGAGCGAGGCTCTGTCTCTGCACGTCACATGGCAGGATCAGGCCCAGAAGATGATCTCTTCTTTTAAATCCAATTATTTTGTTTGATTTTTTTTAAAAGACAGAAAAAAGAAAGAACCCAAACTGCAGAATGTGTGACTTGAGATTTCTTCCCCTTTTTCTCCTTGTTTGAGAGAGTCCTTTGTTCTTTGTTACACCCTTTGTTTTGTATTTTTGTTTTCTGTTATTTGTTTGCAGTTGTAAACTGTACTGACCCCGGGCACCTGGAAAACAGCATCCGTCAAGTGCAGCCAAGTGGTCCTCACAGATTCAGCTTTGGAACAACTGTCTCATATCAATGCAGCCATGGATATTACTTATTGGGCACACATGTACTTTCCTGTCAGGGGGATGGCACTTGGGACCGGTCCCTCCCACAGTGTCTTTGTAAGTTGTTCAGAGCATAACCCTTTTGTTTAGGGCATTGCTAAAGAAGTCATACTCAAATGATCCATTGCAGCCTTTCATCTCAAAGGGTTTCCGTCACTCTTTAGCTGAATGATGCCTACAAGGTTTGATCCAAAGCCCATTGGAGAGTCAGTGTTCATCTTCCTATCCACTTCACCAGGCTTTGGATGGTGCCCCTAGAAGGGAAAAAATATGGTCTAGAGAGAGATTAGATTAGGTGGGGATCCTTTCACCCACCAATGAAATGCAGACGCCTTTGAGTTTGGATTCCTGACCCCATTCCGCTGCAGCGACAATATGGTAGGTGGTGAAGAGAAGCGTCAGTTCTCCAGTAGATACCAGACGGGGAATTTATAGCAAGGCAGCATGTAATTAGCCACAGCAGATTTAGCACAGCTCATATACATCCGAACTTCCACACACCCACTCGCTCACATGTCTTTGGAGAAAGGCAACGTCAGCTCAGTATCAAAATAAACACCTTCATTGCTTTTACTCTTTTGCAAAATGCATGTTCCAGAGGACTCGCTTCTTGAGTCATGCTGTAGACTTTTTTTCCCCTTAAAGTAGCGTTAATGCTTGCTGCCTTTAAGTTAGTTACAGATATTTATAAGTAAAGGCACAGTGAAGAAAGATATGGGATGCTGTGCCAAGGCTTGGGTTAAGGGAGCAGTCTGATTTGGGAGATGGGAACTCTGAGCTGTGTGGTTTTGAGCCAGTAGCCTCACCGCTCAGAACTGATCAAAACAACCATCGTAATGCACTCCAGGATGTGCAGTTTGGGTTCGAGGTACGCTGCTCAGGTGCGGGAGAACTCTTTCTGTCTCGTGAGACATGCCTTCAGTGCAGCCTAGGGAACACACCCTGCGGTGTATTATTGCTTGTGAGTGCTTGATAGCTCACCTGTGTGCATGCACATACACTGCTGTCACCTTAAAAGCATATTAGACCCAAGAACTTGGAGCCCAAACCAAGTCTGGACCCATATAACCCCCAAAATTGGCATTTGGAACCAGGCAGGATGAGACACTGTATAAGAAAAACATTTTATAACAATAATGACAAATTTCAAGTAGTACCGCATCATCCAATCCTATGGTGCTTAGGTACAATGGGGGAGAGGCAGTGTACAAACCCCATCAATACAAGATCTGTAACACAGTACGGGAGGTTCATTCTTGTCAGGCAGCTGGGGACGCTGGACTAGTAATGATAGTAATACCTAGCTCTTCATCACTAGATCTCATCACTTCACAGGAGGTCAGTATCACTCTCCCCTTTTTCCAGATGGGGAAACTGAGGCACAGAAAGGCAAAGTGACTTGCCTGAGGTCACCCAGCAGCAGAACCAGGAATAGAACCCATGTCTTCTGAGTCCCAGTCCAGTGCACTAGCAACTAATTCACACTGCACTTGGGGCCTGGCTGCAGAGTCTTTCCGCTGATTGCAATGGGCACTGGATTAGGCCCTGAGAAAATGGCATAATTCACCATGCACCTAATGGTCCCCAACAGAAAATCCAAAGCAGCCAAATGGGTCATTGTAACCCGGTAAAGGTGATTGCAAATTATATAGCTGCTCAGGCAGATAGAGAAAGCAGAACCTCTCGATGGATGTGCTCACTTCCTGCACAGCTAGACATAACCTTTCAGTTAAAGTCTCCTCAGTGGATCCAGTCAATTTTCCATGAAACCCACAAAGCACTTAACAAGGAAGAAAGGCTATGTGGTAGGGACAGGGGGCAAGTGAGGCGAAAGGGAAACACACCAGCTCCAGATGAGCGATGGTTATTGATTTTCGTGTTTACATCCCTTCTTCAAGAGTAAAATCGTTAGGATTTCTTTTACTTGCCGTTGGTGCATCTGCTGTTCAGGAGTTGTACCTTGCAGGACAAATAGATCAAACAGTCAGAAATGGAGGGAGACAATCAGTTCTCCTACCTAGCCCCTTAAGTTTCATTCAGCTGAGCTGTTCCAAAGCCTCAATCTTTTTAAATTCCTTTATTTATCCTTTTCCCACCAAGTCATAAAAACTAGTTTTTTGGCACATTTTCTTTTCCTTTGTTACCAGCATGTCACCATCTTACATTTATAAGCATGCTGCACAAGCCATGGGAAATTGACAAGTGATAACCACGTACCTTAGAATCTACAGGCACTCAAATCAAATAGCCAACCTTCTCATACCTGGGTGCCTCAAGCCGGGCTCTTGACATCCATAGCCAAGGAGCTAAAGAAACGTGGTCCTGTGGTTTAAAAACATTGAGCACCTACAGCTTCCATTGACTTCAGAGGATTTTATGGGTGTTTTCACCACCTTTGAAAATCAGACTAATTTTATTTAGCGCCTGTAATCACTACTCACTTTTTAAAATGTAGACCCAGGAATCTTACCTTCAGGTAACCCAGGTTTGAGCATTTTGGCTAGTGAGTATTTTAGAGAAGGAAAAAAACCTGTTCTTTAAGGGGTGGAAGAGGGACTCTGATACAGTAAGTGAGATCTACCACAGCAAAATCTAGCACAACAGAAGAAATTTGTTCCAACTGTCTGCACAAATGCTTTACAACCCCCAGTACGGTCACAGATTTTTAGCTTAGATGTGTCTGCTGGAGTATCCGTTATTGACTTGTTCGTTTCAGTTTGAGTTTATTAGCTATCAAACTAATTTCTTTTGCAAAAGGCATTGGTTTTAGTCACAGCTCTGTGTCAATATCTTTCAGTGCCCACGTACTCTATATAAACATCCACACCCTTTTCTTTTTCTTGAAGAATACATCATGCATTCCACCTACGCAGAAGGGGGAAATGCATCCATTGCTGATACTTCCCTTCAGAAATTCTAATGGCCCTCACATAAAGACTCTTTTAGATCAGATCATATTTAATCGCCTTTAGAGTTGTCAGCTTGTTTGTGAATAGCCAAGCTTCATCTACCCTAATAGCTAAGCTAAATAAACCAATTGATTATTGTTAACAGTGTTTTTAGTAGCAATCATAGGGTGAGCAGTTCTTACAAGCTGCCAGAGTAATTTCATCAGGTGTGACATTGCATCTAATACGGCTATGTGTTGACAGAATCCCATACTGCCAAGGAATATGTGTGTGCGTGTGTGTGTAAATATTCATTTTTAATAGGGGATGGATGTTCACGGGAATGTGCAAAGTGTATGCCTGGAAAATCCTTTTTCACGTGTGCATTTGGGTATTTGCATGCACAGACCTGGGACAGCCCCTGTGCAAACGTTTACATGACCAGCCCCGGTGAAATCCACCCCAGGGACCAGTGCCAGGTTTGTGCACCATTGAAACTCTGTTTTGAGCACCTCAATGGTGCATGTCACTCGTGCCAGCTCCTCTGAGTAGGGAGTAAGGGTATGCAAGATTTCAATGGGCAGTTCATGTAAGGTCACATAGGGCCAGATCCTCAACTGGTGTAAATTGGTGAGGCTCTATTGAAGTCAATGGAGCTATGCTGATTTACACCAACTGAGGGGTCTGGCCCATAACTGTTGATTGCTCTGTGTCTGCAAATTCCACTTTGTGGGTGCAAAAGGGGAGTGTTTTGCAGCTGCATCCATTGCACCTTCCTTTTGAACGCTCGTCCCCTGCAGTTAAATAGTAACGCAAGCCATAATGTTGTTCTCTTTGTTTCAGTGGTTTCCTGTGGCCATCCTGGCTCCCCGCCCCACTCCCAGATCTCAGGCGATAGGTACACGGTAGGGTCTGTCGTCCGCTATAGCTGCCTGGGGAAACGGAGACTGATTGGCAACTCCACTCGCATGTGCCAGCTGGACGGGCACTGGAGTGGCTCCCTCCCTCACTGCTCAGGTGAGAAGGCCAGGAGACTTGGCCAGGGTTAGTGCGATGACCCTTTGCTTCTTCACAGGCCCACAGAGGGGCAGTCCACCACATTTCCACCTGGACTCCAGCTGGAGAAGAGAAGCCATGAGGCCTCTCAGATCTATATTCTTCTGAACAAAGGAGGGATCTGGATCCTGCAGGACTTGGAAAGCCCAGCTGGAGCTCAGGGGTCCAGCCTCCAGCACCTTGGACAGTGGGTGCCGATAACGAGTAAACCTTGTCCTGTGGCCCAGGATGAATAAATCATTGCAGCGTATGCCCTAAACATAACAAATAACACGGCAAAGTCAATACTGCAGCCTGCTCTTTGCTATTCAATGGTTCCTGTTGTGCTTCTGTGAAGAGCATTGATTTGTGGGGGAGGTTTCATACTCACAAATTGCTCCTTACAATGTAACTTCAGATTCTCCCTTCCTCTCTCCTGCAGGCAGATAAGTCAGATGCTCCCATCTCAGGCTTCACAACTGATCTGTTGCTTCATGCAGCAGCGCTGTCCCGTGTGCCGCACGTCAGTTTGGATGTTGCACATATACATGGGATGTCCCGTATCCACGACAGGCAGGGATAGACTCGCGGTAACCGATTTCCAAGTGCTCATTGCCTGCAATCAGGGCCATATTTTCAAAAGAATTCAGGTGTCAAAATAAGGGATAGATTTACAAGAACCCTCAGCTCCCCTCTCAACACTTGCTGGGAGATTTTTTGAAGATCTGGCCACTCATCTTGGTGCCTCATGGAGAGCTGAGCTGTTCTGAAACTCTGGACCAGAGTGGGGTTTCTCCCCACCCCCCAAGTTGAGAAATGTCCTGATACACAAACATCACATGCGATTTTGAGAATCTGAGATAGGGCATCAGGGAGGGGGATCCATCCCTGTTCCAGTCTTGTCCCTCACCGATATGCAAGTCTCTTCAGTCACAAAATCAGCAGATTCCCTCCCCGATGGAACTGAAAAACTGCCCGAGCTGAGTAAAACCCCACTCCCACCCCATGCAGCCTTCCATCCCCTTGAGAGCAAGGCACCAAGGAGATGGGACTCTAGATGGAGCAGAAGCAATGGCAGCGAGTGGTTAATTTTTAATTATGCCACTTTAGACTTAGCAGCTCCACTTGACCAAGTTTAACCTGCACTTAAAAGGGGAAAAATATTAAGAGGCAATTTCATCCTCTCTGAAGGACGTATCTACAGAACAATTGGTGATTTGCTTAGTGATTTATGGCCACTTGGAAAGTTTCTTCTTTAATTCATATCCATTTTTTTCAAAAGCCTTCAGCATTAGCCTAACTGTGCTCCTATTGAAACCCGTGGGGTGGAAGGTCTGCCAGTGACTTTAGAGGGAGCAGAGTTAGGCCAGTGCCACCTGCTTTTGAAAACTCCACCCTCTGCCACAAACTCCAAACCACTTGGGACCTGATTTCCTCCCCGCTTCCCCTCCCAGCTTCCTTGCACCCTATGTGAGTCGTTTCCAGCCCCGCAAAGTGGGCGTGAAACATGACCACTGGTACGTGTTGGCCAACGATTCTGATTTGCTACTTTTTCACACCAAACTCAACTTGCACTGGTGCAAATAAGGACCAAGGTGATAGGGAATCGGATCTTTTGTCTTGTGCCTGTGCTTTAATAATCAGCAGTGCAAACACATCAGTTGAGGGCCTGATTCTCCATTGTCCAGCATGCCACCTCCTGCCCCCAGCACTCCCCTACAGTGAGGGCAGCATAGGGCCATCTATGCCACCCCTACAGTGCTCCTGCACTGGGGGAATTCTCCTCCGGGGCCATCCTTTACAGCTCAGAGTGATGCACAGAGGTCAGAATCGAGTCGAGGCTGTTTCCAATGGAAAGGGTTTTGCCATGTGCAGGCAGCTCGTTAATTGCGACAGTGGCTTTAGCAAATCAGAACAAGCCGTTTTGGAATAAGTCACCTGCAGAGGAGAACAGTAAGGCCAGAGAAAGGTATTCCCTTCACCCTTTTAAAAACTAGTATTTTCCTGGATGACAAATGTCTTCATTACTTTTTACATCCGACATGATCCCGCAAAGCTCATTACTGTAGCAAAACACAGAGGGCTTGGGAGCCAGGGGCTTCAGCTCTAACTGTAGGAGTGAAATATTGCTCCCTGGATTAGGGCTGGTGTGTTTACAGTGATCATTAGCAGAGAGAGCTGATAACAGACAGACGTGGCATGAGCCTGGGATGTGGGGAGACGTTCTCAAAGAATGCCTGCAAGGCAACCTTTTCAGCTGCCTCTCTCTTCATGTCCCCCTAACTTTCTGCCAGCAGTGCTGAGCGTTAGCGATTTCTGCGAGCGGATGTTTCTTGGCTGGGTTCCTACCATGTCTGTGCTTCAAAGCTCTGCAAGGATAACGGGGTTGGGGCGGGAGACTTTGAGCATCTCATCATTTCTGCTTGGAGGGGAACCATCCACCTGACTGATGCTGGCAAAGAAACCTCTTGCTGCCTAAGCAGCTGCTGCAGAAGGTCTCTGCATCTGTCTAGGTTTCTTTCTGGAGATTCGGGAGTAATGGGACCTCTTTTGCAAGTGCTTAAAGAGCAATGAGCTTCCAAAGACAGTAGACACCTGGGATGAAATAACCACCTGTGCAGAAGGTCAGCACAAGGGCTAAATTCGGACTTTGCTGGCTTTCCACACCGGGTGAATTTCGCCCTCCCCACTTACTACAGTGATGCGTGCGGTATGATGAATGTGCCATGCCAGCGCTGTAACGGCCACCACGTTTCAAGGCTTGGCTGACTTGTGGGAGAGCAGTTTTAGGCACCTCCCCCCCCCCCCCACCCCGCCACATCACCGATGGGCAAAAAGGGAACTTGGAGCTCACTGGTCTGCTATGTAATTCTGCTATATGGTCCCCAAGGGAGTCAGCAGGAACAGAGAGGTGAAACTGAGGGAGAAAGACAAAAAACATAGTGGCTGTGTATAGTCTCCCAAGGGAATGGTGGAAGCCTTATCATTTAGGGGTATTTAGAGCAAACCGACTGGGCAGAACACTGGAAGACATCTGTCCCTGGGACGGCAGGGAGAGGGAGTGGATGGGTTAGTAGGTGGTTTTCCCCCTACCAAGAGAAATTCTATGGGCCTGCGCTGTGAAGGAGATGAGGCTTAAAGATCACAGTCGTCTCTTCCCACCTTAAAATCTACGAGTCTCCAATAACTATGGTTTCATGATCCCAGTGGATAACTAGAAGGCTAATGAGAGGATGCAGTGTGCAGACTGGCTACTCGATGGTAGCTTCTTGTGTAGCACTGGTAACTCCTCTCTGCCGCTGCGGGGAAGATGGGCCAGGACAGCCGCCTGCCCTGGCTGTTGCTGACAAAGTGTTTTTCTCCGCTCAGCAGGAGGCAGCCAGGGAACATGTGGTGACCCAGGGATCCCTTCGCACGGCATCAGGCTGGGCAATGAGTTTGGTGTGGACAGCATGGTTCGGTTCAGCTGCGAACCAGGCTACACCCTCCGGGGTTCGTCGGAGAGGACCTGCCACGCCAACGGCTCCTGGAGTGGCTCACAGCCGGAGTGCGAAGGTACCACTCCCCTCCTTACAGGCTGGTCTCTTCAGGGGAACGATTGAGGCTGCTCAATCATGAAGTACGCCACACCCCTTACGTTGCCGGTATGTGCCCCATGTACCACAACTCAGAGGCAAGCACCGTGGTTGCCTCATCGGTGAGGCCTGGTGAGGGCTAGTCCTGATGGGTCCCAGTAACCACTCGGACACATGGCGAAGGGCCAGGGTATTTTACTAAGCATGGCAGGAAAGGGAAAGGTTACAAATACCCTAGGTACAGAGGCTGAAACGGTTACAGTTCAAAGTGAGCCATAGCAAGAAATGTCTGGGTCCCAGGAGCCGTCCAATGTAGAGTCCGGGCCTAGAGTCTCAGGTGTCCTCTCCAGTCCAGACTCTGTTCAAGCAAATAGGAGCTTGTGGGTTTCCAGGTCAGACTCAGTTACTGTGTCTCACTGGGGCCTCTCTGCAGTGGTTCCCTGCCCAGCCGCTGCCACTGCGCGGTAAGGTCCCACACAGCCCTGCACCCCGCCGTCATGTATGGTATTCACAGCCTGGTCCACACTTGGCTCTGTATCCTGTTCCTGGAGATTCCCCTTTGCATTCAGCTTCTCTGCAGCTCCCTGCCGCCAGGCAGCCGCTGCTTCCGGACGGAGCCCAGTTACTTTCTGGTGCAGGACTTTTCCCCTCGCTTGGCCAGGAGATTGGGGATGTGCAGCAGGGAGGGGGCTCATGGGCGTTGTAGCACCCTACTTAGTGGAGCCATCACAGTAAGATAGTTAGGGCTGTCTCACACCCCGCCTTGCTGTGCTGGCGGGGCAGAAAGCATACCAAAGCCTCCCTTCCTCCCCTAATGGGGGAGGGCAGGAGCACCCGGCTGCTCTAGTTGGCAGAAAACCACGAGGGGAACCTGTTTCATTAGCTTGCTCCAAGGTTTCCTGCCAATCTTTGAGGGGACAATGGCTGAGTGAGTTACGTGACACACCAGTGCATAATGCAAATTAAAATCTGAATAAACATTTTTTTTATTTTAAAAAATGCCTTTTATTTTGTTTGAAGAAAAAGAATAAAACCCCCTAATCCAACTTAATAAACTCTGGGCCAGCTCCTGCAAGCCACTCTGTTGCTATTACAGAAGTATTTAAAAATCAATCCGCGAAAGAACAAAAGCCCCAAACTAGGCAGGAAACCAATAAGCAAGGAGACCGGTGCAAGTCCTTCTCCTCAGCTGATTTGAAAGCCAAGAGCTCGGAGAGAGTTTGCAAATGAATTGGAAATTTATTCCAGATTGATGCAGCCCTTGATTGAAGACACCGCGTCACATTTATTAATATACTGAGGCCTTGGGGTGGGAGGGGCATTATTTTTTCTTTCCTGTTTTTGTTTTTGTTTTTTTGGTGGAGGGGATCCACAGGGGCTGTATATTAATAGTGGGATAAATAACCCCTCAAATTCAAAGGGCACCAGGATGCAGTGGGGTTATTTTATTTTTGAATCACAGCTGTATGAGTAATAGTAACATTATTCCTATAATGTGGTGGTTTACTGTTAGGCCCTCGCCGACCGAAATAGGCAAGTCATTCTCAGTGTTGAGTCGTGCGCTGTTCTCTGCCGTTTGTATTCATGGCAAGGTGCAAACACGATCAGGTATCGGTGGGGCTGTACTCTTCGAGTCTTCGATTCAACTTTCTGGAGCAGGGATTTCTATCTTTTTGTTTTATTGTTGCGAGTACATTTAAGGCAGGCAGGAGTGAGGACGAACAGCATTGAGGAGGCACAGGCAGGGTTATGCAAGCTCTTCACCTGCAGTTATTTCACATCTTCTTATTCCTGACCCGCAGCACAGCCAGCCATTCAAGACCCAGCCTCCCCCCACACCCTGAACCAGCACAGCTCTACAAGAGCATCCCTGTCCTAATCTGCAGCACCCCTGGCTGTTCCAGTGCAGGTCTCGCCACGTGCACCGTGCAGCCCCTCTGCCAGGCCAGTCTTGGACTCCCTAGTGCCTCTGCGCCGGCTACTCCAGACCTGTCTCTCCTGAGCAGACTGTCAGCAGTGCCAAATGGTGCAGGGGAAGGGCAAGGTGTTTGGGACGTAGGCTGATCGGAGATTTAGGCCATTGGCTCACTGGTGCTTCAGACCTGAGTCAGGCTTTGAACCCAGGGTTTGAGAATTGAGCCAACAATGCTGACTCTGCTTCCCAGCCTGGCATCCCCACAGTCACTGGTATAGCCATGTGCATGATCATTTTTGTCCCACGCTGCACGGTGGTGGGGTTTTAACCAGCAGCGCTCGAAATATTGCTGGCCCTGGGCATGTGCATTTTGGAAGATGTGGAAAGCAGGTGGCAAAAGTCCTTTCTCCCATCTTCATGTACCTCCACAGGGGGCAGCCAGTGCAGCTGACGCAATTATCTACCCAGACAGGCATGTTTGGGCAGGATGGGGGCCGAGCCCTGACCCCAACCCACTATCCACCAGGTTGCACTTGTGGGAAGAGCGCAGGCAAGTGAAACAAAACTTGTTCTTTGCTCTGTTTCTGCCAGTGTCCCTGAAGCCTGTAGGCCATATCCAGGCATGGTGCCTGCCTCCATCATTGCTGAAGGTGCTGTCCCCAGCTCAGTGCCCCCAAATCTCTTTGACCCCTAATCAGCTCTATGTATTTTTAGCTAAGGATATACATGTAGTGGGTAAGGCCAAAGCTTTCAGTGCCCAATGGGGCGTGAATCCATATTTATGCAGAAGCACTATACTGAACAGAAGCTACAGGGGCTCAACCCCTCTGCAAGTCAGGCCTCTTATTTAGGTGCTTGACTTTAGTCACCAAGGACCCGATTTGGCAATGCACATCCTTAACTTAGAGCATGTTCTTAAGACCTATTGGCATCAATGGGACATAAACACAGACTTCCCAGCTTTATAGAAATGCGGTAGGTTTAAATGCATGCTTCAGTCCCTCTGGTGTGCTTTAAAGTTAAGCATGTGCGTAGCTGCTTTGCTGCATTGAAGCCCAAACGTTGACCTTTGTGGCCAGCATACTCTACATGTCACTAGCTGATTGGTCTGCTTTAGAAACCACACACAGTGCGGGGCTTTTTTAGCTTCTGCAGAATGTAATAGTGGTTTCTCAGTACTTAACCAAGTTCCCAGACTAATGTAATCTTATTGAAAACTTGTTCCGACCCAGCCTCTCATATGTCTGTAGGTAATTGCATCTTCATCAAAGGCATAACTCTTGGATCGGGTTCAGCAGACCCTCCGTAAATAAGCCCAGGTCCAAGGAGAACCCCCAGAGCCAGGAGTTGTCTTTTATTAGCAAAAACGTTTTTTGTTTTTTTTTGGAGGAGAGGAGGGAGAATATCCCCAGCACCCAAGTTCCATATTTCCCGACTCATTAAAACCTGGTGATTAAAGGTCTCCAAGGCATGATCTGAATCAGAGTGATTAATATGTTCCATATCCCTAAATTGGGGCTAATCATATTTAAAAACCTGCTAAGTTGCATTTCCCCTTCCATATTTCTGAATTAGCCCATTTGAATGTATGGACGTCTCCATGGGAACCCCATTCGGCATTGGAGTGGCAAAGCTCCAGCATGCCAACGCAGCCATTCAACTCCTCTGTAGGGCATTGTCTGTCTCTGACTCACACCTCAGGCTCGGCGGCTAGGAACAGAAAGCATAATCAAGTCAAGCGGGGCCTGCAGGGCTTCAGTTCGACCCTGCCCAGCGAGTGAAAATCCTTCCCTTCTGTTAGCTGCGATGCAAAATGAGCATGGAGGAGCTCTGTCCGTTCTTGAATAGACCAAGGTCTACGCCACAAACAAAGCACCGTTAATTAGTTGCCATCCTTGTTAATGTTGCCAGAGAGGCTGAGAAATGAAAGGGGGCAGAGATCAAGCTGCCATCTTGCCCCCTGCAAAGCAAGGCTGCGCCAGCTCACTACAGACGCTGTGCTGGGCAGAATCTTCTGTTGCCACTGCCAGGTGATGTGGGTGCAAGTTGTTTATAGTCCCTAGAGGTCCCAGCTGAGATCAGGACCCCATTGCACCAGGTGCTGTATGGACACGTAATACAAGACAGTCCCTGCACTACAGGTCTTACCATCTAAACAGACCAGGCGGGGAAAAAGCGGGAAAACTGCAGCAGAAAGAGGTGATATCCCAGCAGCTGAGCATGTGCTTCGCTTTGCAGACCACGGAACTTTAACATGCGCTTAACTTAAAGTAAGTGTTTTGCTGAATCAGGACCAAAGTGACTCGCCCAAGGTCACAGAGAAGGGGTGTGGCAGAGCCAGGAACCGAATCCAGATCTTCTGAGTGCCCAGCTGGGTAAGGAAGAGGATTTATACCCTCAAGCTGGCAGGTGCCGTTCGCCTGTTCTAAAGTTCAAACAAACAGAGGAGGAATTATTTTTAAAAAATCCACAATCATTTTTTCAGAAGGTACAAATGGATTGAAATCAAACGAGTCAATTATCGGTAGTGGCTAGAACTGCGCAGTGCTGCTGACTGTGTTAGACAGTAGAGGCCGCATCGTTTCCAGTAAAACCAGCTTTCCAGGCTTTCTAAAATCTCAGGTTTCAAGCCCCATTTAGCTTTAATTTCCAGTGAGTTTTAAAGTGTAAATGCAAATTTACAAGCTCCCCTCCCTCCCCCTGCTTTTGTCACCGTCCATCTCTCCATGCACAGCGTGAAGGAATGAGGGGGTGGGGGGAACAAAACAAAAAACACTTGCTCTCCTTCACAATAGACGCTGCAATTGCATTGTTAGTTGCTGTTAAGCTTTATAGTTTCTCCCCTTCCTTGAAAAGCTGAATGGAACGTTTGCTTTTAGCGTGTTTATTGTCGCACCAGATGAATTAATCAAAATCCGCAGCCAGAATGAGGCAGGACCCTCGCTGGTGTTTGCCAGTTTAAGTAAACAGAAATGTGTTTATTTTAATTGATCCCAATTTGACCACTGAGAATATGCTTGTAACAGGATTTTTTTGCCCTCTGCATGTCGGGTGGAATGTAGGCTACTATTTAATTTAAACAGTATGTAAATTACCATCTGCAAAGTGAAGGCTTCAGGACTCCAAAGGCTCTCAGCTATGTGTTATTCCCGCAGTGGATTTTGCCTGATGTGTCAGGCATTGTTAGGAGACCAATTCAGCCTGTCTGCTGAATGGCAGCAAGACCCAAAAGGACAATTCTGTCTGCTGTAAGGATTAGACCGTGGGGCATGTGTGGGACATTTTATTTACATGCTACCTAGACTGGAATCCTCTTTAGTAAACAGCTTTAATCTGTAGGAGAGGAGAAGAGACACTTTATTGCTCTTCCTGGAGGGACTTGCTGTGCTTCTTGTTAAGGCAACAATCATGGAGCCTTAAAGTGCCACCAGTTCTGAAGGGGAAGAACTTTTTAAAAAAAAAAAAAAAAACAAATTAAAAAGAAACACCACTCCATGTAATTCCACGGGATTCACCCTGCCGGGCAGATGGAATATTAAAAGCAGCACTGTATGTAACGGTATGTAAGGAGAACGCGTGCCCTAGAAGCCTCTGTAGTAAATAAATAATAATGTGGCCCCTTCTTCTGATACTTGTGATGCCCCTTATGCCAGATGGTAGCTGGTGCCTGTGGCCTGGTAGCGTGGCTTCCCGGGGAGGATAAATCAGCGACATGGTCTGAGTGTTATCTAAATGTAACTTGCTATGTTTCGGCACAGACATCAGTCCTGAACTGAGATGGTCAAGCAGCCCACAGGACACTCCCGTCTTCTGGGAATCTCATCCCAACACCCCTGCCTGGTTCTCTGGAAGCAACTGTGCCTCAAGAATTGACTCTAATCAGAGCCCAAGGCAGACACCAAACTCTCCTGTTCCCTCTCTCCCCAAGCTGCCTCTGCACCCCCGGCATAACTCAGAATTAACCACCACACGGCATGTCTTCCCAAGAGTTCAAACTTGCTCACAGAAGAAGAACTCAGAAGACTGTGTGACAGCGCTGTGACGGGCTGCCCCCCTTCGGATGCCACCTGATGTGCTGAGATACCACTGAGCCTGCCTGTTATGCCAACCTGGGCACCCTTTTTATCTGTCTTGCTGAGCCAAGCTAGTAAGCTTCCTCAAACCCACACACAGGCAGGACCACACCAAACTGCAGAATGAAACAGACACTGAGATCAGTTCTGGGAAAGTTCAGCTTAAGGGACTTGCCCCAGCACTCAGGTGTCCACCTCCCTTGGAGTGAAGACCCAAAGATATATTATAAAATCTGCCACCTCCCTCCATGTGGAGGAAGGTATGCACAGCCTCTTATCTTCCCCGCCCCCTTCAATTATGAACTGTACACACGGGGTTATGTTATAAACAAGAAATACGTTTATTAACTACAAAAGGTGGATTTTAAATGGTTAAAGAGATAGCAAACAGAACAAAGCAGATTACTGAGCAAATAAACCAAAGTATGCAAACTATGCTCAATATACTTAAGAAACAGGTTACAAAATGTAATTTCTTACCCTAAATATTATTTTAGGCAGGTTGCAAAGTTTCTGTGGTTCCAAGTTCCAGTTATATTTCTTTTCAGACTGGACCCATCTCAGTCTGGACTCCCCCTCCCCGGCCTTCCCTTCAGGTGGCTTTAGCAGTCTTTTTTCTTGGGCAGACAGGCCATGGAGAGGAGGAGTCCTGTTTGCCTTCCTCCCCACTCTTAACTAGGATTTACGTAAGATGGGAATCCTTTGTTTCCCCAAACTTGACCTCCCTTCCCGTCCCAGGTAATGTTTAGTAGCAGGTGACAAGACCACCTGACCTAGTAGTGTCACAGTTATGTCCCCGGACACCTCCCAGGAGGCAGAGAGATTAGTATCTTCCTGGTTTTGTTGTTCCTTCCTGATGGCTCATCAAATTTGATGGCCTGTCATCTGGTGGGTGTCTTCCCAATACACACCAAGCTGTATTTGTTACATAGTCCATATTCCTAACTTTAGATACCAAAATGATACATGCATACAAAATGGATAATCACATTAAGTAAATTATAACCTTTCCAGTTATTTTACAAGACCCATCTTGCATAAAATATGTCTCAGTTATGTTATATTCATATCATAAGCATATTTTCGTAAAGAAGATGGAGTTAAATATCACAAGCGCCACCCGGTGAAAACTCCTATACCAATAACTGTTACTACTCGCCTTCATTTGAAGTCACTCTTCATTAGTAGCCATCTTTATTTAAAAACTGCAACTTGAATAGGTAGGAAGCCATGCAGGAAAGCAATCAAACTTGCCCTCGACTTAACAGCAACGAGGGAAAACAATTACATGTTGAAAGGATCTACCATTTCCAAACTACATCAATGGGCAAATTTTCAGAAGAGCTCACAGCCAGATTTTCAAGTGCCCAGCTCCCAGCAGCTCCCATTGCTCCATTTACAGCCAGATTTTCAAACGGTCTCTGCACCCAGTGCATTGAGCTCTGTTAAAAACCTGAGCTGGTGCTGAGGGGTTTTTTTTCATAATCCTGGTCCAGAGGTGTGTTTTGGGGTCTGGCCACAGTCTGGTGTTTGTCTGTGTTGATCTGGATTCTCTAAGCTGCCCCGACTTCCTTCTGACTTTGCTGGCCAGTGCAGATAACTCATGCAGGGAAATAAGGATGCTGCTTATGCTCTGTTACTGTCTTGTGTAGGGACACAGCCAGGTTCACAACTGAGCTGCTGTCTCCCTGCATAATAGTATTAGCCACCCCATTAGTGAATCTCATGCACCCCCACAAATGATAAAATCCCATTACTTCCCAAGCAATGCTCGCCTTCCTCATTGTAATAATTCTCGGCCTGATCTCTCTCGCCGCCCCCCCCGCACAGGGCTCTCTCCTTATCTTTAGCAGCAATGGTGATTACTTTTAACAGCCACATCTATCGTGCTGGCTTCAGAGGGACTCCATCAGAATAATGTAGGCACAAAATATAGGTGTGCTACGGAAACAAAAAGTATGGGGTGAAGAGATTGACAACAATTAGTTATTAATAGAAATGTTTGCAATTAGATGTGTGTGTCTATATACATCATTTTTAGTGGTAAGCATTCCACGGCATTGCTCATAAACCAGAGTGTGTTGTGCTAACTCTGGAATACAGTAAGGCTGTCTTAGTGGTTAGAGCAGGGGATCGGGAGTCAGGACTCCTGGGTTCTGTTCTCAGCTCTGCGAGGAGAAGATGCCTAGTGGTTAGAGCAGAGAACGGGCAGTCAGCATTTCTGGGTTCAGCTTCCAGCTATTCCACAGAATCATTATGTGATCTTGGCCACATCATTTCATCTTTCCCTGTCTGATTTTCCCATCTGTTAAAATCAGCATAATAATGCCTCCCTTGAGGGCATCATTCATTACTCATTTGAAAGTGCACTGAGACCCTGAGAGGAAAGGCACTACAGAACAGCAGGGTATCATCATTGCTTGAACCCGAAAGTGAAACTGACTAAACAGATCAATCTAATTTCACTTTCCACGGCTGAGGGGAAGTTCAAGAAAATAATCAGCATAAAGTGTGAAAAGTGAATTAGATCGTTAAATTCCTCTCCGTTTTGACAGTCTGACAAGCGGTTAGTAATGCAGGTGAAGATTTATAAACCCACATTCAGAGCGGGAGTATGGCTGCTTCGCACCACATTCCTGGCAACAATCCAGTCACCGTAACAAGCCATAGGAGGCTCACCGCAGTTTAGGGAGATGGTGGTACAAAGCAATCACAACAGCTCCCCTTCCTGTCCCCAGTGTGGGGGGTGTGACCAAGGGAAAGGGGGCAGGGCCATGGGTTCCCTACACCTTTGCACTCCTTCGTGGCAGCTAAGGATCTGACCCTTTTTGTTAAAATCTATCATTTTATATGGGTCTCGTCCCTTGAAATGTTTCAGAGTAACAGCCATGTTAGTCTGTATTCGCAAAAAGAAAAGGAGTACTTGTGGCACCTTAGAGACTAACCAATTTATTTGAGCATGAGCTTTCGTGAGCTACAGCACACTTCATCGGATGCATACCGTGGAAACTGCAGCAGACTTTATATACACACAGAGAATATGAAACAGTACCTCCTCCCACCCCACTGTCCTGCTGGTAATAGCTTATCTAAAGTGATCATCAGGTTGGGCCATTTCCAGCACAAATCCAGGTTTTCTCACCCTTCACCCCCCCACACAAATTCACTCTCCTGCTGGTGATAGCCCATCCAAAGTGACAACTCTTTACACAATGTGCATGATAATCAAGTTGGGCCATTTTGTGATTGGTTTTTGGGAGGGGGGTGAGGGGGTGAGAGAACCTGGATTTGTGCAGGAAATGGCCCAACCTGATGATCACTTTAGATAAGCTATTACCAGCAGGACAGTGGGGTGGGTGGGAGGAGGTATTGTTTCATATTCTCTGTGTGTATATAAAGTCTGCTGCAGTTTCCACGGTATGCATCCGATGAAGTGTGCTGTAGCTCACGAAAGCTCATGCTCAAATAAATTGGTTAGTCTCTAAGGTGCCACAAGTACTCCTTTTCTTTTTGTCCCTTGAAATATTTTCCAGTTAAAGAAGGAACAAGACCAACAGTTCCAACCAGTGTATTTTGCTTGTCAAATTATTTTCTTGTTTGGTGGGGAGTGGGGTTGATTTTGATACGTGCTCCCTCCAAACACCAATGCCGCTCACTTTTCTTCTGTCACTTGATCGTGCAAGGTGCTCTCAGCTCCCATTCATGCCATGGGAAAATCTTTACATGGATCGTGACTTGCTGGATTGGGCTCTGAGTTATTTTAAATATGACTTGCAAGTCTGAGCACTTGGCCATAAGTTTGAGGTCTCTTTCATATCCAGGGCAATGCAGGCTTTTGGCAGACGTCCGATTGGAATTACTACTCTATATTCACGTGCTTGGCTGTGCTGTAACATTACACCGTCGTCATTCCTTTCCCATGGACACCTTTTCCGGAGTCACAATTCATTTTTGTAGCAGTGACTCTTTAGGCTGTGTACATTTTGGTGTGTGCGTACGCAAGGCAGGTAGGGGTGGGGAGAGAGAGGATGAGGCATGGACACGACAGTGAAATATTAATCCAGTGCTTTTCCTAAAGTGATAGAATCTGACTTTTATCCCCACATTTATTGGAAATGACACTATGTATCATTGAGACTTTGGCTGCATGAGGAATCTGTAACTAGAGAGCACCCCACATGATTTTCGTGCCACGCAAAATGTCTGCACACAGAAGCTGGAATGGTTATTCGTTTCTCCCTGTCAAACAGATACACATCCGACAAGCTCATATGTTAACCTGCTGTCAGCAAGCCAAGTAACAAGGAAGAAGGGGGCCTCTCCTTCCATTGAGCAGCTGTGCACGGTGCATTCATACCGTGACCCAAGTGAGATTCATTTCCCTGTGGAGAGTGGCAGACAATATTCCACTCCCACAGGTGTCTGGTGTGGGGGGCAGCGATAGAGCATGGAGACTTGGGGACCTTGTTATTTCCAAACTGATGCTCTTGCAACGTGTGAGATGGTGCTGCATTGCCAGGGGAATTTCCTTGTCAAATAGTCAGAGACGAATGGTTTAAGCCTTTATTGATTCATGTGATTTTCTTTCATGTACTGTAATTCCACAGTAAATGAGAGCTGGATGCAATTATTGCAGGTACTTATTTTGCCATGACAGGGCTGTGCGTACTGCCATTCAGTCGGATGCCCTTTTACTGCAGTTTTACCAAGGCAGTTTAGACATAAAACCTGGGTGCTGACAAACCTTGTACATAATTGTACCCTTGCAATATTCTCCCCCAGCTGAAAGCCTAATTGGATCTACACAGGCAATAAGCAGGAGCGGCTGCCATTATGGAAGGGTAGCTGAGTCCCCCACTGCTTCGATTCCCTTGAAGTCTGCAAAGATTGGCTTCCAAAGCAGATATGAGCTCCAGCTATGAAGCTCAGATCCCAAAAATGTAACTGTCTAAAGATGCTGGGACCTAAGAGTTTGGTTCAACCCATGATTGAGACTTGAGGCCATCTGTGAAATTCAGAGCCAGATCAGGGTGCCGATTCCCAGGCCCAGATGTGTCGTAATCTTGAGCTGCAAGAAGCATCTGAAGGGAAAACAAGGTGTCTTGTGGCCCAAGTCAGCCCCTCTATTGACACTAATTTGACAGTCGTTGCCAGGTTCTCTGTTGGTGCAGCCACTTCTAGAAACTGGGCTGAACGCACCTTGTTTCACACAGCTCACCGAGCCATCACTCAATGGTCATAAATTTTGGTCACTACCAATCTGGGCTTGAATTCAGATTAGCAATGAGAGACTCCAGTAACCTGCTAGTTCTGAGTTGTCTAGGTGCCACTTCCTCCTCCCCTGAGGTGCTTTATAAGAACTGCCTCCATCATCCCACCCAGAGCCCAGCTGTGTCTCTTTGAGCTGCATGTCAGGTTGGGCTAATTTAATGGCTCGATCCTGCTGAGCGATCAGTATCCAGAGGCATAAAACCTGCACCTCTTTCAATTCAGTAGAGACCTGTAATCCAGAGGCTTGCAGCCGGGGTGCGTTCTTGAATCCCAGTGTGAAATCAATGGGGTATATGCCGGAGTATCTTGTGCTGGAGAAATTAGCTTCTGGTGCAGGAGAACTTCTCAGTCGCTTACCACGGAAGTCACACAGCATTGAGATGTGCTTCCTCGTGCTTTCCCAGGGCAAGGTGTATCCATTGCTCTTGGGATACTTTACTTGCATTGGTAGGTACAGTTGGTTTCACTCCAAAACAGCATGCGGTCCACTGATTAATCCAGAGGTTTTTGCTTTCGTTGAGACTTGGGTCATCTTTAATTTTTTTCTAATTCTGCTATTTTGGCTTTTTAGTTATATCTTGTGGAAACCCAGGGACTCCAAGCAACGCACGAGTTGTATTTAATGACGGCTTGGTTTTCTCCAGCTCCATTATTTATCAGTGCCGGGAAGGCTATTATTCCACAGGAGTGCTGAGCAGACACTGTACTGTCAATGGAACCTGGACAGGCAGCTCTCCTGAGTGTACAGGTGAGCATCTGAGTGGATTCCTGGAAGACAAGGTAAATAACAAACATAAGGCCCTGGGGCTAGGTTTTCAAAGAGTGCATGTGACTCGAGTTTAAGACTTGCAGGCATCAGCATGCACATGTCAACGCATTGTGTTCAGAAGTGTCATAAAACTATCTACTGCCAGTGGAAATAATTCTTCGGGCAAACTCCTTGAGGCCCGTGAGTGCCTCATGGAATATTCCAGCTTCAGGTGGTCTTTTCAGCTGAGCTACATGCTCTGCAGTCATAAATCTCATGACTAGACGTAAGGTCGACTACAGAGTAGTCCTGACCTATGGTGTGTCAGCTCCCAGAACGTGCCCTGATTTGGCCATAGCCCAGAAGCTTTTGTTGAACATATAGTGTGCTCACTTGGGTCCTTAGAATGATGGATGAAATAAGGCCTGTGTTAAGGAAATAGAAAAGTAGTACTTGTGGCACCTTAGAGACTAACCAATTTATTTGAGCATGAGCTTTCATGAGCTACAGCTCACTTCATCAGATGCATACCATGGAAACTGCAGCAGACTTTATATATACACAGAGAATATGAAACAATACCTCCTTCCACCCCACTGTCCTGCTGGTAATAGCTTATCTAAAGTGATCAACAGGTGGGCCATTTCCAGCACAAATCCAGGTTTTCTCACCCTCCACCCCCCCACACAAATTCACTCTCCTGCTGGTGCTAGCCCATCCAAAGTGACAACTCTTTACATAATCAAGTCGGGCTATTTCCTGCATAGATCCAGGTTTTCTCACATCCCCCCCACCCCCATACACACACAAACTCACTCTCCTGCTGGTAATAGCTCATCTAAACTGACCACTCTCCAAGTTTAAATCCAAGTTAAACCAGAACCCTCTGAAACCTGTTAAGGAAATGTATTCTGTCAGCAAACAACATACAGCATCTAGGACAAACAGGGGTAAGTCATGTGTAAAGGCATGTTAACTGGTTATGATTAAACCTCAGGGCCCCCATAATGTGCTAATTAACACGTCGTTTTGCACAATGCTAGGCCTTAGTGCCATTTGTTATGATTATTGTCCACTCCACTGAGCATGGGCAAAGTTTTCTGTACACACCTCTTCCAAACTTTGCCCTGGTTGATCCAGCTCCCTGGTTTGCGCTGTAGCCCATACCTCTCGGTGGCTGATAGATCACCATCATCCATTGAAAGTCAGCGGGGACTGTGGGGTTTCTAGCCATTGCGTATCCATATGCTTGAGACAGGCGACATGCACCAGAAAATTTAACCATTGCATCTTCTCCTTTCCCAGTGATAAACTGTGGGGATCCTGGTGTACCAGCCAATGGCTTTAGGCTGGGAAATGACTTTAACTACAATAAAACTGTAGCGTTTCAGTGCATACCTGGCTACATGATGGAGTCGGACAGGGCATCCTCTTTGATTTGCACAAAAGACCGAACCTGGAACGGCACCAAACCTGTCTGCAAGGGTGAGACCCCATTTCTTATAAATGTCTGAGGATGTTAGGTTACAGGCCTCAAGGCTCCTGTAGCTAATGATATCTTAGTAAGCTTTACTGCGAAAGTGCCCTACAACTACATGGGGCCAGACTCTGAACTCTTTGCTCTTATTGATGAAGCAATTTTATGAGTAGTCATTGTAACTACTGGTGAGTAACTGGTCACCAGTGGGAGTTAAAGGGCTCATGCTCTGAACCATAGCAATTCCTGACTCATCCAAGCAAATTATGCTGAGTAGGTCCAAAAATAATGACCATCTAACCTGTACTGTAGTTTGAAAGAAAGAAATGCTCCTATATTTACCTTGCAGGGATACCGTTTACTCTGAAATTGCCCAGGCACTGTATGATACATCACATGCAGCCAAATAGTCACAAATAGGACATTCACTGGACTGCAGTTCAGCATGGCCAGTGAAGGTAAATCTTCTGCTTCCTAGGAGAACCTGGATCTGATTCTCCATTGCCCTGCACCAGGGCAAAGTGTTTCCATTCTGAGTTAGAAGCACGTTGCTATTCCCCCGCCCTCACACACATCCTTTGCCCTGGTGTAAATAGCTGCAAATGGTTACTTCATGCAGTTCATTCTCCTTGGAGGGAAACTTGGCACCGTGCACATTGTCACATTTGCCCTGTTAGTGTCACCTGACAGATAGCAGGAGGTCAAGATGCACAGAACACAGAAGACTTGCAGGAGCGCATGCAATAAATGATTTTTAAAGGTAGCAACCACTTCAGCTCCTCTGGGCAGCCCAGTTGTATGCATGATGTGCAGTAGGAGGGAAGATCGGCCCCAACCTGGTTAAAAGTGGGCTACAGAGTCTATCGTTGTAAGCATCCCAATGCACAAGAGGATCCAAAAGTAGCCACCACAGTGTGGAACCTGCACTGTGGTTTAGAAGATATAAATAATCCATGCCTTTACCTTGTAGAGAGATACTTTGAAATTACCCAGCCGCTGCAAAATGCTTAACCTGTGCAGTTTATGGTTTCTTAAGTATGACTTACTAATCCAGTTGCATGAATATCTCAGGTTCCAATAACTGTTGCATTACGCTCATAAGTACTTCCTGTAGAAATGATTGACGGTATTATAGCTCTGCCATGCTTAACGTTCTGTTGAGCTGTGTATATACTCTAGTCTGCAGAGGAACTTTCACACTGGGGTAATCCGTCCAGCCTACGGTAGCTCAGATTTAAGAATCACATCGTTTTCATGTGTTTGCCATAGTTTCTTCTTTGCCACTGTTCGATGTTTAATGGTTTTTCACTCTGGCTTGACCCACTCTCACCACCTTGGTATCGCACAGAGCTGAGCACTATCCACACCCAAGGTTCCTTTGACAATCCCAGCCTAAATCTGCAACTCGGTATCTTTCAATCAACGTAACAGTGTGTGATGGTTGAGCTAATGAAACCATTCTTAACAAACCTCAGAACCAGCCGGACACGCCATGGTTTGAAAGGGAGAGTTGAAGAACCTATGGCCCCTATTAAAGATCAAAATGTGTCCAATTAAAAATATGTATATATGAAAGCCACACTTTATTTGAAATCAAACATGGACAGCAAGTGCCCTCTAAAACAGAGCTTTCTCCTAACTGGGGTAGCCTCAAAGGGTCAGATTCTGATCCCATTTGCACCAGGATAACTCTGGAGTAACCCCATTGACTTCAGTGGGATTATTGGGGATTTACATCATTGTAAAAGAGATTTGAGTCTCCCTCATTATGAATGGATGAAGCACTTTGCATAAATATGCAAGTCTTCACCCCAAACTCAAATCAAACCTGAATGAAGCATTTTCTTCAGCCTCCCAAAAGGTCTGGAAAGCTTTTCTACCCCCTGCTTGTATTATTTTTTCAGTGCTGTGGTTGCCTCTGCTTCTCTGCTCAGAAGGCAGATGCACTGGGCATCTTGCAAGAAAGGCTGATTTCTTTGTCAGTGTTTGGCTGACCCAGGGGTGCCGACAAAATGGGAAGCAGCATCTGGATGCTCGTCTGATCTCAGTCTGCGAAGTTCTTAAGGTCCACCTGTCAGAAATGCAGGTCACTTGGGATCTTCCATAAATACTTCACTCCCCTGCAAGGCTGTGAAGATAAATGCTTCCTTCTTTTTTCTTCTTGCCACTTTGAGCTAATGTAGCAAGAGCAAGACACAATGTGGCTAGATTCTCACTTGGGAGCTACATTGATTTACACGACCAGCTGAGAATCTGGCCCAGTGCTCATATGCACTTGAAAGCAGAGTATTATAAAACTTTCCAACCAGGCAAAATTCAACCTAGTTGTTGAGTTAATCACTAACTTGAAACTTGTCTAGGTTTTCCAAAATCTATGAAACTTCTGGAGAATGTGGGGTGATGTTCCAACTAAACTGGAATCAGATTCATAATCTTAGGTGGAAACTAGCAAAAGCCTGGTGATCTGACTGTGAGGTTTGGGATTTGATTGACCCTAAAACTCAAAGCAAAATCCCAGGATTTACAAACACACATGCGTATAACAGAAAGTTTGTACAGACCCCCCCTCTTATAGCTAAATTCCCTGTGATGCATTCAGTTCACAGGAAGTAACTTTGATTCTATGTGGATTTGTTTGTTTATCGAAATAACTACGCTGAGAAGTCATTAGAACTGAATATGCTTTTTGTTTGCTGCTCAGCTATCACCTGTAAATCCCCACAAGTCATCCCCAATGGGAAAGTCGTGGGCTCAGATTTCAGCTGGGGCTCAAGCGTGAGCTATGCCTGCCTAGAAGGATACCAGCTCTCACTACCTGCTGTCCTGACTTGTGAAGGGAATGGGACATGGACTGGAGAACTGCCACAGTGTTTTCGTAAGCAGACATCCATGTGTATTCATATGCAAATGGGATGGAGCACTAGCCTTAAAGTCCAACCCCCCTGTGCCCCACGACCTCCAAAGGATTAGTCATTCTTGATCCAATTAATGGTCCATCCAACCTAGTATCTTCTCTCAAGCAATGGCTGGTACCAGACGTTTGAGAGAGAGGTATGAAATCTCAGTAATGGACAATTATGGCATAACCTGCCCATAGGAGAAGTTTCTTCCCACCCATACACAATTAGTGATAGACTTATTCCCCCAACCTTTAGATAGCATCATGGCTCATGGATGCACCCACAGTAGCAGGAAATATTTTGAATGAAAGGCAAAACACTTTTCTACAAAGCATAACCTTGGCTGCTGGTCTGGAAATTGCTTGGTGCATAAAAGTTAACTGCACCTCGGAAGGAGATATTAGAGATAGTGACCCAGTTGTTAATACTGTCCATTAAAGGTGTGCCTGATGGGAGATGAAACTCATGGTGGGATTTTATACATTGTTTCTCAAATAATGGGAATTAGCTATTGTCTTAGATCAGGACATGGGTGGTCAGACCTAGCGGTGAGAGCAGGAGTCTGATGCCTGGAACCAGAGGTCAGAGGCAAAGTCAAGAACCAAGCCAAGGATCGGAGCTGGAATCAGTAACAGGGATGTGGTGTAGAAGCAGGGATCTGGAACAAGCAAGCAGGGCAAGAACACAACAGGAAGTCAGGAATCAGGAAAAAGGCAGGTCTCAGGAGTCAGGCAAGAAGACAGGGGTCCAATGTTGCAACCAGCCAAGGATTCAAATAGTTACTCAGGCAAATTCCTGTGCCTCCTTCTGACTTAAATAGTGAGTCTGAGCCAATCAAAGAAGCCAGTTGGGAGCTTTGTGGGTGGTGCCTAAGGTGACCTAGGTAGGGTTCACCAGCCCACACTCCCGGTTAGTACCAGTAAGCTGGTGGGTGGTGGCTGTGGTCTGAGGACTGTATGGGGACCCAGGCTTGAGACCCTCCCCCCCCCCAATCCCTCACAGCTATGTCTGTGCCTCAGTGAGAAATCCTTGTCCCATCCTCACAAGACAAGGACTTCCCAATGGGGCATTAAACATTCATATGGGTTTGGAGACCTAACTCCAGTGATTCTTGACCCCAGGTGAAATCCTGACCCCACTGAGATCAATGGGAATTTTACCACTGACTTCAGTGAGGCAAGGGTGTCACCCCATCGGGACAGAGTTGGATGGCAGCATGCTGGCAAAAAGGAAGAAGTATAGCGCTCTGAATGATAGGGCCAGGAGTTTTGGGTGCTCTCCCCATCCCTGCCACCTGCTTGCTCTGCATGTTAACCAACTGCTGTGTGCCTCAGTTTCCCCTACTGTGGCAACATGGAGACAACTCATCGCCACCTTAGAGGGGTGGTGTGAAGATAATCGATCAGGACCCAGCTTTCCAAGCACTTAGCATGCAAAACGGGGGCCAGATTTTCAAAAGACCCCAGCACCCACCATGCACCCAATGCGCAGTGCACTTCTGAAAGTCTGGCCCTGACTTAAATGCCTCAGTTGGAGCTGAGCTCTTCTGAAATTCTGGCCCCTGCGGCATGTGAAGGCCTTGTATGAAAAGAGCCCCGTAGTGTTACAGCAAGCCTTGGAATGTGCAGCAAAGGCAGGGCCCTGTGGCTGGATGAAAACCTGTGTGTGCGATTAAATACAGATTAGTGAAACAGCTCAAAATGATAAAGCCGGATTTTAGCTTTGAGTATTTGGCAGCTGTACAATAGCCATTTTCATATTAAACAGCACAAAGACCTGACCTTACACCTTTCCCCGGCTATTATATAATTAACGGACTTTACATGTGACATGGCTCTGCATGACAATTTGACACTGTGCAATTAAAGATACAGTCAAAGTTAAGCACACCATTGTGGAGAAAAAAGACCAAAAAAAAAGGATCCAAACCGTCTGTTCCTCCTCCCTGCCAGGAGATGCTGGAAAGTGAAAGTTAATTAAACAGTAATTGACAAAAAGACAGAAGTGAGCAGAAAGCAGCCAGCGTACCTTCTGCCACTAGTAATTTCCTGAGCCATTGCAGCGCTTGAAAGCTGGGGTTGGGAGTTTTTGGCCATTAATAGAATTGTCTTTAACCCATTAACACTATTTGCCTTTACTGAGATTCATTGCCATCCTCTGACTACCCTTTGGCTTTTCTAGCTGTGTTTTGTGGTGATCCCGGGACACCAGCTCAGAGCAGGAGAGAAGACAGAGGATTCACTTACCGCTCATCTGTTTCATTCTCCTGCCTGTCCCCACTGGTGCTGGTGGGCTCAGCTCGGAGGTTCTGTCAGTCTGATGGGACATGGAGTGGAACACAGCCCAGCTGCATAGGTAAGGGGGCATCCTGAATCTGACTTCTCATTCCAAACCTTCAACTGTCCCTTCCCTCATCAATCTACTCAGTTTCTCTTCTACAATTTCTCCTACCCCCTTTCACCTACTTACTCGGCCCTGTCCCCTGTGGATCTTTTTCTGCAGAGAAGACCAGTACATGGCAAACTCACCTTCCTTCTGCTAACTTGTCAGTCCCTCCTCCCCATTAAATCTCAGAACAGATCTGGGTATGGGCTCACCTCACTTGCAAGCTTCCCAGGCCCCAGATGCTTGCTCTGCCTATTGGCCATCCGCACCGTCCATCCGTATTTCATGGCAAAGTCCCAGTCCCTGGAACCTGTGGGAGATTTTTGCTGTTGGGACCCAGGGCCACATTTCCAGAAGTTCTCAGCACCCACAACTGGGGCCAGATTGTCACAAGAGCTCCTGGTGGAACAAAGTAAAGTGCAGCGTGTGTGTCCTCTGTAACATGCTGCATTTGAATGGGACCCAAAATGGCAACTGCTCCCAGCAGAACAGGAGACCTCTGGAAAGGTAAAGGTGCTGTCCATAGAACACAGAACCATATGAGTTACTGTGCATAGCTGTGGAGTTGAGCTGCTGACTTGGATACAAATCCCCATATCCCTAACATATTCCTTGTCTGTCACTTCCCAGTGGTTTCCAAGGCCCCACGAAAGCTCAGAGCAGTACATAATCATTAGTAGTCGTACCATTCTCATCTGTTTCTAGCTTCAGTATTTGACTCGGGCCTCTGTGGCAATGAATTCCACGGGCTGATGACATGCCATCTATCCCTCTAACTTGTCCATCTAACTATTCATTTCTAATGCCACAATCACCTTATTATCCAGGCACCAGGAGCAAAGAAGCTGCATTGCTCTAAATTTACCTGCCATCAGTCACATCCTTGGTCTCATATGTGGGTTGGTGTGATGAGGAAAAACTAATCAGATTTCATTCGACCATTCATGATGTTTAATCTAGCAAGTTAGCCAAGTACACATGTACCATTAGCTATGCATGTAGGCATTTAACTACCACAGTTGGGTTCGCCTCCAATGTTTCATCCCTTCTCCACGATTACTTATTCAGGGCCCTGTAATATACACTCAGGATGTGGCATCCATACATTTGGAAGAGTGTAGCATTGAAGAGCGCAATAACAGTCGTTTGAATTGCCAGAGAAATTTACTTTCATACTTCAAATTTGTCTCCCTAATACAAATCACAGGAAGGGAAAAAACTTGTCTGCCTGTGAAAACCTTGATCCAACATGTCTATTTCCAGTCCAGGCAGCCGATAAAAAAGCATTATTTATTCAGATCCCATCCGATCTTGAGGTTCATTAGATGGCCGGGCTCTCAGGTCCCCAAAATACAGCCTGGAGACCCAGATTTAATACACCTCACCTGGCGTGATCCGTCAGCCTCCACCTCATCTGTGGGATGGGACTTCATTTTAGTTAGTTAGTTAGTGAGTTTAGACACTCTGATTTATCTGGGGGCCTCCATCAGATGCCATGGAAACCGCACTGGTGATAAATGACAAAAGGTCAGCAGAGCTGAATAAGTGAAATGAATTAGCTTGTGTGTTGCAGCCCCAGACCAGCTGCACTTTGTATCCCTTGTTTACTGACTCAGTGCAGTTCCCAAGGACCTGCAGAGAGCTCAGGGAAGCACGTAAGGATGCTGTATGGAGAGGCTGATTAGTCAGCTCATAAGGAATAAAAATTCAGGCCTGTTAGTTACAGCATTGGTGTGCCCTTTTCCTCTTAACTGCCATGAGGAGAGGGAGTGATCTCTGCTCCTGCTGTGTGTTTGATTGTGAGGGCTTTTCTCACTGTGTGTGTTTCCTATGTCTGGATACATCCGATTCATTTGAGTCTCTTTTTAGCTAAGGGAAAGAGTTACCAGGGAAGGTTTGATCCCGCTCAGTGCGGTTCAGAGTGCTTCACATAGCAGCTCAGTGTAAACCGGCATGAAGAACAGGCTCGTGGCCACAGGAGACCCCGATCCGGCATTGTGGAGAGTCTGCATGCACTCCTGTTGTCTGTTGACATCTGCCTGTCCTGTGCACTTACACCAGGCCCTCACCAAGCTGTCTGAGCCCCTGCTAGTGCTAGTGTGGCTAATGTCGCAATCACACTCCCTTCTTTTTATCCTGTGCTCCAGCACCCAGGGAGCTTGTGACTTACTTCTGCTCGGTGCACATGGCGATGGCTAGTGTTTAAACTTCGGTGCATCTGTGCACTGCCTATTCCTGCTGAGCCCAAGTCAAGGACTCGGGATCAAGGCCTGAATGCAATGCCCATGTACATTGCCCACAGCCGATTTTTCACCCAGGTCACCTACTGATCCATCCTAGCCGCTGTGCTCAGCCCATTGCTGGGCAGAGTCTTAGTCAGAGCTGCTCCTCCTGTTCCAAACATTTCGCCCATTCTCAGCCCACTGCAGGAGAGGGGGCTTTTCAGCTTCACGCTGTCCTATCAAGCTCATAGGTTCACAAAAGCACACAGAGTCTGCAAGGTAATGGCACTTTGTCAGCCAGTACTGCTTCCCCCATGGATCCAGCAGGGGACTGTCCATCCTCAGTATCTTTGCTTGTGTGTTTGGTTGGTTTGTTTTTTCATCTCCCAATCAGCCTTGCTGCTGCTACCTATCAGGCAGGGATTACAGCTTCTTTGATCAGTTTGGAACTCGAGGACAAACTTGATACATTTCAGCTTTCATTCAACTGATTCACAGCTCTTGTCTTTGCACTGGAAGAAGAAAGTGATATATGCTGTAATGACAACGGCAGGTATTTCTCCTGACTTGCATGTATCCATCTTCTGATGGATTGAGACTAAACTAGGCATAAAGAGAGATTATGTATCTGAGATGCATTAACATCTCCAGTCACCATCAATCACCATGAAATAGCAGGGTTCTGAGATGAGCGTTCGGTGACAGAGGCAGCCGAGCGGAATCCTGATGGAAAACCACACCGAGCAACTTTCATAACACTGCTTGTCCCCCGCAGCAAGGCAGAGAAGATATAAAGGGAGCTAGCACCTCTCGTAGGCCAAAACCAAAAGGTCATGTCGGAGCACAATTGCGTTGCCCATGGGTGACCCAGTACCATAATAACTGTAGCACAGATGGGACTTACATGTCAAGACTGGGACCTGTTTCACTGCAGATTATTGTAGCAGAATCCAGCTATTCCAGGGCGGTGCATGGAACTTGGAATCTAACCACTATTATTGCCTGTGTAAACCCTGCCTGGAGCATTAGAAAATGAGATTGAACAAACAACCCTGTTGATAGAGAGAAAATGACCAATAAACCAAGAGGCTGCACATCAATGCGCAAAGTGACAACATCTCGGCATCGTCCAAACGGCCCGGGAAGGGGTTTTGTAATACTTGAAATGCCCAGATGGGGGAAACATTACCAATATGCCTTTAAAAATGCTTGGATCTCCCATCCCACCCGGGCAGTGATAATGGAACGGTCTGTTAGACGTTCTGTGGTGCCAGGTGCAGCTGGGGGAACTGTCTGTGTCTCTAAATTAAGATTGTGGGTTGGGTCCTGCTTACCCATGGGTTTAAAGACACTCTCTAGAGGTGGTTGAAAAATGGGATTTGGAGGAGGATTTTTTACCCCAAAAAATGGTTCCTGTTTTAAGTTACTAAATTTTTCCAACCACTCTTGCACTTTCCTCAACTACGGCCAGGTGACTTAGGAACTCCTGCTGTAGCTTTGGTGCACGCTATTGGAATGCTCCCAGGCCAGCCTGGGATGCCACGGTACCTGCTTGTGCACGGATCCCAGGTCTAATAATGTACTGAATCAACTGTTGCGAATGGTGTGTAGAACTGGAAAAGGGAGGGAAATATACCTCACTGGTGGATTTTTGTCTTGTTTATTTTTCCCTGAGGGGTGCAGTGGTTCCCGTTACACTGTGTTGGACCCACCACAGACTAAGAGACAGAAATAGTTGTTTAATTCTCTCTGATGGTACATATTAGTTCTGTCGCAAAATACATAAGTCCCACGTGAAAAGGAAGGTGAAACAGCTGTAGAGCAAGCCGGGAGGATGCGTAGCTCTGGAATGGATTTCACTAACACCCTCAGTCTCTGAGTCCTTTTAATATTGCTGTGTTCATTTTTTTTCTATTTAAGATCCAACTCTCACTACCTGTGCAGACCCTGGTATGCCGCTCTTTGGAATGCAGAACAATTCCCAAGGTTATCAGGTAATGTAATTACCATCATATCCCTGTGTCACTTTCTCCATTACACAAGTACAAGTTGCGTAGACTCTGCAACCTGTACTGTTGTCGGTTAGCGCTGACTTGCTCAAGAAGTCCCTGGGACCTCAATTAGACTTCACGCCTATGGGCTCTTGCCAGAGTGTGCAATGATTCCACAGCGAACCTTCAGTGTGTTTAAGTATTAGATTTATGGTGTTAATTACGCTGCTAACTAAGATTTATTATTAGTGGAATTAGTATTAGCATTGCATGCCCTGTTTCCATTACTTTAAAATCCAAATCACTTAAGTGGCTTTACTAATCTCAGGCTTGATGGGGGAAGAAATCAATGTAATGTCCTGGAGAGATCTCCTCCAGGTTCCACCTGTGCATTCCCATCCTGTGTTTTACACAAGACCCCTTACATGCTAGGGTGGGATATGAGGAGGGATTAGTTAATTGGATGTGGGCTTTCCTCCGAAAGTGGATTTTTTGAGTAAAGCTGCTAATTTGTTACCTTGATGCAGGGGTTAGTGTGTTAATTCTAGGTCCTCATTAATACGGAGATGCCGCAAGTGTGATTTTTTTTTTTTGGTAAGTGGCGTTGGCGAGATTGCTGAGCCACACTGGTACCCATGCTGTGAATGAGACTGCTCTCTTGGGCTGTGTTAAGGAGAGCCGGCCATCATCAGCCAGGTGGAACCCCGCAAGAGCCTGCACATGGCAAAACATCACAAAATCAGAATGTTTGTAGATTGGCTGATGAGGAGGTGGTACTGTGTGGGAGAAACTGCAGGGGAAAATCTTATGTTACTTTTGTCCTTGTGGGAGGCGGAAAGATGATCAAATGTGCCAAATTTCCCGTTGTCTTTGAATGTTGAGCCTGCAGAAAAGATTAGTAAGCACCCACACGTGCAAATGCCAGGAAGTTGTGATAATTGGAGTCAGAAAGGTGTGTACACCTCAATCAGTCATTTCCCTCTAATCCCTGTGATCACGGGTGAAGTCCTGGCAACATGCCCATTTGTCTTAAGAGCGGGCTAGGATTACACCCCACTATGTATCTTGAACTTCCATGTAAAAAACTGAAATAATGTTTCTGATAGTTTTAGTTTGGGGGGTTTCTTTAATGATCAAAATGTTTAAGCAACAAAAACCCGCCAACAGCAAAAACCAACTAAAAAAGAGCAGAGTTTATACAGAATTTAGAAGTGAAAAGTGCTCTCTCACTTTTTTTTTTTAATTTTTAATGTATTCTGTCTTTAAAAGGAAATATTTGCTTGCAGTGATGGAAACCCAAAAGAAATAGCATCATGCTAGGAGCCTATGAAAACAGGACCTGAAACTGACTAGTCTGGCTTTGCTGTCCCTGTAGAACAAAATGTGAAAAATAAACAATAATGGTGTAAAGTAAATTAGATTTTTAGAATCCTTTTCAGGGTCCATAAGTCAAGGTGGTATCTATAATGTAAGTAAGGGATGTTTCCTATTATCATTATTTATTTTGAATGTCACTTTAAACATTTATCATAAGGAAAATAAACATTGTTCCTTAAGGCAAGGACCATATATCTTCTTGTGTGTTCACACTGCACTTCGCATAATGGGGCCCTCATCTTGACCAGGGCTTCTGAGTGCTACTGTAATAAATAACACCAGAGTAGGTGAAACGTGGACTACACATTTTAATGACATTTTATTCCTGGATTTTTTTATGGATACAATTTTGATGAACGCTGTAATCAACATTTTGAAAAAATTTCGATCAGTTGTAAATAACTTGTGATGCTGCTAATTTGGGGGTAATTGTATGACAAAAAAGCCACACGTGCCTCTGTGAATGGAGCAGCACTTTGCCCACTTAAGCAAATGCAGAGTTTTTTCCAAGATCTCTGAACACTCTGGGACTGGCGTAGAACACAGTGTGTGTCAACTGGTCGATTACACTGGACAATCCAGCTCTTTATCTTTTGTCGCGATAGGTGGGAAGCATCATGTTCTTCAGGTGTCAGAAAGGATACCTGCTGCAAGGCTCAACCACTAGAACATGCCTCCCCAACCTGACGTGGAGTGGAGTACAGCCGGATTGTGTTCGTAAGTGTCACGGGGAAGCTTTGTCCGTACTACAGACTCCTTTGTCCATGTCAGCGGGCTTTACACAGCAAAACTTTGGCCGTTCTGCGTTAGAGGCCAGGGGGCACTGAAATATCATATGTTCTGATTCTCTGTTTGCAAAACCGCAGGGCACTTCTCTGCTGACATGGATACAGCAGATGAGAACAGCCAGATTTGTTTTCTGGTGTTTTTTTTTCCTTCAGCCAAAGAGTTTGATCTTGTGCCGAGATGAGGCTTGGTGTGTTTCATACTTTTGCAACTGTGTTTAATGGTCAAGACACAGAATCTCAGGCTGGAGGGCCCAAGTAATACTCTTCAGCCAGAAGACCACTTCAGTGGGATGATGTTTCTGTAGGTCTTGAATAAATTGTAGTTTATCTCATTCAGTTCTCCACCATCTTCTCCCTGTTATACAGGGAGGAATTTAATTCAACGGATTGAGCTCTAATTTGGTATCGCGGCATCTAGCGTCTCATCAGAAATATTAGAATTCTTCTCCCTTCCTCTTCTGGGGTGACTTATTACCATGATCTTATCCAGTTAATGTAATTCTGTAAGGCATGTACTACATACATTTAATTAATAACTCTATATTGGCCCAATGTCGACGGAAAAGCTACACAATCTACAAGAACTAAACCTGCTGAGGGTATGTCTTGACTGCAAAAACAAGGTGTGTTCTTAACTCAGGTTAAAACGGCACTGAAGTCCCAGTAACTCAATTTTTAATTCAGGTTAGCAGCTTCAGTTCAAGCCTGCTGGGGAGTCTGGAGTTGAACTCAAGCTGCTAACCCCAGTTAAAAGCCAAGTTGCTGTGTCTTCCCTGCTGTTCTAACCCAAGTTAGCTCACGCAGGTTTAGAAAGCGGCTTTTACTTGCCGTGAAGACATACGTTTACTGTGGTGCTGGCGGGCTGTGCCACGCATGGTGGTGCCTTGCAACACATGGTTGGGGACACGTGACTTTAATGCAGGTGTCTCTTTCTGTGCGCTCTGAAGATGTTGAGATGCCCCACTGAAAGTTATACTGTAAGCATGGGCCCTTAACTGAGAATGGAAGCAATCAGGGTTATGTGAAAGCAGGTCCTTCGATGGGGTAGGGATTGGCAATTTGTGGCATGGAGCACCTTATTACTCTTCCTTTGAGCTGCGGATGGAGGTGGGGAATCTCCTATCAAATGTGGATTGGGATTTTGTGCTATTCTGTTCTACTCAACTCATTACACTACTTTCCTTACCATGCTGTGTGAACACCTTCAAACACTGGGCCTCACGCTGAATTTAACTTCAGACCAGTGGACTTACTCAAAGCCATAAATTGCTTTGAGCCCGATCCCGCTACCATGGACATCCATGGAAAAATTCCCAATAAGAGCTGGATCAGGCCCTTTACGGGACAGGAAAACATCATTCATAGCCCAGTTCCCTTTAATCCCAAGGTCTTGTTCTCTCACTCCCTTGCTCCTAGAGTTCTCTTGAATGTGTTCTTGGCCTTCTTCAGTAGGTTATTTCAGATGTTTATTGTCGTTAGGGCAAAGTGTGCCTACCTGACGTGGCTTAATTGGGCATCAGCCGTTAAAATTCCTAACATGGAGAATCGGAGGAGAAAGATGCAATTGTGTGGTGTGTGGCTGCTTTGCCCTGGCAGAGAGCAGTGTTTCTCCTTAGCTTACCTTTGTAAATAGACTAGATCATACACTCACCTTCCTTGCTGCTGGACTGGAAGACACTGAGTATGAAAAGCAGCTACGGGTGTGAGTGGCAGTTAGTTGCTGCTCTTATGAGAGTTGAAGCAAAAATGTTTCTGTTGCTTGCTTATAGCAGGGAGAAAAACTGACTTGCCATCTATCAGTTCTTCTTGAAGCCTCCTCTCCACAGGAGTAGAATTAGGTGCAGTTACTCTAATTTACTGAAAGCCGAATTATCATCTACTGATTAGCATAGAGCCAGGACTCCTACATAGTTACCTAGATTTACCATTTGATTTTCGGGGTGACTTTGGGCTAGTCATTTCTCTGTCTTTGTTTTCCCATCTGTAGAATGTAGATTATAATAACAATAATACTCACCACACAGGGTCTGTTGAGGCTTCATTCATGTTTGGAAAGTGCTTTGAGATCCACAGAAAGGGAGAAATAAGTGGGAGGTTTGGGGAAAGCTTCCTACCAATGAGATGATTAGGTTTGTGTAGTAACCCCCTGCCCCTAGGAAACTGTGGTATGTTTAACAACAGGGCTGCATAGAGCAGTAAATCACACACACACACATGATCTCATAGATTTTTAATATCTAAGGGCCAAACCCTGAAAGATTCTGAGTAACTATGGGAACACAGATATTCAGCACCTCTGAAGATTTTAGGATGACCAGACAGCAAGTGTGAAAAATCGGGACAGGAGGTGGTGGGTAATAGGTGCCCATATAAGAAAAAGCCCCATGTATTTGCTCACGTGCCTGCTGACTTCAAGGTGCAAGGTCTTGCAGAGCGGCAGGAGAATGAGCTAAATTCTATTCTGCCTTGTGCATCGGCAAGGGCCTCTTCAGCACAGTTCCAATTTGCGGATCTTCGTACTGAGGAGGACCTAAGAGGTGTGGGATGAACAGGGCTCAGCTCTCAAATCCTTGGTAGAATTGGAGGCGCCACTAGCTGGGAAGCTCGTTCGTTGACTCGTAAACTGATGGCGTATCGGAGAGTGAACTTGAAACCCGGCAGTGTGGCTTTTTCTGCCCACAGATGTGCACGTCTGAGGAATCCTACTGTTCCTTGACACCATTTGCAGGAGTGTTTGGGAGTGCACAGGCTCTGGTTCAGGAGACCTGCTGAAAGTGGCACTCTGCGTTCAAACAAATGGGCGTCCAACTATTGAGGCAGGCGTCTTTGGCCTGTTGAATTCACTGTATCTGTGAGATGCCCAACTTGGTCATCTTCACTGAAGGGCTTCAGAGAGTTTTAAGCAGGACAAAACTTCCTTGGGTTCAATCCTGACCGCACTGAAGTCAATGGCAAAGCTCCCACTGATTTCAGTGGAGTCAGGATTTCACCCCTTGTGTCGATATCCAGGCAGGTCTTCTCATCTCCACCCTTTCTGTTTTTCCAGCTCATCACTGCAAACAGCCAGAGACCCCATCCCATGCTAATGTAGGTGCCCTAGATTTGCCCTCCTTGGGCTACACCTTGATCTACTCCTGCCAGAGTGGGTACTATCTCACAGGAGGATCCGAACACAGAACCTGCAAAGCGGATGGCAGCTGGACAGGGAAACCACCCATTTGTCTTGGTAAGAGCCCTGAGCCCGCAGGGAGGGAAGGGACTGATTGGCTTGGGTTGTGTCTTGGAGGCACAGGGATGAGCAGTTGTGATCCAAGGGGAATTTGCTGTCTCACAAATTCCAGGATACATCTGAGAGAAGCTGGCAATAGTCTTGTTGTTTTGTGACTGCAGGTCTTGTATAAACGTATAAAGCCTGATCCAACTTGCGATGATGTCAAGGAAAACACTGTCATAGGCTTCAAAGCCAGGTGAATCAGGTTTTTTGACACCAGGGCTAGCAGCTAAAGGAGAGTCTCTGTTTTACCTACATTGGCATTTGGCTCTGAAGAACCCTAGTTAAAGTCCCAACAGAAACAGACTCCTCACAGAGATGCAGATGGATAGGAGGGGAATTCCAGATCCCAGAGCTATTCCAGCTATCAACAGGCTGTTTGGGAAGCCGTTTGGGGTACCAGTTACTGGGGGTGAGCACACACACTGTGGGCATAAGAAATGGTAGCTCGATGTTTCTCTTCTCTTGCTGCTCCTTTCTGAGCTGTAACAAATATCCAAGCACTGGGAAACGAGTGTGAAGCGACTCCCACGCATAAATCATGCATTGCCACAAGGGAAGTGATTAAACCATACTTCAGTGTCCCGTAATATTAATTGGCTGCATTTTTGCCCATTCTTTTTAGCTGATATACGACCTAGCGGAAGACCGGTTGGCACTGCCAGGGATCCACCCCTTGCTAAAGTGTCAGGTACTGTAGCATGGCTATTTATGCTGTTGGAAGCATTGATATTCAGTTTTAACACAGAAATGTGGAAATAGAAGGTGGCAAGAAGCAATCTCCAGCTCCCCTGCCTTTCCCTGTTATCAAATCGATCGGAAGGCTAACAAATAGCTTTTAGATTGTTCCCTGCAGTTCTTTAAACTACAGGGCTGGTGGAAACACGCAGAGTCCCCTAACCACTGGGTTCTGTGGTAGGACCACACTTAGACATCCGTGAGAATCACAGCCCAAGGGAGTTAGGCACCTGGCTCCTATTGAATTTCTCTTTTGCGCCGCTGAAAATCTCTTATATGCCTTATATGTCCCCTCGGAGTAGAGCTGGTCAGAATTTCTGAGTCAGAAACTTTTTTTTTAATGAAAAATTGTTGTTTTTTTTCCATAAAGAAAACTTACCTGAAAAGCTGTATTGTTTGGGTGAGGAGTTATTTTTTATTTTCCAGTGCTTTGTCAAAACTGGAGATTTCAAAATATCAGAGTTTGGTTTTTTTCCCTTTCTCTCTCCTCCTTTTTTCCTTTATTCCTTTCTGCTGTCAAATACCATAGACTGAACCAGGGCTTGGGGGTTTTCTCACTTTGTTTTTCTTTTCATTTTCCTTTTGCCACTTTTCAAAACTTCCTCAGCACTGGACAAATTGCAGACAGAGGGGCAAAGGGACAAATTAAACTTACGTTTTCCAAAATTGGAGCCATTCCAGGGGCCTTGATCATTCATCTCTCCTGTTTACTCTCTCTGGCACACAAGTTAGGCTCCCAAGGAATGAAACGTTTTAGTCTAATGGAAATCTTTTGTGTTAGTATAGGGGTATCTGGGTGAAATTGAATGGCCCTGTGTACAGGAGGTGAGACTAAATGATCTCTTCTGGCCTTAAACTCTGTGAAAAGTTTGGAAATATAATATGGATCAAAGCGACAGTTTCACTTTTCCTTTCATGCTCCTGGGCAGAAAAAAAAAAAGAGGGGGAAAAGGAGGAAGAGGGGGAGATGCTAATTTTTTCAAAACACAAATTGTGATAATTTTTTAAAACATGACAGGTGGGTCCATGTTCGAATCCTGCAGAATGGAAACCACATTTTTTCACCATTTTTTACATGAGCCCTTTGGGGGAGAACTTTAAAAATCAAATGTACTCTTTAGAGGAAGGATGCTCTCATGATTAAGGCCCTAGTGTAACACTCAGGACTCCAAGGTTCAACTCCCAGCTCTGCCACAGGCTCTCTGTGGACCTTAAACTGCTCTGTGCCTCTGTTCCCAATCTGTAAAATGGGCATAATAACATTTCCTTTCTTCTGCATTTTGTCTGTCTTTAAATTGTTATTTCTTTGGCTAATACACTATGGCCCAGATTTTTAAAGGTACTTCAGTGTTGCTGTGCTCAGCATTGCAACACTTAACTCATTTAGGAGTCTCAAACTCATTTTCAAAAGAAATGTAGCACTTAGGAGTCAAAATCCCTTTGACAATCAATGGGATTTAGGCAAATGAGATTTAGGCTCATAAATCACTTAGGCCTTGTAATGCTGAGCACAGCACCACATAAGTACCTTTAAAAATCTAGGTCTGTCTCCTACTATGTGTATATACAGCCCCTAGCACGATGAGTCCTCAAACCCAACTGGGGCCTCTGTGCACTACTGTAATACAAATATTATTAATACTTTTGACATTTTGTGCTGTTTGTTTTCTTTCTACCCTTCCCCCACTTGAACAAGGAAACCAGACTGATCAGTTTCCCTTTAGCTTCTAGTCCGTTACACTTTGTGTTTCTCATGTGTTTAGCGAGATCTTTGTGCATCTGAGTTTCCAAACGTGACAAACAATTTTCTATTCATATTCAATTTTTTTTAAATATATTTTTAACCCAGCTGAAATTGCACCTTTAAATAAATTCATTCCTGCGGATCTACCTGTTGTTTGCCTTTTTTTCTGCCTGTTGTTTGTCGTCTTTTCCTCCCAAGGGATGTTCACAATATTATCAATCATCCAACAATATGATAGGATATACCTTGCATTCATTCAGCTCTGCTCAAAACCCCGTCTTTCCTCCCCACCCCTCTTTCTTACTGTTTCCAGTTCCCACTGATGTGTTTGCAAAGAATTCCCTGTGGAAAGGCTCCTATGAATACATGGGAAAGAAGCAGCCCGCTATGCTCTCTGTCACTAGCTTCGATCCCACTACCAGTAAAGTCAATGCTACTTTGATAGACCACAGTGGTGTGGAACTGCTGGTATCAGGTAAGGAGTTCTAGCACAGTGGCTTGTATGGATCCACACTCACCGTGGCAGGTGCAGTCAGTCTCTCACACTGAAACGGTGGCCTTTGGAGTCACAAACTGAAGCAGTGTTGTTCTGTTTTGTGAATAATATTGATTGCCTGCTGGATCTTCAACAGAACAGCTGAGCTTTGAAACCTCCGCTCTTTGTTAGCGTTAAAGAGACGGAAACCAAGGAGTTGCTACATCTGGAGTTGCTTGTATATAAGATACAGACTTTTGTTTGCTCTGATTCCAGCTGAAAGCCAGTCCTGAGCTCATTCTTGGGTCCCTTCACACTGCCGTGGCAGATTCACAATTAGTTAATACAAATGAGGTAAAAAGGCATAAACACCTCCGCCTCATTATCCTCCGTTCCGTGCTTCTTATAATGAACTGGTTATAAAGCTTAAACAGTGACAGGCTAGGTTCTTCCCGTCCTCCAGATGGTTTATTATCCTGTGGAGGTCTGTGGGGTGGTGTTTTGTTCTGGTTTTATCGCTTCGCAGTGACACTTTTATATGGTGCAGGAGTTGTTTCTTGCTTTGGGAAGAAGCAATTATTGTGCCACCATCTCTGGCTCAGGTAGAAAATTCTCTTAAGCTACTTTTATAAATCCAGGCATTATTGTCATCTCAGACTATTTGTTTCACTGGCTGAGCCCCCGCACCTCCATATCGAAATATGGCACCTGACAGGTTTGCTAGACCAAGAATGTCTGATTGGTAAAACCCCTGTGTCCTTTTCCAGGCATTTACAAGAGAGAAGACATGCACTTGCTTCTCCAGGTTTATCAGATAACAGGACCGGTGGAGATCTTTGTTAACAAGTTCAAGAATGATAAATGGGCTTTAGATGGGCACGTAAGTATATCGGCAAATGTGTACTGTAAGTACAAAACTCTCTTGCGTGGCAGTGTGTGTTAGTGTAGCAGCCCCTTCATGGGTTATCAGCAAAGTCTGACATTGAGAACCACAGCACAGACCTCTGCCACCTAAGCTGAAAGAGTAACTCACTTAGCTGGTAGCAGTAGTAGGTTGTTATCCTCTGCTGTTAAAAAGGGATGCAACGCTCTCTGCCAGGGCATTAGATTAACATTGCACAAGCAGCCTTTCTCCTATCACTTATGGCCATAAGGCTTTTCATTGCCCAGTGTTGTTAAATCTGCATGTTCTCCAGATAACACAAAAGGAGTAGCCAAGAAGGTTCATTCCAGCTCAGCATTATGTCTCGGTTCAACATCCAAAAGAGCTAATCTTTCCCTAAGGACTTGGCTTCCCACACCAGCTTTTGTCTCTGATAGCTTCCCTTGCGCCTCAGAGGCCTCCTGGAGCTTAGGAGGAGGCTTCATCTGACTGACCCATGACCAGATGCAGCCTTGGCTCTGGCTACCTCTGTTATCTGCAGTGTGTCAGTGTGTGCAGCAGTCATTACAAACAAGATTCTCTCCCCCCCCCCCCCCCCCCCCCCCCCCCCCCGCCAAGGGACAAGTTGTTGGGTTGTTCGGGGTTTGTTTGTTTTTTTTAAATGCTTTCAGCTTTCTGTGCAATTGAACTAAATTAATGCTATGCGTAAACTTGGAAGAGATTGCAAAGACGAAGCAAGTTCTGCTCGTAAACAGGTGGCTAATGTGGCGTCTCGGGTAAAATCCAGCTGCTGCATTTCTCAAGCTGCTGTTGGGAGCCAAGTCCTAAACTTCATGTGCTGCGTCAAACCGCGCATTCCAAGGGTCTGGGTACTTTGCTGGTCTTGTTTTAGGGCAGACTCAACAATCGGTTGTTTAGTGCCACTCTGCACCTTCAGCTAGAACCTCCTAACAAACAAGCACTTTGCAGGCCTTCAGGACATCCAGTGGGGCATCCGTCTCGCTGGATGCCAGTATTCTATGCAGTGAGAGAGTAGAGCAAGACTACCGAGAAAATCCATGGCGGGCTTCCATTCTCTCAATAGCTACCGCAGTAAATTCGCTCATTTTACACGTCACAGGATTATGTTTCGAGCTGCCATTGCTACAGACTCCATCTGGCATCCGAGAATCACGTTGGGTCCTTTCTGCATCTCCTCTCCTCACTATAAATGTTCTGCAGTCTGAAACTTTAGCTGGCAATTGCTAGCCAAAGCAGAATAGACTCCGCTCATTCACCCAAAGCTGGGTTGGCTCTGCAAGACCAACAGGAACAACCCACTGGTTTTGGCAATGAAGTCAGCTGCTGAAAATGCTAAGATTAGATTTCACCCCTGTGCAAAGGGCCAGCATGAGACCTTTACACCTCTTGAACTTCAAAATAAGGCTTCGATTGAAATTATGTCTGTGCTCCCCATGTGGCACTGGGGTGAATTTCACCCTCAGAAAGAATATACATTGAACAGGAGAGAGTGTCATTTGTATGTGGCCACGCTTCTAATGTTAACCAAGCATATCATTAATGTTAAAATCAGCTGTTTAGCTAAGTTGATCTTTGTGTGAGTAAATGTGTCCAGGCTTTTGCCGCACACTGTGCTTTGAACAGATTTATGGCCTCACCACAGGGTTGTGTTACATCTGCAGTAAGATGCGATGAATTTTTGAGATGCCATTGTAAATATGATTTATTTGGGCTCCCACGATTACAGGTCTCGTCTGAGTCGTCAAGCGGCACTTTTGTATACCAGGGCTTTGTACGCGGCAAAGGGTTTGGGCAGTTTGGCCTTCAGAGACTCGGTAAATTTTATTTTATTATTATCTCAATGTCCAGATGGTTTAAGCTGGATTTCGGCATTGGTGAAAGTTTGGAAACATGAAGAGTTTGACCATTCCTGCATTTTGGTTTTCAAATATACTGGGCCCTATCTTCACGTGGTGTAAATTGGCTTAATCCAACTGATGCTAGTGGAGTTGCACTTATTTTATACCAGCTGAGGATCTGGCCCAATATTCCTCGCTGCTTTGGCTGTTGGATCTGTCCATCTTTTAAACATCCGTGCCTCGTCCCTTACTCTCAAGGCAAGTAGGCTTGCTCCTGAAGCAAGGACTGACCTCTGCGTTGGTGATTTCATGCAAAGGATGTCTAGCCTTTCCAAAAAAAAAAGTATGTTCTTAACTCAGGTTAGCTTACTCAGGTTAAAATAGCAGTGGAGACATGGAAACTCCTCTTTTAACTCAGGTTAGCAGCTTGAGTTGGAAGCCAGGCTTCCCTGCAGGCTTTCACTTGTGCTGCTAACCTGAGTTAAAAGTTGTTGCCATGTTTTCACTGCTATTGTAACCTGAGTTGCGCCCAGGTTCAGAACACTCCTTCTTTCCAGTGTCGACGTTCCCTTACATCCACGGCGTAAGGCGGTAGCTTTCCCTATGGCAGGGGGATTGGCTGAGTCAGAGGGCAAAACACACCTCTTTAAGGGTAGCAGAAAGATAAATATCGATCATGAAGCCAAAGGGAAAGACAAGCCATGTGGTCTAGTTGTTAGAGTAAGAGACTGGAGCCAAGACTCCTGTGGATGAAATCTTGGCTATATTGGAAGCAATAGCAAAACTCCCCACTGCCAGCCAGAAATCATGCTAACCTTCACAACCTGGCCACGCAGCCCAGGGAGTGAAGTTCAATGGATTGAGGACTGGACTGGCAGCCGACAGCCCTGAGGCGTGGCTCTGTCACTGTCCAGCCTTGGGCAAGCCACGCCACCTTTCTGTGCCTCGGTTCTCGCATCTGTCTAAAGGGGGTGAAACTACTTTCCTGCCTCGTGGGGGTGTTCTGAGGACACAGTCAGGACTATTTCTGACATGTTAATGTCCTGTAGTGGTGGGGGCCTTTGCAGTACCCGGGTACAGCAGACAGAACTGGAGTCTTTTCAGAGAGAACTGACTCTTAGGTTTTCCATCAGCTGTTGCTTGCTAGTATCTGAGGTATGATTAGCCTGCTGTTACTGCAGCGCCGTGCATGACAACATAAGCAGCCGCCCCACTGCTCCTGTTCCGCCCCTGTCTGCAATCACCCAGTTGCTAGCGGGCCAGCACTAACATGGGGGCCCAGGGAACATGAGCGGTACTGGAGACATGTGCAGCCTCTCACCTCTTACTACACCACGCTCAGGAGACCCGAGGGCTGTTTGTTCATTATAGTTCTCTGTATTTTCCCTGAGTACAAGTACCCCATGCAGATGCTAGTTGGCTCCTTTCTGGTGTCGTATGTCCAGAGGGCTCCGTCAGTAAAACGTTAAGGAAAGTTTACAAAGGGGTTCTTACTTTTATTGTAATATGCCAATTTTATTATCTTGTATTTACACGGAGCACCTTTCCTTCCACAAACACCCAAAGGACTTTACACACTATACATAGACTCACGCTATGCATTAGAGATGGGCCCATAACAGAAATCACTCCTCCCACCACTGAAATGCAGCTACCTCTGGGGTGAAACTTGTCTCTTGAAAATTTGGGGGTATAGTTTCTGTGCACCAGCCCACAGCAGGTGATGTTTGAGACTAAAACTTGATGCCAGTGTTTTCAAATGTTCATGCTTAACGTGAGTTACCTAAATCCATATTGAGGCACCTGGAAAGGTGACTTGGTTTTCCAAAGGCATTGAGAATGAAGGGTAACATTTTCAGAAGTGCCTGACTTAGGAGTCCAAGTGCTGTTGACTTTTAGTGGCTCCTGAATAACTTAGGTACTTCTCAAAATTTTACCTGAGTACCTGCAGCGCCTGTTGATTGCCGTGGGTATTCCAACAGCCCAGTGCCTCTGAAAATCAGGGCAATTTTATTTATGGTTGTATATCTCCTTGGCTCCTTTTAGAAGCCCATTCTTTTCTGAGCAGGCTATACCCTTCCCCCTAAGGGATCTATATAAGAGAGAGACAAACAGACTGCCTGCCCTTAAGGTCTCAGCCCTAAGTGTGCTGGGAGATCCTGCAGAAATAAAAGCCTGCCCTCCGGACACAACCAGTCCAGGGGCATTGTGCAAAGTCCTCCGTGAACAGGTCAACCAAAGCAGTTCTTGTCAGACAGTCCCCCGGTGGGGGCAAGGAGACAGTCGAATGATGAAGCAGGATTGTTTCTGGACCAGGTTTCCTTCAAAACTTTGGTTCGAGGGTATCAGCTATTTCCTTTCTCTCTTTTTTTTTAAAAACAAGCTACAGCAATTTTCATCGCTGTTTTATGTACAGAGCAGCGTTAAGCCAGCGCTTCGAAAACTCTGCAGTTTATTTCCATGGCCAGGTGCCAGCTCTCTCTGAAAGTAAATGTGTTGCATTCAGTTCCCACCACTTGCTCCCCAGCCAAACCCAGGAGAGACGTTAATAAGCAGTGACTGGCAGATTGGTGTTGAGGGCACAGGTCAAACTGGCTCCTGAGGGGAACTTTGGAGGGGCTCTTAGGAAACACCCCTTCCTCTGAAAACCAAGCCCTTTTTGCTGCTTCCCGTTCACCCCCTGAACTTGAGGCTCCCAGAGTCACTAGTTGCTTTAGAAAATAGAGGCCTTTACTTTTAGACTTTTTTTCTACTTTATTCATTTAACAAAATACTCCTTTGACAGTAGGTTGGGTGCCAGCCGGAGACTTGGGAGACCTGGTTCAATTCCCTCCTCTGCCACAGACCTCCTGTGTGACCTTGGGCAAGTTACTTAAGCCCAAATCCTCAAAGGCATTTAGGTTCCGAACTCCCATTGAAATCAGTGAAAAATGGGAGCCCAAATATCTCTGAGGATCTGGGCCTTAGCCTCTCTGTGCCTCAGATAATCATTAAAAAGCAGTTCATAGCCCTGCCCTGCCTCACAGGGGTAGGTGAGGATAAATTCATTAAAGGTTGTGAGGTGCTCAGATGCTACGGTTGTGGGTGCCAGAGAAGTACTTTAGAGAGTACAGAAAATGGTTTGAGAGACACCACTGATTCTTCTTAATGTTTTCAGGCTGGGATTTTCAAAGCTCTGGTGCTAATGCGAGGCACCGAAACGAACAGCCCTCTTTTCAAATGGGAGGTTAAATTTTGAAGGCACACCTGGCACTTAGGCACTTTTGAAAATATTATCCTACATGTCTAAATGATTTAGGAGCCTAAGTCCCATTGGCTTCCAATTGCATTTAGGGTATGATTTACAGAAAGCACCTAAATCTCGTTTTCAGGAGAGACATAGGCACTTAGGAGTCTGAGCAGTCAATGGGATTGCAATTCCTAAGTGCCTAAGTCACTTTTGAAAATGGGACTTAGCCTAAATCACTGAGGTGCATTAGAAAATGTTCCCTCTCGCCTGTGTCGGGTGCCGTGATTCCCGTTCCCCTGAGAACCCTGCCTTTAGGCACTGACACTTCAGCATTCTGGTGTTGGTATTTTTACTTTACTTAGATCTCTGCTGTGTGGTTTGGTTTTTTTAACCATGAAGTCAGTGTTGAAACCTCAAACTAGGCAACATTATGCATTGTACGGTAGCTGCAGTCCAGCCTGTATATGAATCCAAAACTTTAAATTACCTTTACGCTGAAGCATGGAATGAACTTGTTCTAGCATAACTTGAGCAAACCCCAGTTCCCAGCAGCTGTGGTTTAAATGTATTTACTTTCGTTGTGTTTCAGACATCAGCATGATTGAAAATGATCCAGAATCAATAGGACATCATTTTGCATCAAACAGCAGTTCTGTGGCAGCTGCCATTCTTGTGCCTTTCATAGCCCTGATTATTGCAGGGTTTGTGCTTTATCTCTACAAACACAGGTAGGTTTCAGGAGCGAAGCGATTAAAAAAACCTGTTTCATTGCTGGGCTGTGAGGGGCAATGTATGGAGAAAATGGGATCGAAAAGAGCTAGGTGCTGAGGGGAATATTAATATTTCCAAGCTTAGCTTAAGAGAACTCCTGATAGTTCTGCTTTCTGATGTGGTTGGTAAGGTGAGGAAATACTGTAGCAGCATATTTGCAAAGAACTGGGTAATTTAACAACTTCTAAGAAGATTTATAGCAATGCCAGATTAGATAAGGCAAGCACATCTCATGCTTCAGAGTTTAAGACTGATCCTGCCGGTGTTGCAAAGAATTTTTTTTCTCAGGATTGGTGCTTTACAGTGAGAGTTGTTGCTTTGGTTTGAAACTTCATGTATGTTGGTCACTGCAGGAGATATGATACAGGACTTGCCTGCCCCATGGTCTGGTCTAGGATGGCCAATCTATGTTAATGATGCCTTTGGGAATCTGGGCATTGCAATGATAGGAAAGCTAAGGGTGAGATTGTCAAAAGAACCAAAGGGGTTTAGAAGCCCAAGTCTCAGAGAATGCTGGTGGGATTTGTGCTGCTCATCATCTTGGCTGCTTTTGAATGTCTCCCCCTCAGTCCATATGCTAGTGACCTGAACATAATTGCTCGCTGGCTTTACGCAAACGACAGATATTTACATCTTGGTAATGCTAGTCCTGCACACCACCCGGGGATGAGTCCTACCCCTACTGTGAACCGAGACGCAGCAGTGGGAACTTGTGTCACTGAATGCTTGAGAACCTGGCCTGGTTAAGCGTAGTTGAATTACCCACAACTCCAGCTGAGGACAGTGGAAGTCCCAGTTGCTTGGCACCTTTCAGGATGACCTTGCAGGCTCAGCAGCCTGCAAACAGATTTCACCTTCCATTGTTTTTTTTGGTTTGGATCCATTACTATTTCCTCACAACTCTTTGTCTTGAAAAGAACAAGATGAACAATGTGGTGGATGGGAGAGCTTAGTCTTGTTTTGCCTTGCAGCAGGCAATTGGGTGTCTCTGAAAAACCTCAAGTCCCGATCAGATAGCAAGACCTCTTTTACAGACCTGTCCTGCTCGCGATTCAGGGCCAGATCCTCAGCTGGTGTAAATCAGCGCAGCTCTATGCAAGTCAATGGAGTTATGCTGATTTACACCCACTAAGCATCTGGCCCTCCATTCCTGCTTAATGCCATTGGGGCACCACCAATGAGGTAATATTGATCCAACTAAGGAAGCACCATAGATATCCTGCAGGCCATATGGGCACATCTGACCCTGCTCAAGTGTAGTGAATTCATTATTCATCATTCATATCTTTCAGTGAGACTAGGTGGGTGAGGTAATATCTTTCATTGGACCAACTTTTATTGGAAGGGACTAGCTTTTGAAATTCAGAGAGCTCTTCTTCAGGTCTGCGGTGGTTAACCAGAATGTCTAAGCTAAATACAAGGTGGGACAGATTGTTAAGCACAAGAGGTTCACATATACTGTAGGAGACCACTTAAAATGAAGTAGGCAATAAACACCTCTGCAGTCATAGGATAATGGAGAGTTAGCTGGCAGTGGGGTGTGTTACAAATTGTTGTAACGAGCCATAAAACCAGGGTTTCTGTTATGTCCATGGTTTTTAGCATCCAGCAGACACTATTTAATTTAAGTTCCCAGGCTCATCTCTGAGTCCTTTCAGTGTCATTTTGGCTCAGCATCCAAGCTGGGAGAAATGGTCACAAGCCAGATACCGTGAGGAACTAGCTGTGATCTCTTTGGATTCTGTTTCTGGCACCCTGCAGGAGAAGACCAAAAGTACCATTCAACGGTTACGCCGGCCATGAAAACACCAACGTCCGAGCAACGTTTGAAAACCCTATGTACGACCGAAACCTACAGCCCACAGACATCATGGCCAACGAGGCGGATTTCACTGTCAGCACCGTGTGCACGGCGGTATAGCACTCATCCTCTCGTGCGGTGAGTGTGAGAAAAGAAAATACTTTGATACTAGGCTGTTGAAGGCACCCGCAGATCGGTCTACCTCCATCTATCTCGTTGGCCCAGCCGGGCTGCAGCAGTCACCATTAAAATGCTAATGTTATTATAAATAGGGTCTCTTTAATGGTGACCACTGTCTGTCTAAACTGACCCACTGTAATCCACACATGCAGTTTATACAGAGCCTTGCTTTTACTTCAACCCAAGTGCCGTGCTGTTAGTTGGACTGAAATGGGCATCCATTCACAGGCAGACCCCTGTTTGCCTGTGAAAAACTAACTTTTAACTGGCATTTTTTGGAATTCTAAGTCCAACCTCCCCCACAAGAGGCACATGCTCACCCCTCATTTTCCTCCTCTGCCCTTTTCCCGCCAGTGAGGAGAACAGACACCTGGTGGTGGTGCGAGGCGTGAGGGGTGGCAAGTGAGTCCAAAATTCAAAATGGAATCATTCCCTTCATAAAAATAAAAAATTACAGGCAGGGAATCTCGCCTAGTGGTTTCAGCAGGAGGCCTGAGTTCTAGTCTCTTGGGAATTCGGGGAGCGTGACTAGCCTTGCGGTGAAGGCACTGGATTGGAACTCAGGAGATCAGGACTGGATTCCTGGCTCTGGCACAGACTTTCTCTGTGACCTTGGGCAACTCACTGAGCCTCTCCCTGCCTCAGTTCCCTCTGTACAATAGGGATAATAGCCCTGCTCTACCTGCTAGGGGCATTGGGAGGATAAATACATTGCAAGATTGTGAGGTGCTCAGATGCCGTGGTGGTGGGGCCCAGATAAGCACCTAACAGTTAGAAAGTTATTACAGTCAGATCTGTGACTCATCTCAGCTTTTGTTAAGGGAAGTAGCGACAGGTTCAGTCAGTCCACTCCGGTGCTTGATCTCAAATGTTTGGGAACCCATCACTGGCAGGCAGATACACCAGGTTGTTATACAGGGGAAGAGATTTGAGATAGTCCCCAACACCCTAGATCCAAACATTCAAACACTGGATCTCATCACTGCAGTTTGGTTCCATCTTTAAGCAGAGGCCGTGATGCTGTTTCTGACACTGCCTTGTGCACAGTGGGAGGAGAGGAGCAAGGTGGCCCAGTGGTATGGGCAGGAGCCTGACACGTGGAAAAACTGGCTTCAGGTCTGCTCTGCCACTGACTTCTTTTGTGACCACAGTCAAGTCACTTAGCTTCTCTGTGCCTCAGTTCTCCATCTATACAGTGGGAATCATAGCCTTGCCCTATGACATAGGGGGTGGAGGTGGGGATGGGAGGGTAAATACATTACAAATGGTGAGGTGCTCACATATTATGGGAGCAAGATAAGGTATATCTTAGGCCAAGTATACACTAGAAAATATCACAAAAAAGTGCTTTTGTTGGTATATCTTAGACCGGTTTGACGATCAACATAGGTTACACCAGCAAAAGGACTTAATTTTGCCAGCATAAGTTGCATCCCCACCCGGCATTGCTACATCAGCAAAAGTTTCTTGCGTAGCCCTAGCCTCAGAAAGATAGTGAAACTGCCCCTGGTTCTCTGGTTTTTGCATGTCTTAATAATAACTTTCTCCTTTCTCCTTTCGCTCTCTCTCTTTCTCTCTCTCCTTTCCTCCCCCACTGCCCCAGAATTCTCAAGGGGCAGGTGTCCTGTTGATGATTGTGTTTCACCTCATTTGTCTTCGGTCATTATCTTCCCTACCCCAATCACGCTGAGGCTGTGGAGAAGCTGCTGCTCCTTTGTTGGACTTTGAGTTACTCCAGAGAGAGCCTGCTAGGCTGTCATCCATCCTCCTCATCTTCACCCACCCACCACGTCTTGCAGTGGATAATCAAGCCAACCAAAGTGTCTCCTCCAGCACAGCTCGGGAGAACCTTTCCTTTTCCCTGCCATTGAGCCACTTCCAGTTCCTCCTGGCCAACTTCAAGATCCCAGTGTTGCTGCTCAGAAATCAGACAGTGCCCAGCTGCTGAGCCTTAGAAGGCAGGTGATCTCCTTCTAAATTGGCTTGCCAACCTGCTGTTCATTATCTCAAGAGAAGCAATTAATGCCTGGCGAGGTCTTTCCTAGTGGAGGAAACAGTTGTTGGGGGCTTCTGTGAAACCAGCACCCCATTGCTTTTGGGAAAAAGCTTTCCTGGCAAAGGGAGGGACACAGGTAGCGTGGCACAAAATGCATATGGGTGTAACTGAGACCTCTGACTTCTGGAAGGGAGAGATGATTGGTTTATTTGTTGATTTTTGTTTTGTTTTTTGGCAAGGGCTTTTAGTGATGTAAAAGTCCTGAACAAGGTTTTTTTTTTCTTTTGTTAGAGAGAAGGAAACTCTTTTTTTTTCCCTCCTTATTGATTTTCCTTTGTTTTCTTCTGCTGCTGCTGCTGTTAATTTCAGCATCCTTTCCCTGAAATCTCAGCGGTCACCATGGGGCCAATAGGAATTGAATCTCTCAACCAGTGATTCTTTTTCCCCCCTGTCCCGGTGGTTAATGATTGCTAATCTTCTGTAACTCTTTACACGAACAAAAATTTAGGGGGACAGAAAAAAAAAGAAAACTTCTTTTCCAAAATAGACCCTACCAACACAGATAACTTTTTCCCCTAGTGAGTTCAGAAACCTTTGCCCTTTCCATATTGATCCTCCACAGGGCAACACAGTAAGGGCTTTAATTTCAAATGCAGCGCTGCGGGCTGTTTTTCTCAGAGGCCAAAAGGTTGTTTTGACCACAGTGAAAACAGATAAGACTACTTGATATTGTTATTGCTCCCTTCAAAGAATGATGCTTTGGTGATGAGACTGATCAGCTCTAATAAAGGGACTTAGGTTTTGATTCGGGATTGAATTCTGTTTGGTTTGAGAACCTAACTTCCTTCAACAGGGCTGAAGTCAGAGAAAGTAACCATGCCGTTTTATCACACCGTGAGCCGACCGCTTAACAGTGTGTGTCAAATGAACTTCAAAGAAGCAGCTTTTTGTTACTGAAGAGGAAACAAAACTTAAAAGGTCTTATTTACATTTAAATTTGGTTTTAAACAGTATCTTTCCCCTGTCTAATACTGTCTAGGTTTCTGTCTGATTAAAACCACGTGGTAGATCTTTTCTTTGCTTTCCCCTTTACTGGAGGTATATATATTTATATTTACATCTATCTATTATTTAGACAGCTGTCTTACAATAAGCAGTGATCTATAGCCTAGTTGCTGAACAGTCAGCCTGCAAAAAAAGGCCAGTTGCGAACCCAGAATCCTGCTGCTCAGATTGATTTGGAAGAGACGCGTGTGTGCATGCGTGTGTGTTTGTGTAGGTGTGCATATTCAAAGCACGGCCCAATGACTGGACGTTGAAGTTACACACACATTCAAATTAGAAAACAGGCATACCTTTTCAAGAGTGCGAGTGAGTCACTACTGGAACAGATTAGCAAGGGTTGTGGTAGATTCTCCATCACTGGCAATTTTTTAAAGGAAGAGGGCCTGTTTTTCTAACAGATCTGCCCTAGGAATTACTTGGAGCAGGTCTCTGGCCTGCGTTCTACAGGAGGTCAGACGAGATGATCACAGTGGTCCCGTCAGGCCTTGGAATCTCTGAAAAACCAAGGCACCAATCCTGCAATGGATGCCAGTGACATGCCATTCAGGTGCCAGGGGCTGCTCATATATTGCTCCTTGCCAGTTTGGGTAGTGGGCCCATGCTGACAAAGAGCAGCTCCCCCAGCAGGACACTAGCAACAGGTCATACCAAATGCACTGATGAGGCTAAGACAGCATCCTGGTGCTACTGGGAGAGGGGGAGTTCCCTTTTAAGTGGGGATTAAAGTGGTGATGAGGAGCTCCCTCTAAAGCAAAGATTTTGTGGGTTATTGTCCCCATTCCATCCCCGTCCCACTTGTGTGGATTGATAGAGGGTCTGGATCCAATTGCAAATTGAGATAGACAGAGGTATAAGAAAAGAACACCACAGCGTGTGACTGAAGTATGCTGCAGCAGTCAGTATCATAGCCACAGGGCCAGCTTCTTGCCTTTGCCCACGTGTCAATGTGGAGTAACTCCTGTGAGCTCAAAGGAGTTGTCTCCCATTTACACCGGTGTAACCAAGATAAGGATCAGCCCAGGGATTTTAATTTTGCCTGCAAATGGGTGACCAGCTTCAGATTTGAAGATTCGAGACCTCTCTCTGGTCTCCCTCCATTATCCCAGCCACTAGTTTAGCCAAATAAGATCCCTGGCTGATTGCACAGAGCATTATTCCTATCCTTTTTAGCAACCCCATGGTACAGTGTGAGGACCCAGCTCCCCAAGAAGGAGAACTGTGCATTTAGCAAGAGAGCATCCTCTTGCAATCATTCATGCTCTGCTGATAATTATTGTATCAAATTGGCAGCCATCTTGACCTTCACACTTACTATTCTGCGTCAGAACTTCAGACCAACAGTGGGGACAGAAATGACTTCCTCCTGCTTCCAGCATACAGACCCCCTGCCACTTGGCCTAAATTAGAATCTTCGGCAGCTGTGAGCAGGACAGGATATATGACACATATTTGAGCAGTTCTGATTCTGTTCAGTAGAGGGCAGTGGTGCGCACACACACACACACACACACACACACACACACAGACAAAAAGCAAGCTCCGTTAACAAAAGAATTAAGGGCCCCACATTCTACTTCTCAGCCTTTATGATTTGTTGAGATCATGCATCAGTACAGGAAATACATAGAGGTTTAGAATCCACCAGATGTCTTTTAATAGCATGGCAGGACGAACTGTGGCTCTATTTAAACACAGCACTAGCTGCTTTCAACCAATTAGGTACCAGTTTTCATTACAGTTCAAGGGTGGTACTGCCCCATTTTTTTGCAAGCTGGCCGGGTCATGAAATGTGACATATTTTTTTCATTCTTGTGCCCATCGGACTTGCATTATGTTTAAAAGAAAAAAAAAAAGAAAGAAAGAAAAAAATCCCTCTTTTGTACAGAGATATATTTTTATGAAACAAAAGTTTGTACAGTTAAAAAAAGACACAATGTAAATGGGTTTTTTTTTTCATTATTGTAGTAAACAGTAGTGGAAGATTGGCTTTTTTGTAAATGTAATACAATGTATAAATATGGTTTACATTAAAAAATTGTAAATATGTAATCTATACATACACTTGGCTTGTCTGCAGTATATTCCATTTAATTTATCTGTCTCTGTATATGAGGCTTCTCATTGTGTCCAGGCATACTTTACTGAATTTGAAAGCTATTTTAAATTTTTGAATTAAAATAAAATATAAATTTTTGCATTGCTTTTCTTACATTTTCCTGGCATTTTTTCATATGCTTCCAAGGATCTCCTCATTCTACTCTGCAAAGAGGCTATAAACACCAGCCACAAAAGCTGGGAAAGGCCTCTACATATCTCCTGAGAACAGAGGCTATGGACACCAACCACGGAACCTCTCCACATCTCCTGAGAGCAGGAGGTTTCAGACAGCCTGTAGATAAACCTAGATATGGATGGGCTGAGAGCACAGAGGAGTCTCGTTGCTGTACTGAATCTTTGCTGTCTTTCCTTCATGCAGTTCTAATCTAGAATGGGAGTGGGGGGAAGGCTGCAGGTCAGAACTGAACAGTATTGACAAAGCTGAGGAGGGGAAACCCAAGACTGGCCTTGCAGGGAATGCGGCAGAGTGGGAGTTAGATGCAAAGGTAGAGAGTGCCCAGGACTGGAATAGCAGTGGGGTTCAAAAGATGTGTTGGCAGAGCTGGGGGAGAAGCCAAGGGCTGGCTTAGAAGGGCACTGTCGATCTGACTGAGCTGCATTGGCAGAGGGACAGTAAAGGAAAAAGGAGGACACTTATGCCAGCCACCTTTCTTGCTCTGTGCCCAGCTCTTCAGAACGCCCTTATTCCTTTGCCTTCCTGAGCACCATGTTCACAGACCCATAAAGTGAACAATAGGAGTAAAAGGCGGGAAAGGGACAAGACCCTTTCCCCCTCCCACTTCACATACTAGTCTCTCCTACCACAGCCAGCAGACATCAGGAATCCTTGGAAGACCTCCCCAGTCTGGATTCAGTCCGTGCTTCCTGGCTTGCAGCAGATTCACGGGCAAGGAGCTAAACTGATCCAACAAACTGATTCCTCTCTCTCCAATTGCTCTGCTAACGGGGTGGGATGATATTCCACCTGTAACCCTGACCTTTTTTGGTTTTCATTAGCAAGCTGTTGATATTTCATCCATGGGGGAGGGGAAGCAGATGGGGGATTCGGGGAGGTTATAGAAAGAAAGAGGGCTAGATCCTATGCTCGTTTATGACAGCTAACAGCTGTAGTGAATTACTCCAGTTGTGGAGCTTGGCCTAGGAGCTGCTGGATGAAAAGCGATGGATTTAAATCTGACACCTCCTTGATTCATCCACCCTGCTCCCAATCAGAAGAGCGGGGGCCTGTGTTCCCCCTCTCACGTGAAGAGCCCCTCGCCCTTCAGTGTGGTCAGTAAAACAAAAGAGAAGAAAGTGGGGCTAGGTGTGGCAAGTAAGTGAGAGGTTGTGAAATGAAATCAGCTCCTTAGCACAGTTATTCCTCTGGACACGAGACAGCTGCAGGACTTCACCCTTCACTGGGGAAGCTGCGTTCTCATCTGGCTCAGCAATTATTGGTTACCTTCAAATGCCCCATTGGCGCTGATAGACATTTTCCGTTGGAGTCCGTGCTGTAGCATAGGGCTAGGTGGGCCTGGGGGTCAATTGGTTTGTGCTCCTCAGTGATGTGAAGACCAAGTAAAGATCCTGCTGACAGCTGGTGCTCAGTGAAGATCCCATAGGACATGTAGATCAGAGGTTTTAGAATTTTATGTCCTGGCCAAATTATTAGAAAACCCACATTCTTCCTCCCCCAAGTCGACCTGCAGTTTCAGCCGGATGGGTCGCTCTTCACTTGAGACCCTAGACCATTGCATGGCATTGCTGTGCTGAGCCTCACCGAAGCAGTGGCTGCAGTTTTAGTGGCAAATGAAATGATCCTTCGATATTCCTCGCCGACCTCACAAGGTGTTTGTGAGACTGAAGGTGCTTTCTGGACAACAGCGAACTCCGATTGTTGGTAAAACTGTGTCAAAGGAGTGCAAAGTGTTAGAACCGTCGTTTTAGTCCTGATTTGGGTAGAGGGACGACTGTTCAGTCTACAACTATACCATGGTTTTATGGGAATTAATAGCACTCTGGATATTGAAGGGAGCCATGCTGGTTGGACCAGGAAGCATTCGCCAAACTTGGTCCCTAAAGCACAGAGTATGCAGTTAAACGACACAGAACTAAAACTTTGGCCATGCTGCCCTATGCCACAAGTTTGTGCCTATCAGAAGGAGGGAGGGGTCTTAGTTACTACGCAGCAGACTCAGCCTTGCCATGCGTATTTGGCCGGATTTTTAGAAGGGTTGAGAAGAGTTGATTGAACTATTTTGACTTTTCAACCCAATTTTTCATCGAAAATTTGGCAGAAAAGAGAACCCAAAATATCAACAAAATCTTTCATCGGATTTTTTTTTCCAGTTTAGCTGGTTTGAAGTGTTTTAATCTTTTGCAAAATTAGGAGGTGGGGGGGGTTCCAAAATATTTACAAACTATTTTACTGTTTCTTTGTCTAGGGATAGTGCTGAACACATGTTGCTGTGAATTGGAGCTGTGGGGGCTCATCTCCTCAGACAATCAGGCTCATGAAGACTAAAATGCTCCTGTGTGTGATTTTCAGAGCTGGATGGGAATATAAATGGGGAATTACATGCCTAACTGGGTGCATATGGGAAAGTTATAAGCCCATAGATTTTTTTCATAAATTGAGCATATTTTTAACCACGGTTTCCAAAAAGCACCCTGATCATGGGCTTTTTTTTAGTCTAATCCTGACTTTAAGCCATGTTCAGCACAGTCTTAGCTGACACCCAGGGAATTTTCCTAGGGTTGTATATGTGGCACCCGTGTGTTATTAGCAGTGCTTAAAAAACCACCTCTTTTAGTTTGTAGGCAGGCACTTCTGCCCATTATCATGGCCCAAATGGAGAATAACTTGTTTTGATGTAGTGCTTTGCATTTGGAAGGGATCCCGAAGCATCTGCAAACCACATATTCCTGGATCACGTCTGCCAACCATTGGAATGCAGCCCCCTCTGGGAAGGAGCACGGCAGCTGTTCAACAACACGTTGCAATGTTCCTCAGCAGTTTAAGTCAGGAAGAATAATGCACAGAGGGCAAATATGGATAGGTAGAGAAGGCATTTCCTCTTCTACCCCCAGCCCACGTCTTTCCTCCACACCCCAAGGCAGAACGCTAAATAAACCATTTCCCGGTATGAAATCAAGACCATAAAGTGAGACATCTGTGACAGTGCACAACCTTAATCCCTGTGGCCCCTGGAGAAAGGCTCAGCAGAAAAACAAATTAGCAATTTAATTGCTGTACTGAGCAGCCTGGAAGAAAAAGCCCCATGTCCCTGCCAACATGGTTCAGTCCACCCAGCCCCAGAATTGCTTCAAAAAGCTGTTTGCTGAGGTATTACATTTCTAACCATGAGCCCCCAAAGTGAGCTCCTGACAATGGCTGGGCTGGGTCCCAGGCTGGAAACCGCCCCAGCTGGATTAACGCCTTGTTCTCCCAGCTCTTCTCTTCCTCTTCTTCACGCAGTGGCCAAAGACATTATTTCTTTTCCACTGGTAATTGAATGGCCCACAGGTGGGTTTTAATCTCATGACTGGTAGCAAACAGCCTGTAGCAGCAACAGCCCCTCGGGGTGCTTTCTGAGCACTCATGGCATTTCAGCAGAGCGAGTTAATGCAAATCATAGAATCATAGAATATCAGGGTTGGAAGGGACCCCTGAAGGTCATCTAGTCCAACCCCCTGCTCGAAGCAGGACCAATTCCCAGTTAAATCATCCCAGCCAGGGCTTTGTCCATTGCCAAGTCCATTCAGGAAGGGAACAAAAATCTTGCTCCTATGTTCCATGTGCTGACATGCCAGGTAATATCTGTGCTGATGTTGGACAGGGAGAGGAGTTTTGGGGTTGTGAGTGTGTGGTGGGGGGGTGGGGAGTAAAGAGGTCTGTGTCATAGTCTGACAGGAGGTGGGAGGTGTTTGGAGAGCAAGCCCAGCCCACACTCACCCCACAGAAGTGGCCTCCTGTTGCAGGGCTAGTCCCAGCTCCATGCTCCAGGCTTTGCCACCTGCCACATGGGTTCATAGCATTACTCAGGTTTGGCCCAGCTGCCCTCTCCTCCTCACCTTGAACCTGCCTGCAAGCACTGGGGGGTCTGGACCGGCCGTTTGGGAAATACTGACCTCTAGAGTGAGAGCCTTTCTGCAGAATCCTTACAGCAGTTGAATGTGTGTCTGTTTCCAGACTGCGACCAGCAGTGCCTGATATATGACTGCGAACAGAACAGGGGGTGAACTGTGAGGTGGGAAAATTCAGTCCTGAACGGCATCTCTGTGGGCAAACAGCCCCTTGAATTTGGGCAGGAAATTGAGCAGTCTGGAATTATTTTTTTTAAGGCTGTCTCTCAAATAAAAGCCCTCCAATTCTCTGCACGTGATCGGGGACAATGCAGAAAACTGCCAGCTGCAGCCTCTCTGGCTTGATTCAGATGTGCAAAAGGCTCCTGAGACGGCACAAGCTTCGCATGGCTCAGCTTGGCTGGGAGTGGAAGCAGCCCATGACAGTCCCAGTGAGAGGCTCTGCTGCTGTCCATACAGAATATACCCATGGCAAGTCCAGGCCCCGGAGATGGGACTCGGTGTCTCTCTCCTAATGTCTGCTGCAGGATGGCAGGTGCAGCAGGCTGGGCTTCTCCCAGTGCACTGAGACGGGAAAGGCTGTAAGTCTGCAGCCAGCTGGTAAGAGCAAAAAGCCAATCAGTTTCTAGGCCCTGTGGTCAAACCAGCCTCCCAGCTCAGCAGGGTAAGGTCCTGGGTAGTGCTCGGAGGGGTGAGCTTCATGGAGAAATGGGTGCAGGCAGTAGTGTGGGTGAGTCCATAGGAGGCGCTCTTCTCATGGAGTCAGTACTGACCTCAGTGCAGTTCTGTGGGAGGCTTTGTTTCGGGGAGCAATGTAGTTGACTCACGAGGTGGGCACTTCCCTACCCCAAAGTGTTTGGGGGGCCAAGGGGGAGCGGTGCTGTGCTGCTGAGGTTTCTTTCAGGTGAGATGTCAAACCAAGAACTGACCATTTGTGGACGTTAAATATTCTGTGCTCTCCTGTCAAGATCTAACACTGGTGTCAGGGACAAAAAGTCCAACCTGGGCAGTGCCATTCCTTCCTTGTTAATTGCTGCCGCAGTGTCACCGGGACGTGGCCCTCATCAATTCCTGTCCTGAGGAGCGGCCCTCTTTGAACGGCTGACATCCCCCAGAAGTGGCTGCACTCAGGTGGTGAGTAGGCGAAATTATCTGTCTCTGCGCAAAGCACAGCGGGATCCCATTGAATGAAAGGCCCCGTAGAAAGGGAAGCTACTTTCCTTTTGGCTTGGATTGTATCATGGCTGCAATGCTTTTTTGTGTGTGTTTGGGGGCTCTGGAACAAGGAAATGCCTCTCGCTCGAGTGCCGTCTGGGCTGGTAAGTGTCTCCTTCACACCGAGGGGAGAGGTGACGCAAACGGATGGAATACAGATGTCATAGGGCAGGGTTGAGAGATCTGTGGGAGAGAGGGGCCCAAGGCTGGAATATCAGGGGGGCAGTTGATTGAAAACATCTGCAAAGCTGGATTAAGCTGCAGTGCAGGCCTGGGGGGCACCAGCAGAGCTGGTGGGGGGGTCATAGGGCTGGAATAGTGGGAGGGCTGCAGGTAAGGATTCCACAGCAGAGAGCCTGCCCATTCCTTGGGGAAGAGACCATACCTGGCTGGCTACTTTCCATGGCTAGCACTTTTGAGGTCTAAATAATCAGCAGGGTTGTTTTTGGGGGGACACCTTACACATCTCCTGCCTGTACAGAGCCTGCCTCTGACCTTGGCTTTTACAAGCACGGAGCCTTTTAACATTCCCATTTTGATCGCAGGCCCAGGACGCTGTCCTCCCAGCCTGGGCGAGGAAGATGAAACAAAGCAGTTACAAAGAAACCCTATAAACCTGTTGCTGCCTTCGGTTCAGCCACAGTAATTCAGTTCCACCCGCTAACCGGCCTGAGTCATTTGCTCCTGGCGAGTCTGCATTATCTATAATAAAGGAATCGTTTGACTCCCAGAGGGAAAATCAGACACGGAAAGGCGCCCGTGCTCCTGGGAAACTGCACACTCCTTTCAGCTGGATCGTCACCATGTGATCTTATGTCCCTCCTTCTCCAGCCTGCATCTCCGCAGTTTGGATCGCCCCGCAGGGAAAGGCAGACAGGCATGACACATGGCTGGGAGCCAGGACACTGAGGCTGGGGCTCGGGGGGCTCCATTCACACCCACTTTAAGGCCCTTTGCACTGCCAGGGCTACATAAAGGCGACTCATCCTGAAGACCTGGGTGCAGTTCCTGGCTTTGACAAAGGCTTCTTGCGTGACTTTAGGCAAGCCACTTAGGCCTTGTCTATTGTTATTATTTGCACTGTGGTAGGAAACAAGGGTGCATCTATCTACATTTGAGCTGGATGGTCAAATTCCCACCTTGAGCAGACAGCATCCTAAAAATAGAAGTGGCGTGGTGGGAGGGGCTAGCTGCCCAAGTATGTGCCTAGGTTCTTGAACAGGATTGTGCCCTGGCCCCTGGGCCTCACATAACTCCGGGGACACTTATTTTTAGCTCGCTAGCTCTGATCAGAGCTAGTGCGGGTATGTCTTCCAGAGCTGCAAATTATATCCTCCAGCTCAAATGCAGACATACAGAACAAGCCGGTGCTGGTCAGCAGGACGGGCAGCGGATCAGCTCACCTGCTGCGCATCTATTGTCAAGTTTGGGTGGGGTTTTTTTTGTAGGCAGCACTGCAAATTTAAACTTAAATAAACTAAATAAACCAGGTTTTTAAGTAAGTGTCCATGCAGCCTTAGGCACCAGTTTAACTAAATTAGTTTAATATCGCACCTCAAATTAAGCCTGTACAACTTTGCTGTGTAGACAAGCAAATTTCGCCCCGTAATCTCTCCCCCGTGCAAATCAGACCCTTCAGGGCGTCTTCTGTCAGGCATCCAGAATCACTAGTGACTTCTTACTATTCTATTTATGCAGCTGTCAAAAGGTGCAGCAAAGAGATTGCCCTTTCCTTGTGGGAAAGCCATTTGGGGAGCTGTAAATCCCAGTGGCAGGTTTGCATTAAGCCCATTGCTGTAAATTTCTTCCTTCCTGCCCCACAAAAGGTAGATCCCCTGCCCGGTTCATAGAGAGATGACTTGTCTATGGAGGATTCCCTTCCGGGGTTGGTTCTGGCAATAAGGGACCATCCAGGCCGAGATATTTTGAGATATTTGCCTTCTTACCTTTACCTTTTGCTCCAAACGGAAAGCAAAGACCGGTGAGTTCCTTCATGCTTCTGCTCACTGTCTCTCTGTCACCTGCACACCACACTGCGTCTGGCACCAGGCCTGCTGCCTCTTTCTTGGTCGGATTTCTTAATGCTGGCACTTCCTGGCAGCTTTTGGAGAGGGGCAGGTGCCGTGCTGAGCCAAGAATAAGCCAAAGGAAAGTCCTGGCACACCTCAGTCCTTGTCACGCATGGCACTGGGGTGCCAATCCACAGCCCCCGTCCTGGAAGTCATGACAACCCATCTAGCCTGTGTGTTGGTGACCCGCATTCATAGAATCATAGAATATAAGGGTTGGAAGGGACCCTAGAAGGTCATCTAGTCCAACCCCCTGCTCGAAGCAGGACCAATTCCCAGTTAAATCATCCCAGCCAGGGCTTTGTCAAGCCTGACCTTAAAAACCTCTAAGGAAGGAGATTCTACCACCTCCCTAGGTAACGCATTCCAGTGTTTCACCACCCTCTTAGTGAAAAAGTTTTTCCTAATATCCAATCTAAACCTCCCCCACTGCAGCTTGAGACCATTACTCCTCGTTCTGTCATCTGCTACCATTGAGAACAGTCTAGAACCATCCTCTTTGGAACCCCCTTTCAGGTAGTTGAAAGCAGCTATCAAATCCCCCCTCATTCTTCTCTTCTGCAGGCTAAACAATCCCAGCTCCCTCAGCCTCTCCTCATAACTCATGTGTTCCAGACCCCTAATCATTTTTGTTGCCCTTCGCTGGACTCTCTCCAATTTATCCACATCCTTCTTGAAGTGTGGGGCCCAAAACTGGACACAGTACTCCAGATGACGCCTCACCAATGTCGAATAGAGGGGAACGATCACGTCCCTCGATCTGCTCGCCATGCCCCTACTTATACATCCCAAAATGCCATTGGCCTTCTTGGCAACCAGGGCACACTGCTGACTCATATCCAGCTTCTCGTCCACTGTCACCCCTAGGTCCTTTTCCGCAGAACTGCTGCCTAGCCATTCGGTCCCTAGTCTGTAGCTGTGCATTGGGTTCTTCTGTCCTAAGTGCAGGACCCTGCACTTATCCTTATTGAACCTCATCTGATTTCTTTTGGCCCAATCCTCCAATTTGTCTAGGTCCTTCTGTATCCTATCCCTCCCCTCCAGCGTATCTACCACTCCTCCCAGTTTAGTATCATCCGCAAATTTGCTGAGAGTGCAATCCACACCATCCTCCAGATCATTTATGAAGATATTGATCAAAACCGGCCCCAGGACCGACCCCTGGGGCACTCCACTTGACATCGGCTGCCAACTAGACATGGAGCCATTGATCACTACCCGTTGAGCCCAACAATCTAGCCAACTTTCTACCCACCTTATAGTGCATTCTTCCAGCCCATACTTCCTTAACTTGCTGACAAGAATACTGTGGGAGACCGTGTCAAAAGCTTTGCTAAAGTCAAGAAACAATACATCCACTGCTTTCCCTTCATCCACAGAACCAGTAATCTCATCATAAAAGGCGATTAGATTAGTCAGGCATGACCTTCCCTTGGTGAATCCATGCTGGCTGTTCCTGATCACTTTCCTCTCATACAAGTGCTTCAGGATTGATTCTTTGAGGACCTGCTCCATGATTTTTCCAGGGACTGAGGTGAGGCATTCTGCTCAGGGAACAGATGTCTGAGGGAAGCAGGCAGGGAGGGGAAGTAGATGGGGGATGTCTGGTCTACTCAAGCCCATCTGCACCTAGGGGGCTGAGGTGAAGGGCGGGGAGCTAGGCATGCCTGGATGTGGGGTATTCGGATGGTAGCTGGTCCAGCGGTTACAGCCTTTGCTCACACTTCCTCATGTAGACCCAACAAATTGCAGCCTCAGGTGTTCTCTCTATAGCCTGCAGTCCAGGGAGCCCCACAGGAAAGAATATGTAGGGGAGATCTTTTCCCCAGTGGGAATTATGTTCTTGCAGGTGAGGGGCTGGCTGCAGCCCAGCAGAGTGGAGGTAGCTATAGAGTCCCTGGAGGAACAGGTTCCATCCCCCCGATTGACCAATTATCTCTCAAGCCAAGAAAATCCCACATGCCAACAGCACTCTGAGAGCAAAGCCAGGTGCTCACAGTGACGCTAACCAGAGCCATGTGGGTGGCCTAACTGGAATTGCTACTGTGAAATGGATTCATCTGGAGAGCAGCAAAGAGTTGGAGGCCTCGGGGGAGGTTAGAGGAGGATTCTGAATGGTTGCTGTGTCAGTACAATTCTTATTATTTCTATTTCAGTAGTGCCTATAGATCCTGTGTGGGATCCGGGCCCCACTGTGCTAGGTGCTGTATGTAATAAGACACATTCCCTGCCCCAAATTGCTTGCAAGCTCAATAGACAAGGCAACCAAATACCCAGTGGACAGATGGGGGAACTGAGGCAGAGAGAGATTAAATGACTCGGTCAAGGTCACACAGGGAGTCCATCAGAGCCAGGAATTGAACCCAGGGCTCCTGAGTTCCCCAGACCATGCCCTTACGCACAAAGCTTCTTAAGGAGTGTGATGAGTCACGGCACAATAAAACCTACAACAGAAATTCAGTCAATAGAGACAAAATTTTCCTCGGAGAAGAAGGGGTTAAAAGTTGTTTGAGGTTGTGTGCGGGAGGGATGGCGAGAGAGGAGTGGGGTAGCTGAGGACTAAAATAAAATGAGTCAATTGCTTAGCCAAATCCAGCAATCCCGTCCTGTCAATTGGTTTCCATTCCCCTCTCGCCCAGAATTCAGCCTCACTCCAGGTCACGGACGCTCAGGATAGAAGACAAAAGCAATTTCTCTAGAGTTGATCACCTGTGAGATCAAAACAGAAGGATTGCTTTTTTACAAGCGAACCTTTTACATCTAATCCCCAGGCCCCTTAAGTGTGAGTCCCCCATGGGAGGGGAGGGGGCAGCAAACAGGAGAGACCCAAGACAGGATAGAATCAAAATGACAGGAGGGGGAAGGGAGACCTTTTGTTCCTCCCATTCAGTTTTTTAGTTTGCATGTATTTTCAGTCTCTCTTATCACTTAGGGAAGCAAAGAAGGCACAAGAAGCCATCCCACCACCTGGAAACTGGCATTTCCCCTAAGCTCAGACTTTGTCCTGTTACACTGGGCAGGGAGCTCTGTAGGGAAATCACCTCCTTCGCTCTGTCCCACTGAGCAGTGGGCAGTCGATGGGGGGCACTGCAGGGAAATCGCACCCTGACCTTAACTCTGCCCTTTGCCTGGCTGTAGAGACAGTTTAGACCTCGGAGGGAAATGGCGGCCAAGATACCAATCCCCAAAGAAGGAGGGGCAGCTGGTGCAAACTGGCCAAGCACCATTGACAGAAGCTGAGAATCTGGCCCCTTCTTTGCTTTTCTTCTCAGAATATCTCTCTGCCCCTTGCTCTCTCTGCCTCCCGCCCTCGTTACCTGTTTCTTTGTCCCTCAATGCGCCAACTTCCGTCGTCCACCCTCCTTCCTGTCTCCCTCCCAAGCCAATAGCTCCCTGCTGGAAAGAGAATGGATTGCTTCGCAGGCAAGAAAAAGCTAAAAGCCCCAGGCAGTGACTCGGGAAGAAAGTGCCTGTTGTAGAATAGATCATTTTCACTTTATACTTGGGGAAGCCTCTCTCCTCCCTGCTTCGAGATCCGGGGTTCCTGGTATGCACCAGGCTGCTGGCACAATGCTGCACTCCATGGGCTGGCTCCAGGAGGAACAATTCATTTAGTTACTGCTCCTCTGTAAGGGGAAGCAGTGCACCTGGGACAGATCGGTCCCTGCCAAGAAGAAGTGATCATTCCCCTGCTGGGAGCTGTCACTATGATACCTCACTCCTGCCAGAATATGCTTTCAAAACTAACAAAGGGGTGTACGACACGGGGAGTAGGGATGGGTTGGGGGCGGGGGCGCTGGGAATAAGATTCATTGGCTCCAGTCCCAACTCTAGGAGGTGAATTGGGCGGAGAGGTTAGCACAGAGGCACAAGAATCTGGATTCTATTCTTACTTCTAGTTTCGAGTGTGGCCTTGTAGTTAGAACTGGGGTCTGGAAGTCAGGACCCTTTGTTTCTATTCGCAACTCTGGGAGAAGCGTGGGGTATAGTGGTTAGAACAGGGGTCTGGGAACAGGATTCCTGAATCCTGGCGGTGGTGACTGGAGCAATAAGCTGTGAATTTGGGCTCCAGGTCCCCTACCCAGCTTCCTTCCAACAAACTCGGCACCAGACATAGAACTCCAATCCTGTGAGGGGCGGAGTGCCTCCCACTGGGAGTTGAGGGTGCTGCACCTTGCAGAATTGGGCTGCTTTCCAGAACGCATTGCTATTCCTCTTTTCTGTCCCTTCAAAGGCTACTTTCTTGGTCTAGCATTTTGACCCTGGCTGCCCCAATTTGCTTGAATGGGCCTGGCATTCTCTCTTCAATCCCTCCTTGCTTTCCTCTTGCTATTGATTGACTGCAATTAGCTTGCATCTTGGCTTCCATTGGTGAAATTTGTTTTTAAAAGGGCATCATGTTGCCTTTGATATCCTGCTGCCTTCTTCCGCTCCACCCATGCTGACTTCTCTGGATACAAGTTTAACTCACCCTGTGGTTTTCCTTTAACTTTCTATTTGTTTCTTCCAAATCAGAGGGTACTTTACGTGTCTCTCACTTCATTTATTCCTCCTCTAGCTAGTTTGCTCACCTGGAATAAGGCCAGCAGTCAAAGGCAGTAACTCCCAGCTTCCTTTGGCTATGAAGATTTCAGCAGATGGTTTACGCCAAGGACCTGACTGTGCTGAAGTTTGGTAGAGACCATCCATCACATGCTGAGAGCAGTCTGTCTTTTTGCTTTGCATTTCAGGGAACTAACAATAGTCCTGTTGGATCTGGGAGGGCACCGCTGGAGGAGAACTGCCGAGTCCTGATGCAGGATTGATTTAAAGACTTCCAGAATGGGCCATTGTTGCACACTATTCCAGCTTAGATCCTCAGAGTAACATTCTTGTTCACTTCCCATATCTGCCGGTGAGGAGTATGACCTGGTTGGTGGTGGTCTAGCTATGGTAGCAGGCTCTGAGCTGGGTTTTTCAGGGTTAAAGCATGTTGGATCAGAGCTAACATTTTTCAGCCTCCATGTTTTGCCACCCCTTTGCTTCCCCTACTCCCTCTCTTGCGCCGGGAGTTCCCACCCCTGCTGTATACACATGGGATTTGGACAGGCAATAGTGAATCCTTGGAGCTAGGAATCATTAGCATACTGGAGTTAGTCTCCGAGCTGGAAGTACTTGTCATGTTCAGAATATTTGCTTTTTAAACAGAAGTTATTTAAACTACCATCCACCGCATGCACCTGGCCTGGTATTTTTGAATATTTTAAGATTTAAAGAAACACCTTTAAAACTATCAAGTAGCAACTGGGACATCTTGGCTGGAGCCTAAGGGGAGTTAGACACCCAACTCACACTCAGCTATCCTCTGAGCACTGGCCAAATGAGGTCCCATAGGATACCGTACTATGCCATTATAAGAGACTGAGGTCTTCATGCAGGTCTCTGTGGGGGTGATAAGAACTGCTCTTCATTCATTTGTAGAGGGGGCTTTCAGACTTGCAGAGCCTCATTAGCAACAACCTGCTGCTAAGTTTCCTCACACTGAAATCTGCCTATGGAATACTCTTCCCCAAGGAAAGTAGCAGAAGCCCCGTTGCTTGGGTTGCTTAAAATTGGCCAAAGCCTTGGAGAACAGATCATCCTGCTCTGACAGAGGAGAACAGACAAGAACCAATCAATCTCTTCCATCTCTAATGTCCATAGCTCTATGGATATGAGGTTTCACAGCCCCATGAACATGTGCAATGGGGGTGTGAATAGACCGATCAATATCAGTGCACAGTCTCGGACATAGGGCCCAGACTCACCCTCTTGCTGGGATTTGGTTTTACTGGTAGCCCACAAACATAAACAGGAACACCAGCCTAAGCTTCTTCTCTGCGCTCAGCTGTCCCTAGGGTTCCTCTTCTGAACTCGAGAGACATTCCCACCCCTGACGTCCTGGTTGGATTTAATTGGACCCACCTGCCAGCATGATTCAGCAGCAAATAACCTGAATTTTTTAATGCAATGGTTTAACAGCAGTCCCGAGGGGGTGGCAACAGAAAAGTCCTGCATCACTATGCAGGGTGTTAAGACCTGATCCATTAAAGTGAGTTGGAGCTGGATCAAACCGTTGACATCTGTTGGCTTTTGGGATTAGATGGGGAAAATGCATGACTCAGCCAGTGGCTTTCAGAGGTGGGGCTTCAGCTAATCACACTATAGTGCAACATATTGGTCCTGACTTTTCATCCCCACTTCTCTCTTTCTTGGCAGGTTTGGAAGGCAGGTTTCTGTAAGAGGATTTACTCTCAGTTCATTAGTGCGCTTTGTCCTAAGGGTAGTTGCTGAAATCATCTGCGTTTGATATGACATTCCTATTAGCTGCATGACAGTAGCATTCAGAGGTCTCACCTCAGGTCAGGGCCCCATCATGCCAGGCGCTGTACATATATCTAGTGAGAGACAGTCCCTGCCATAGAGCTTAGACTCTAAATACGTTATACAGAGAAAGGGGGAAGGAGGGGAAACAGAGGCATCGAGAGGGGGAGTGATAAACAGCAGGTGAGTGGCAGAGCTGGGGAGACCCAGGTCTCCTGAGTGCCAGTCCCCTGCCTTATCCTGGTGTTTCTTAACATCATAACCAGCCGAGCAACTCCGTCGGATCTAGGTTGCTACTGCATCAGCCAACATTTTGAAATACAGCCTGAGAAGCCGAGGGTGAAAGAGAAGAACTGACTGTCACAACGCCAGTGGCCTTTGAGTGTTCCCCATTTCAGTCAGCTCCAGGCACCCTAATCGACAATTTCCTTCAAAAACACCCAATAACCAAAACCAATCAGGATGGTGGCACATCTAACCCCTTCCAGCAGCTTCTAATTTAGAAGGCACAATAAGCATTTACAGAGGTAATTAACAGCAATTTATATCAGTGCTTTGTAAATGAGCGGTTAATACTAGGGGTATTCCATATGTACAATCCACCCATGGCTCCTTCTCCCCCTGCATTTTCCAACAGCATTCAGCACGTTACAAGGAAATTTTATACTAATAGTTTCAATTAGGTAAAGCGGTCGCCCTGTTTCCTATCTAGTTTATCTTTCAGGATCATTCCATGCAAGGAGTTTGTTTATTTTTATGTATCTGTTATTTTCACTTGCCAGACCCCTCTGGCTCTGGCAGCGTAGGTACCGTCTGCTTTCCCGACTGCACCCCCTTCATCCTGATGCTGCTGCCATTCTGTGGGATTTTTGTTGTGCTCGTGCCATTCATCAAGGAAAAGATAGCCAGTAGTCCGGTCCGACAGAAAGTGAGCCAGGTACGGAGCGCCTTGTGTGACCATCACGTGTCTCTGAACCTTCCCCTCTGCAAGATGACACGGATGTTCTCAGTAAACCTAAATGTGATGGAGACAGCAGTGAACCAACTCCGACCCCATCGTGGCAGGTAGGGACGCTGCTGCTCTACTTAAATAGCTCCTCAAAGCTGCCTGGCTGACACCAACACAGAGGACTCTAGCCTACCGCAGAAATGGGCACGAGTCAAAACAAGCTCACCCTTCCCCAGCCAGTGGGCCTGATTCACCCCTGCCCTGCCTGTCACATAGACAGGGCCTCATCCAGGACCCTGCCTGAACTGCCACTGCTCAAGCTAAACAGCCACGTCTCCTCCCAGTGGGGGCCGTAAGACTCATATCCTCTGCGGATCAGGCACAGAGATGGACGGGTAACACATACTGTAGGTGTGGGTTACACCTTCACCTTGCAACTCCAAGATGCTACTGTATATTCTGAGCAAGTACAGTACAGCTGTCCCGGTGAGTTATAGAATCACAGTCATTGGCATTGATTTCACACAGTAAAACTGGACAGAGAGTCCCTGGAAATTCATTTATAGTAGAGCAGGGGAACCAACTGAGGTGGGTAATTAAGTGCTGTGATCATTAGCTTCAGGGGTAAATCAGCCAGGCTATGAGAAGCAGAAGATGGAGGCATGGAAAAGGGCTGAGGAAAACCTGCTCAGATCCCTACTTCATTTATAGTTTCAGGGCAGGATTTAGTTTTGGGCTCAAATTAATTGGTGCTGAAATGCCGCAAGATTTCATTTAGCACACAGAAGCTCAGCTAATGGGGTGAGATTATTGTTATCTGGCATGGTTGGAGAAATTTCATCTGCATCCACCATGGACCTGCATAACAGACTCCTTCCTACTTTGTATCCAGCCAGGAGCAGGTGGTTTTGGATCCAGAAATCTCCAACACCTATCTTGGGTTGGAAGTTCAAGCTCTTCGTCATCTATGGGAGGCTGACTGCCAATCAGTTGCATTTATGTGTCCACGAGCCAGCTGGTATAAGTCAGTGCAGCTACGTGGATTTACACCAGCAGAGAATCTGGCCCTATTTCTCTACACCTGACATTGAAACCACAATTTCCTTTCTGTTTTCTGACTTAAGAGACCATTACGTTCCTTAAAGAATTTTTCAGTGCTACCCAGTACTGCTCTCTGCGTGGCGAATCTTTGATGCAATTTTTAAGTCAATGGAAGCCCAATTAGGCCTTAAGGGTGAAATTCACCCTTGTGCAAAGAACTAGCCCCAGGCATATGTATCACTTACCCTCTATTTTATATCTATATGGATAATAGAGAGAGAGGCTCTATGGCTTACAGCCATCTAATGATAAGATACATGAGATAAACTGCAGCCTTAATGCTGCCTAATTACTTGGTGGATGTTATTTTATCCCTTTCCAATTTTCCTCATCAATTTTTAAATTTCATTATAATGATCCTGGTTTGTACATCCCTCTTTCCAGACTTTTATTATTTTTTAAAAGGAAAACTGTAGCCATTCATTTATTTTTTAATTAAAATTGTTGGAATTTTTTTAATCACCCCCCAGATGTCATTGGCTATTTTCTTTACTGCTAGGAGAGGAGAAAGAAGAGTGGCCAATTGTAGGGGCTTAATGAGCGTCAGCCCCGATTTAAAACTCGTGGTTTCATTATTATTGTGGATCATGTTATGTTAGTACCTAGAGGCTGCAGTTGAGATCTGGATCTCAGTGTGCCAGGTGAATTTCAAAATTTGAATTTGAATTTCAAAAAATGTGACTTCGTGCAATTATCTTTGCAGCATGCACCCCAGCTGTAGCGCATTAATTACAAGACATAAAGAGAACATTTCCGTGTCTGGTCTTGGATCCCATTGTGCATTTATTCTGGAATGTGGAATGTCTTCCTGCAAGTGTCATTTTCCAGCTTTACTGGTGAATATCATACACTCCTACATCCATAAAAAAAACTAACGAATCTGGGCGTGTATAGACATGTGCATATCCATGATCTTTTCTTGCTTTGTTTCACTGTGGCAAGGGACACGGCAGTCGGCGCAAGTGCTAATCTTCAGGCCTTGGTTGTTACTCCCACCCAGTCATGCTGCTAACTGCACCGGGTGAAGAATTAGGTGTCTTCCCATTGCTGAAGGCCAAATCCCTGAGACGCTTCATCTCCGCTGCAAAATAAATAATTAACAGCATCCTCCACATTTGCTTTATCATACAGATGCAGGCTCTACCCATTGCCACTGTCTTTGTCAAGTGATATTGTTCTGTCTGAATTTGTAGCTCCAGACAAGGGAACCCCACCATATGGGTGAATTGCAGATTCTCTTAACTCAGCTTTACCCATTGCATTATCACAGCGGGATGTCATCGTAATAATACAAAATATGCAGGCTACCTCCTTGTCTTGTTTCCTAAGGCTTGGAAACAATCAGCTTCTCTACCAGGGCACTGGTGATTTAAAAAAATCCAAACCCCACAACCCTAAGAAGCACTAAAAGAATAGCCGAAAGGAATGAAATAATCCCAGGGCTGCTGGCACCCTAACAATATAGCTTGCGATTCCACATTAGCTGAGTAATGGCTGCCACAAACCAGCTCTTCGCATGGCTTTACCTACTGGGATAGTGATGCGGCCGGGGCTGACAGAGACATGAGAATAAGTCATAGTAACATTGCTTCGCTGAAGAGTTAAATGGCCTGATTTTTAACTCCCACAGATGGGAATTGCGAGGGCCCAGTCCCTTTGAAAATCAAGTCACATATTTATAATTGGCCTTGTCTAGACTAGGAAAATAGGTCTGTAACCTGTACTCTGGCTGAGTAGGATTTACTTGACACTGAGCTCAGCGTGTGTCTCATTTCTCCGAACTTCTCTCTTTTCTCCTCACAAAGATTCATAGATTTTAAGGCCAGAAGGGACTCTCCTGTACAACACAGAACTCCATCCAGTTACCCCTCTCTTGAGCCTGATTGCTGACCTCCCAGAAAGGCAGCAATATGGATGGTTGCTATCTTGGCGAGTGTTCCCTGATGGTATCGCACTGAGTAGCCATGCTGCGAGAGAGATGTAGAACATCACCAGGTCGTGATGACATTGCATCCAAACATAGTCAGGTTGAGATTTTGATCATTCCATTGGCAGTGCCATGTCCACCTTCCAAAGGACATGGGAATGATCCGGGACCTGTGAAATGCGCCACACCAGGAGTACGATTGCCCCACTGATGCTGAAGCTTTCCCACAAAACCCTGAACTGGTGGGAAGCCTCGCTCAGCAAACTAGGACATAAAGGATGGCCCAGTAGTTGGGGGCATCCTTTATCTCCTAGGGTGTGGGACTTGAGAGACCTGGCTTCAGTTCCTTGTTCTGCCACAGACTTTCTGTGTGCCCTCTGGCAAGTCGCTTACTTGCTCTGTGCCCTCGTTCCCCCTGCATAAAATGTAGATAATAGAACTGCCCTACTCCATGAGGGTGCTGTGAGGAGAAATGCATTAAAGATTGTGAAGTGGTCAGACACCACAGCTATGGGGGGCCCCTTAAGCACCATAGATAGAATCCTGTTTGTCCCGGCCTTCGATTTATCCGTGGTGCAGTCCCAGTGCTGGAGCCCAGTGTACTCACTTCTTCAGTCAGGAGGAACTGTGCTGGCTTGGGACCTGCAGACATCCGCTGAACCAGTTGTGGTGTTGTTCTGAGGCCCACATGCTGTCGTTAAAGTGACTTTGAAATCAAATGGAGCACCAGTTAATATCCGAGGTGTCTGCCTTTAGTGCCTGTCACACACACACAGATATAATGGCTCTGGCCCATAGCTTGCATTTGTCTGTGGACCTCATTTGGCAAGAGCCATCAAAGGGCTGGGAAACAGGTTCTTGCTGAAGACAATTTCTCTCTGCCTAAGAGGTGCTGAATTTCCAGTCAGGTTATAGCTCTAAGCTAGGATTTTCAGGTACCCAGTTCCCACAGAATGCTGGATTCGAACCTTCCCTGAAGCTCTGTGCAAGTAATGGTGTTGCACAGGTTGACTCGAGATGACTTGCCCCAGAGATCAGGCTGATGCCCCTCTGCCACTGTAGGTGAGTGTTTAGTGCAGGTTTGGTGGCTCAGCTGCGTGCAGAGAAGACAGTACTAGAGCCAGCCAGGGTAGTGTTTAATGTAGTAACATTTGCTAGAGAGATGGAGTTGCAAAATTATTCTTCAACTGCAGAGAGAATTCCATGGATTAGGGCGGAGTTCCTGTAGATGAATGACCTTTCTTTCCTACTAGGATTTTCATGCTTTAGGCAGGTAAATACACAGTTATCCGAGCTGGCTGGGAAGGAGTGTATTACCCTTGGGGCCTGCAACCACGAGGGTCTGGGTGTAATAAAGGAGATGCCCACATGGGGCAAAGCTATTTAAACACAGATAGAAAGCTGAACAGAAGAGCAGGGACTAGAAGCCATGCAGGCTGCAATGGGCAATGGTCTCTTTCTCTCGCTCAGGCTCCATGGGACTAGCCTGCTAAGGTCTGCAAATAAAGTCTCTGGGTCTAATGTTTGGAAGCTCTAACCCAGGTCCTGAGGTGAGGGTGTTTTGAACTGTTGTTACAATTACTCCTTCCCTGACACCTTTGTGAAGAGGAGACATGGTTTGTTGGTTTGTTTTTGGCTTCCCCTTGCCCAGATCCTTTGCAGTGAACTTACTGACCATTCAAGTGGGGAAGAGGAGGCAGCATGTACCCACAGCACTGCACCTGGCCAAAAGGCAACGCAGGGGGACAGCGCACAGCTTTTACACTGAACAAAACAGAGTCCCGTGATGACAGTAACACTGAAAGTTGCAAAGGAGATCAGGGCCTGACTGTGCTGGGCCACCTACACACACCTAGTAGAGACAGACACTGCCCCAAAGAGCTAACACCCTAAAGAAACAAGATAGCCCAGGAAGGATGGTCCAGTGGTTAGAGCACTAGCCTGAGAACTGGGCTCAAGTCCCTGCTTGTGCAACAACCTCTGTGTGTGTGACCTTGGACCTCACTTAGCCTCTCTGGGCCACAGTTCCTCATCTGGGGATAACTGCACTTCTGTAGCCCTACTAAAGACTGTTGGAGGCTCAGATATTATAGCAGGGGGTGGAGTGGGGCTAGATATCTACCTTGGATGGATAAACGCAGTGTTAGCCTCATTTTACATATTGGGAAGTGAGGCAAAGAGAGACTAAATGATTTGCCCAAGGTCACATGGGGAGCTCATGGCAGATCCTGAGTCCCCCCTGCATTAAATCATGCCGCCCCTCCTTGAGTAGCATCCAAGTCCTGAAGTACACATGCCTTGTGTTATCTCCCTGAGATGACTGCAAGGTTATACAAATTCCACACAGCCGTGAACAGACAAGTGATGTAAAATCCATCACCAGGGGATGATGGATGAGAGGCATCCACAGTAAATCTGCAGCTAAATGAAAAACACAGATGTGACTTATTTTCGTGTTACTTAACTGAGCTCTTACATCTGGGGGCAGGGAGGAGTGAGGGAACAAACCAGAGAATGAAGGAAGAGGAGAAGGCAGGTTTCTTTTCCTTTCAGAAACACTCGAAGCATTAAAAGCAGAATTTATAATTCAGCCCTGGGAGGAGCAGGGGAATGTGTAATTCATTTTCCATACATGGGAAGACAAAAAAAAGTGGCATTTTCATTTGTGAATCATAGATAGAGCCATTCCCACACCAACCTTCCCGTATCTGACACACTAGCCAGGAACTGTGAGTTACCTGAGAGTCGTGCAACGTTGTAGCTCGACATTGCTGTGCTGTGGTTCATCAAAGCAGGGAAGGTGGTTGGGGTTTATTTGGGACCATGTGGAATGGCCATGGCGGTACGGGTATGTAGTTCTTTTCCTCTATAAACATCGCAACGTGATTTTGAAAACATATAGAAGCCATTTTGCCTACTAGCCATGTGCAGTGTTGCTGTCTGCTGTTTAACAACTGCCATGTTTCACCTGAGAGGTGGCTACCTATCAGAGATCTCTACTTCCCAACAGTACCCCAGAAAGAAACAACTTTTGGTTAAGGTACCAGATGGGGAATTGAACCTGAGATGTCCCAAGTGCCCATCTTCTTGTGTCAGCCTGGGCAAGTCACTTAAATTCTTTGTACCCATATCACTGCCAAGTGCCATAGGTTGGTTAGTATTATTCACAGAGCTAGTCAGAGGCTGCTTCCACTGGAAATTTCCACTCTTCGGTGAGATACCAAAGCCTGAAATATTACTATTCAAAATAGTGCCTGGGTGGCTCATGGGAGTTGTAGTTTGGGTACCTTCTGCCCCCATTCTCTTCTATGGGTCAGACTCTCTGGACAGACAACATCTACTATGAAATACCATTTTCTCCTCACTTGGTGAGGGAAAGGGATATGTCATAGGAGTCACTGGCCATGTTGCATCATGGGAAATGTGGCCTGGCTAGAGAGCCTGTCTCACAGAGGAGAGTGAGAGCATGAGGAACCCATACAACAGCTCCCATGAAGCACTGTGGTACCATTTTGAATACATATTTTGGTTTGAGGACATTGCTTTTTTCCAATGAAATGTCAAAAATGTCCACATAAAGCAGACACTTTTCTCAAAAAAACAGTTTTCTGCTGATATAAACTGTTTTGCTGGAAATTTTTCAACCAGCTCTAATTATTAGGCCAATTTTAAAGACGGGCAAATTGAGGCACAGTGAGCTGAAGTGACTTGCCCAAACAACATAACGAGATAATTGCAGAACCAGGATTTGAACCCAAGAGTGTTTGGCACTTACCTACAGGCTCAATCCACTTGACTCAAGTGGTTCTCAACATTTTCCATCCTGTGACTCCCCATGTTATGACAGGAAAAAGTTTCAGGACCCTTCCGCCACATCTGGCCATAAAGAATGGGATGTTGGTCCTGACCCCCCTGGAGCACTTTACAACATCCCTGGGAGGTTGTGACCCCCTCCCCAAGCTGACATTGGACTAGACCAATGTCCTGAGCAAGGTCCAACTCAAGTGATGACATCCTGCCTCTCCAACTTCTTGCAGTTCCAGTTGCATACAGTATTCTTCTTCTTAACGCCCTGTCCCAGCGTCTCATAAAGCTGCTGTTTAACAGCTGCCATGTTCCACTCCAGAGTTGGTTGCATTTCAGTGGTGTGCAAAGTGATCCCAGAGATATCCCTTAGCTAACCCCCCAAGGGGTGCTGTGCCCTAATTAGCCAACAGGTGTGAAGTGCTTGGATTTAAGGTGCTGTATGGCAGCAAATTGGTATTCGTGCAAGAGATATTTTAGCTACTCAGTTGAGAGGAAATTATTCCCCTCGTAGACAAGTGGGATAATTAATCATTATCATCTCACCATTAGATTTAATATTCCAGGATTCTGTGCATTCCCCAGCGCTGTAGCCTTTATCAGACAGACGTTGACAGCCGCAGACGGTACTCAGCACTGATTAAACCCCTCCCTCTTTGAATCCGTTTATTCCCTTTTGAGGATGTCAGTTAATTGGTGGCATCCATCTCCCTACAGATACAGAAGAGATCACTCCTATGCAAACACACAAGAGCCAGATCCTCAGCTGGCAGAAAGCAGGATAGTGCCACTGAAGTTAATAGAGTTACACCAATTTACGCCAGCTGAGGACCTAGACCACAGCCTTTCATGGCAACCCCAGAGCAGCATCCATGCCACAGGACATGGTTCTGATATGCCCTGGGCTTTACAGGGGGCATATCTGCACTGATTTCTTTGGAACAGTCTAGTATCTTCTCTCCACCAGGGGCTAGTATCAACTGCTTCCAAGAAGGGTGTTAAGTAACCCTGCAGTCGGCAATTATGGATTAATATGCACCGAGGAAAAATTTTTTCCTTGCCCCCTTGAGTTAGAGATTAGCTTCTGCCCTGATGTAGGTGGATTTATAGCCCTTCCAAATTAAGAGCAGCTTCACTGAATAATAAGGAATAATACTTCGGGGAGGAGGGATAGCTCAGTGGTTTGAGCAGTTGGCCTGCTAAACCCAGGGTTATGAGTTCAATCCTTGAGAAGGGCCCTTTAGGGATCAGGAGCAAAAATTGGGGATGGGTCCTGCTTTGAGCAGGGGGTTAGACTAGATGACCTCCTGAGGTCCCTTCCAACACTGACATTCTGTGATATTTAGCTCTTCTCTGGGGTTATACCCCAGAAAGGCAGGGGAAGAAGTAATCCATAATCCAATTTTCTCTGCACAGGACACACCAAATTTTTCCTCTACTGAAGTCCGTGGAGTGACAAGAGGGTTAAATTTGATCCATTGTTTCAAGATTTTGCTGTGCAGAGTCTGAGAGTGGTTGAATGAGTCATCGCTATTGAGTGAGGCTCTGTGTTTGAGAATTTCACCATGATTATTCTCCCTATGCCAGTTTTTCTGTTTCAGCGCTAAGGTTTTTGGCTTCCATTCTTGCTTTTTTTTAAATTAAAAATGTAATTAAAGTTACACAAAGAAAGTTTAAAAAAAACCCTTAAAGCAAAGGGGATGGGGAGCAGGCAAAAACAATTCTGCTGTAAATCTACTGCACAGGGTACTGCCTTTGTGTGTTTCTTCAGAGAGCTAACAGCAGCGCCCTTTAACTTGGAAGGCACACCAATAGGATGCACTTGTCTTGTCCTTTATCATTCTCCCATGCAGCAACTTGAAACTCCACTGCTTGGTCCTTTAAGATGTTTTATCTGTGGAGACTCTGGGTCCAGTTTGTCCCTCTTCTTCTTTTCTCCCATTTGATACACCTGTGCCAAGTGGTCACTTACCTCTTTCTGTTCTGAGCCCAGCTGGGAACAGAACCAAATGGAAATTGTGTCTTTTGCAGAGGGCATCAAAAATGTTCCTTGAATAATTGCCAGCAAATACAGTTGCCTGAACTGACCATTGATTTTTTTTCTTCCTTTCTTTCTAGAAGGTGAGAATATAGCTCGTTATGAGGGAAATCAGCTTCTATTGATCCTAAAGCCTGGATTCTGCTTGCAAAGCTCAGCTTGATTACAGAGCAACCTGCAAAACTTTCCACTGAAATAAAATTCTTCTCCTAGACTGGGAGGGTTGTCTAGCGGTTAGAGCAGGGAACTGGGGCTCGCTGACAGCATGCTCAGTGTTGTATCAAACAGAAGAAGACATTATCCCAACACAAAGAAGTTACAATCTGTTAGACAACCAGTACAATCCAAGCACTAATGCACTGAGTGACAAGAACTGACCAGCTTCTCTCTCTCTCTCTCTCTCTGTCATATATATATATATATATATATATAAAGAAGGAGCTTGATTTTTTTCCCCAAGGTGTTGAGGATCCACAAACCCCACTGACATTTTGACAACCTGGTTTAATGCTCTGAATAGTTGGATTGGATTAGTTCAAGAGCACTCCCAATCAGAGAGGCGATACATAACATCAGGTGTCCTGAGCATGGGGCTGGAATCCTAATCCTAACTCTGCTGTTGATTTACTCTATGCCTTTGGACAAGTCACTTTGAACTTCTCTGGGCCTTTGTCTAGTAAAGGCGGAGGGGGGGATACTACCCGCCTCACAAGAAGCTGGTGAGGTTTAGTTTATGAACGTTTGCAAAGCACCTTGAGAATCTCAGATGGCAGAGGAGTGGAGAGTATTATAGCCAGTGCAGTGTCTCCTCTTCAGAGGAACCGAGGAGACAACATTTGGGTCAGACTAGATTCATGTGAGGGTTTGGGTTTGAGCCAGACAGAGTACAGTGATAGGTGCCCATATGAGAACCCAGATAGCGGACAGCTCAGGGCTGCGGTTCATGTTTGCATTCAATGACACCGGAAACTCATGAGAACATACTGAGTTTGCAGGATTTCCATCATTTAGGGTGGACATTTTGGGTGAGTTCCGGTGCATCTGATCTGGGAGAAATGGCCACTTTTGCTTTTGGATCCACTGGGACAATAAAAGCATGGGGTGCTGTGGGTGGCTCTAACCCGGGGATTGAAATCCCACTGTCCCTGAAATATGAAGGATGTCAGAGCTTCAGTTTTGTTGTCTCGCCACTCCCCATGGGAGTTTTGCCTAAGTAAGAACTTCAGAATTAGGTCTCTTGACTTTAATGGGAGTTTTGTCTCACTAAGTGGTTCAGGATTTGGCCCATTAAAGCAGATGTCTCTGTCTATCCAAAGAAACACTTTATATCTATCTCTTTATCAAGCTACTTTATATGCATATAACTGTGTTTACACCTCCCCATTCCCCCACCCCAATCCAGCCTTAATTTCCAACAGTTAATCAGGCAAAGTGCTATGGCATGCTATCTTGTAATTAAAGAATTAAAGGCATACCTGGAGCATGCAGATGTGATGGCAAAGTTACATTATTGAAATAAATCCAGGCCATTAATTATGCATGTCCTTCAATCTTTCATCTCTTGATAAACCCCAGCAGCTTTTGGAATGAAGGTGGGGGGGGGGAGGAGTTAAAAAGTCTGGAAGAATTAATGAGGCAGAAGAAGCCCCACCAGGGGCATTGGGAACCGCAGCTGCTGAAATGCAATTTGCAGAGGGGGCAGATTTCCTGTCATTCTGGTCCAAACTTGGAGCCAGCTGCATTTACAGGAAAAGAACGTGGCTGGCTTGTGGTTGGTCATTTGCGTACGTTTTGAATGTCATACCCAGAGTGCCATGCTTCTGGCTACTGATCACCATCCCTCGTTTTCCACAGGTGGAAGGGACACACTAGCCCCGCCAGCCAGAGAGGGTTCTTGGCTGCACCTTGATCAGCCTGCACTGGTTTGCAGGTTCAAGGGAATCTCCCACGAGAGACAGCTGCTGCAGAAGTGTGGTCTAGTTGATAGGCCTCTCGGTTGGGACTCAGGTGAGCTTTTTGCAGTGTGACTTTGATGCTGTGCTTCTGTTTCCCATCCTGCTTTTTCCCTATCGGGGCTGTTTAGACTCTAAGCTAAGGATTGAGGTGAGGGAGCAGTTTCTCTTATTCTGTATTTGGCCAGCACAGCAGCCTGATCTAGGCTGGAGCCTCAACTAATAAAAGACACAGGTTCAAACCCCCTCATTCCTGCTTGTAAAGGTGGGATGTTCTTCCTCCTAGAAAACATAACACAATAGTCTATGAAAGGCACTCCGATGGAGGACCCCAACGCTCGTCTATGTGGTGGCCATGGGGTGAAGCCCTCTGCAAGAGCAGAGGAGGAATGCTGTGTGAACAAGCCACAGGACATGCTGGGGCGCAAGTCTACATAACATCACCTTAAACCCCCAGTTGTGCGGCTGAAAAATCTATATAAAGAACGAGTTTATCAGAACCATGTGGCTAGGGAGGGAGCAAGCATGTCACATCTGCCCAAATCTTGTCATCTATTAACTTCAGTAGGAAACCAAGCGACAGTACCGTGCCTCCAGAGAAAGGAGAGTAGCAGCAAATGGGTTGGTAGCTAGGGATGTGATCAAGGGCTGTCAGAAAATTAGTGGAGGCAGGTGCTGGACAAATGGCCAAGACTCTTCTCCGGCAAGAACTGGTTTGTGTGTAGTAGTATAGGTCTGATTTCGGGATTAGCTCATGACCCTCGGCAGATGTTTTCATGCCAGGACCTGGTTTTTGCGACTTGACAAGAGTCTCTGATCCAGGGAATTGCCTTCCAGCAATGAGGGGTGTCCGTGATCCATGGACCAACCCTTGGGAATTGACAGGAGCCTTTGATCTGCAGTCCAATTCCTAGCCCCAGCTAGCTGGCTTTGATGCAGAGACAGAGCTCTCAAGCCTTGGCAGACGTCAGAGATCCAGAGGCCAGGTTTTTGCATATTGCCAACTTTAAACTGGGAACTAGTCCCTTAGATTTTGATAGGCTCCAAGTTTGTTAATTCAGTGAGCTTCACAAAGTGAAAAAATCATTTTAAGACCCTCCCAAAAATAAAGTCCTTGGTATCCTAACTTCTTAGCTACCGTCTAAGGCCCTCGTCTGTTACCCTCGACACACCCGAGTAGCTTTTGGCATGTGAGTAGTTCCATTAAGTTAATGTACATAAAGTTACTCTGGTGCCTAAATGTTCATGGGATTGAGGTTAAGTGGTGGCAATGCTTAAAAGGCATCTAGTTTATTCTGTGACCAGTTCCAACTGGCTGTGCTTAGAAACAACATGAACTTTTCTCTTTGGGAAGCTCAGCCCTTAAAGGCACAGTCACCAATACCACCAGTGAGTCACTGGGGAGCACCTTTCTATATAGGAGAGTGTACAAAAGATATAAAAAGGGTTGTTTGGGGATATGAGTCTTTCTTACAAGAAATCTGAGAATCAATTAACATTTCATTCCATTTATAATCTCTCCAGAGGGGCTATAAACCCCCATGGTCCAGGGCATAAACTAACCTCTAATATTAGAAGGTCAAGAAGAAATTTTCTGCAGGAGCAGGTTCTCACCTAACTGCCTGCTATGGGCCCTATCAGGGCCGGGATGTAGGCGCCGGGCCTAGTTGTTAGCATAGGCCAGGGGCCGGGTCCCCATGGAACCAGGGTTCAGAACTGGAAGGTCAGGAGCCAAGCTCAGGAACTAGGCCAGGTCAGGGAACCAAGAGACAGGACCGGAGAGCGCTAGGTGAGTGGTCTAAAGCCAGATGGAGCCCAGTTGTACAGATGACTTCCTGTTCCTTCTTCTTGCTTAAGCAGGGGGAGCCACCAGCCAGGAGCTCTGGTGTTCCACCAGTTGGGGCCCGGGACTGACGTCTCCAATCTGAGCTGGGCTTGAAGGAGTCCTGGTTCTAGCTGATGCCAATAAGCCTTTGGTTGCAACATGATGACACCCGAGGAGTGCTACAGACCTGCATGCATGACAACCACTTGGCTAATTCTGGCTAGCAGCAGAGGCAGGCTACTGGATTAGATGGATCCCTGGTCTAATGCAGTACAGCAGTTCCTATGATCTAGCAGAGAAGAGCTCTATTTTAACTAATTATTCAATGGGAGACCAACACATGCTCACCTGGACAGTCACTAGTGATTTGGCATGGTTGGTAAATTACTGGGCTCTTTTACATTAACTGGATTAATTCATTACAAAGATAGTAATCCTGCCATGCTGGATCTATGCTTGAGCTACTATAAGTGTCTTGACACAGGCAGCCAACTCTCTGGCACTGTCTGAAGGCAGAGAAAGTTGTCTCTCTTGTCCATTTGGAGAAATTTTATGAAGTCAGAGGAAGGATGGTCTAGTGATTAGGACACTAACCTGGGATTCAGGAGACTTGGGTTTTATTCCTTGCTCTGCCACAAGCTCCCTGTGTGACCCTGGGGAAGTCATTTAGCCTCTCTGTGCCTCAGTTCCCCATCTGTAAAATGGGGATAATTTCAGTGCCCCGCCCAGAGGGGTGCTGTGGAGTTCAATACATTAAAGAGTGGGAGGTGCTTGGAAACTATGCTAATGGAGGATCATATAAGTACCTCAGAGATTTAATAAGAGGTTCTGTAATGCCACTTGCTTTGGGAGAGGGACTGTGATTCCACGGACTTTGAGGTGAATTGTTGGAATTTCTTCATCCAAAAATGTCCTGAGCATTCTTCCCCACCCCTTATACAATCAGCTGTGTCAATGAGCCCCCAGATTTTGCTTTTTATTCTTTTTAAAGTAGATTCTACAGCCTCAGCCAAGATCAGGACTCCATTGTTCTAGGCACCATGCAAACACAGAGCAAGAGACAATCCCTGCCCCAAAGAACTCTCAGTCTAAAGAGATAAATCAAACATTAGGAGGGGAAACAGAGGAATGGAGACTTGCCCAAGGTCATACGAGGTAGTCCGTAGCAGAACGGAGACCTGAACCCAGGTCTCTCAAGACTGAGGTTAATGGCCTGTGCACTGTCTCTAGTTTGCTTTGCTTCTGGTGGTGTTTTACATCTCTTTCTTCCCAAGGGGTTTTACAAGCAACAGCACCACAGAAATGCAGCCACTTCTGGATTGGGGCAAAAGCGGCTAGTCAGGCAACTAGCACAGAAAAGATTTCACAGCAGGGAATAGGCAGGGTACATATTTTGGGCTAAGAGTATAGCATGCAATCCTGTATTTCAGGCTGCCTCCACTTAGTAAACAGCATGCAATTCAAAGCATCTTCATGAGGATGTGGCACTTAACTGACCCAGCTGAGGACTGAACCTTTCATTCCAAGACGACCTGGCAGCCATGTTTCAAAATAAGCTTCTGAGCCAGTCCCCTCCGGCTTTTCCTGTTGCATAGGACTTAATGTCAGAGTTAAAAAGGGAAAAGTTTAAATTCCCTAATTGGCTTTATTAAGAACAAAATGGACTGGAAAGGTAATTTTTACATCTTACTGAGCAATTAATAGGATCCATTCCGTACATTTCGGGAGAGCCCGTCAGTGTGCGTGGTGGAGAATAGAACTTCCATGCCCCGTAATAGTGCACAGTGGTATCCTCTAACCAGTGATTAGCTGCCAAAATCTTAACAACGGGTTCCCTTCTCACCCCACGAGGGGGTCGTTGCCCACCCCCGCCCCCCGGGACTCCTGCCCCATCCAACCCCCCGTGTTCCTTGATGCCCCCCCCCGGATCCCTGCCCCATCCATCCCCTTCCCCTGTCCCCTGACTGCCCCCAGAACCGGGCAGGAGGGTCTCGTGGGCCACCATAGTGCGTGCCCACCTCACTCCTAAAAGCCAGAGGCACCTGCCGGGGGTCGAGGTGAGGAGTCCCAGGGGTGCTTACCTGGGGCAGCTCCCAGGAAGCATCTGGCAGGTCCCTCTGGCTCCTAGGGGCGGGGGAGCATAGCTATGGGGGGAGCAGGGGGAGTGGCCGCTCCCACGCTGATCACATCAAAAGTGGCGCCTTAGGCACCGACTCTGGGGGTGCTCCGGGGCTGGAGCCCCCATGGGGAAAATTTGGTGTGTGCAGAGCCCCCACCGGCAGCTCCCCGCCCCACGCCCGGCCCCAGATCACCTAAGCTCCGCTCCGCCTCCTCCCCTGAATGCACTGCTCCGCTCTGCTTCTCCGCCCCCGCCCCCGGCTTCCCGCGAATCAGCTGTTCGGTGGGAAGCCAGGGAGGGCTGAGAAGCAGGCCGCAGCTTCACGCTCAGGCTGAGGGAGGCGGAGGTGAGCTGGGGTGGGGAGCGGTTCCCCTGCGCCCCCCCCCCCCCCCCGCCAGGTTACCTGCTGCGGCGCGGGCAGCCCTGCTCGTGCCCCCCCCCCCAGCTCACCTCCGCCTCCCTGGGCCTGAGTGGGAAGCTGTGGCCTGCTTCTCAGCCCCCCCAGCTTCCCGCGTGAACAGCTGATTCGCGGGAAGCCTGGGGGGGCAGAGAAGCAGAGCGGGGCGGCGCCTTCAGAGGCGGAGCGGAGGTGAGCTGGGGGTGGGGCCGGGAGCTGCCGGTGGGGGCTCTGCACCCACCAGATTTTCCCCTTGGGTGCTCCAGGGCTGGAGCACCCATGGAGTCGGTGACTAAGGCGCCACTTTTGGCCGGTTAAATTTAGAAGCCCTTTTAGAACCTGTTCTCCCTCGCGGAACAACCGGTTCTAAAAGGGCTTCTAAATTTAACAACCGGTTCTAGCGAACCGGCTCCAGCTCCCCACTGCCTCTAACAAAGATTTACTGAGGTCAAAATGACAGTCAGAAACTGCTGCTGTAACTGGAAATTCCTGCAGGATTCCTGGGGCATGGTCAGCTGTCTTTGCCCGCCGAGGGCTGCAGGGAGGGAGACAGGCACTGCTCCACTATGGAGATGCTTTTGCAAGCTGTGCCTGTCTCCCTCTTTCGTGTCACACACCGGCTTTATAGCTGTTTATGTTGTGACATTTCAGATGAAGTCCTTGGTGCCTGTTTGATTTTACAGCTGCCGTAAGAAAGACTGGAGACCTGGGAGGCTGGCTCATACTGCAGCCCTGAGTCAATTTCATACGGGGATCTCAGACATGGCGTCTGGATTTTAAAAGTTAGACCCACTAGAGTCTATACCTACTGCACTATGTTACTGCCACGCTTCTGCTGCCTTGTGACCCAGACAACTGCAGGTGATCAAATGATCACACCACCTAATGCTGATGAACACTGTGTGTTCAATAAAACCTCCTCCTCATTGATCCAAGGAGTGTTGTGGTCCAAAGCTGAGATCTTGTTCTTACTGAGGCAAACTCCAACTAGATTCACGCAAGTAGAGGCCGAGTAATGAGCTCCTGGACCTGGCCATGTGGTAACTTTACAGCAGCTAACATTTGGGGCAAACCACAGTGTGATCACACGCCCTACGAGTCCCTGGGTAATTGTAGCTCTTTACTAAGTGATGCAACCAACTGCCGTTTTACATGAAATATTTAGGTCCTCACGACTCTGACTTTCTAGCTAATCCAGAAGAGGGAAGTAATTGGAGGCATTTCTAACAGGTACTATGTGATTCAATCGTATTACATAGGTATTCGTGTGCTAGGGACAAAGCAGACTGGAAATGTGCACTCAGAGCTTTCCAGATGAATGGGCTAAATTATTCAGTTTCCAGATGAGTTTAGCCCTTGTATTTCTGCCTGTGACTGCAAACCGATCCTGATGGATGTGAATGTATCCGTTTATTCATGGGACTTCACGGAAGAGTTTGTGTGACCAAACATTAGTTAATAATGATTGAAACGATCCGTACAATTTGATTTTGGGTGCAGTGGTGCTCAAAGGGTGAAGTCAGGATTGGTCCCCTCCTTGTGTTAGGTGTTTTACAAACACACAGGAAACCACAATACTGGCTTTCAAGTGTTTTCTAGGGGTTATTTACATACTATTTGCTTTTGAGTATTTGCTCATTGGGTGTGAGACTGGTTACTTGAGTCACATGGCATAGTTCCAGTGACTGACATTTTATAAAGAGAATGGTGAATAGCCAATAACAAGTTGTTATGATTATTATTTAATTAGTTGCATTACACTCCCATGTCAGGATCATTGTGCTAGGTGCTACACAAACACACACACACACACACAGAGTCCCTGCCCCAGAGTGCTTTAGGATCTAAAAAATATGCAAATTCTGGTACAAGTTTTCAACCCAATCATCATTCTTGGTAAAACCTTTGAAACTTTCAGGATTCCCAAACGCAGTCGGGAATAAACCAGGGGTCACCCAAATCCTGAGGAATAAGAACTATCGAGACCTCAGGTGTGACAACAGCAAACTCACCACATGAATCCATTAAAATATACATAAATAACTATCTGTACTATTCAGCCTGCTTCCGTGTTCAGCAGATGTGACTCTCATGGCAATGAGATGGGAGCTTCTGAATATGGATGGGTAGCTCAAAATAGAGCCTAATTTCCTTTTTTTTTTTTTTTTAACAATGGCTCATTTTAAAATCTGGTACAGTTGATCCAGTGACAAAAGAAAAAAGAGATGGAGCAAAAGTGCTTACAAATAACCCTGGACCTCTGCCTTCTTAAGGCAAGGTCAGTGGTCTTTTTGGTCTGATAGATCGGTCTCTCGTTTGAGCAGTCAGGATTCCCCAGCACTCTCAAAGCCAGGTGGCCTCATCCGGTGCAGTGCTGAGAGCCTCCTGGCTTTCAGTGGGAGCAAAGGGTGCTTGGCTGCTGGCTAGAGGCACTCAGCACCCTGCAGGATCCGCTGGCTATTTTGCAATGAATCTTCTATCACGCGTGCTTTGGAGGGCAGGGAATGCTGACCTCCTTCTTGAGAAAGTTAGTAAGAATTCCTTGTTGCGGGGCAATGGATGTTTGTCTGTAAGCTTTCTGTGTGACCCTGGGCATGTTGCTTAGGCCTGGATCCTCTAAGTACCTAATTCCCATGGGAGTTCGGTGCCTAAAATGCTTTTGAGGATCTGGGCCTTCATCTCTCTGTGCCATCTGTAACATAGGGGATAATAATCCTTCCTTTATCAATTTCCATTGCAAAATGCCTGTGTCCAGGGACTGTCAATTAGTGTGTTTGCACAACACCTGCACAAGGGGGCCCTGATCGCTGCTGGGGCTTCTAGGTGCTATTGCAGGGCAACCAGTGATAATAAATTCAGAAAACAGCAATTGCAAAGTCATACCAGCAAAGCTAGTTAAATAATACCACCGTCTCCTTCATTCAGAGACGGAAACCGCTGCACCGTAAGAGGTCTCCATGGTAACATGTTTTAAGTTGTGACATATTTCTCCCCCCCGAAAAGCTAGAGAAAAGTAATAAACCATTTCTACTGCTGAATCAACAAGTTAGACTTTTCACTCCTCTCCAGCACCCTAAATTAAATCCAGACCGAGGAAGGGCAGACATTGCTGTACATAATGGTGGGTAAGTACTAAACGCACAGTGTGGATTGTCTGTAGCGCCTTTCATCTTGAATGACCCAAAGGCATTTTACAAACTATTCTCAGAGGCCACGTCACCCACATCTCATGCCCTGCCACCTCTGGGGTTGGGCAGCACCGCAGCTGGGTTTAACAGCACACAGCCACACGACACTCTATAGGACAGGGCAGCGGCGGTCGAACACTTTTAAGAGTGGGGGTGCTGAAAGCCAGCCCCCTTACCCCTGTCTGTGCCACCGTCCCCACCCCCGAGCTGGGGCCAGGAGCAGGGCCGTGTCTCCGAGAGGGGGGACCGAGGCTGGGACTCTCAGCCGGGACCCTGGGCATGGGATCGGGAGCGAAGCCCCGCCTAAAACCGGGGGGGAGGGCTGCAGCACCCCCTGCACCCCTAGTTCCCGCACCTATGGGACAGGGAATGCTGAGGCGTGCTCTGTCTAGTGGAAATGCAGAATGCAGACAGGAAAAATGTAATTACCCAGTTTGGAGCTTAGCCAGGTGACCATTGCTAACATACAGAAAGAGTCAAGGGGATCTTAAATTACCATAATAGGCCTCGATTTCAGGGAATACATTTCATATGAAAGATGGCACAGTCCCATGGAAAACAATGCTGCAGCACTCGTTCAACTCTGGCTCAGAGCACCACCTACTGGAACTGCAAAACCTCTTCCTCCAGCACATGCTGTTTTCCATCAACACATCGCAGATGCTGGCCCCCGCCTAGCTGGTGAGCACGGATGAGGCCAGTGCGCAAGGTCAAAGTAGCAAGACTTTAGGCACAGCACAGTCGATGATGCTTTTGGATTCAGAATTCAGAGCCGAGCAAGTCACAATAACTGTGCACTGAATAGCGTGGTGAAGCCTTGTTGAACATCACCAATATTCTGGTCTTGGTCCTATGCAAAGCAGCTATAGCACGGGGGAGAATCGAGACTTCTCTGTTAATAACCTTCCGTGTTGCTCACTCAGGCAGAAAGGAGAGGTGTTTAAAGCTGCTTATTTCCTTTCACCCAGCGACATAAATAAATGATGATGCCCACTCAGCAGGAATCATCCTCCACCCAGGACTCGAGCTTTCAGAATGCATCGCACCGGGCCTCTGTGATTGCCTGTGACCTAGTGAGCCGGGTGCCTGTTAAGTGTTCTAGTCTTTTGCACAAGGACATGAAAGCACATTTCACCTTGCAAGTTTCACACGTCCATCCAGCGGAACCTCTCCGCAGCGGAGAGAGGCAGCCTTGCCCTTCAGAATGAATATGATCAGGCTCCGTGTTCAGGTTGCTTTTATTGACTTGTGCAGGTGGAATAGTTTGAAATAACCCAATCAGTGGGGGCCAGCCAGTTCACTCTCTGCAGTGACAGTCGCTGGAGATTATTAACCAGCCATGGTCACCTGTGAATCTTAAATGATGAGCTCAAGCAGTGGGAGGAAAACACTTCGATTTTTTTTGCTTATTACATTTTATATTAATTAGCACCAATTACACCCTAGTATTAAGGGTGAAAAATCCAGTGACGGGGATATTGCAGTGGGAATTGCAGACATAAATATGGGAAGCTCCGGTCCTTGAGACACTCAGAATTAGATGGTACAAAACATAGGCAATGGGGACTCGTTTACAGAGGCCCTGAGCACCCGCAGCTCTCACTGAGTCCAGCTGGGACTGAAGGACAGATTGTGGAGAGTTTCCCAATTTGTGGCCCCCACCTGTAAGGGTCAAAGGCAGTACCCTCCCTTCCCTGAGCACCAGTCTCTCCAAAAGGAGTGGGGAGGAGGCAGAAAGTACACAGCATCCTCTTTAGTGCAGTGGCTTCTTAACAGCTCAGGGAGTCATTATGCCTTCTTGAGCAATGTCTCCCTGGAGTATTGTGGCTCTGCTCTGTTCCCTTGTCCCCCACATCCCCATGTTTAAGATTGTGCCTTAGTGGCAGAGGCTGACCCGTAGGGAGAAGAAGATGGTTAAGGCACTCATCGGGGCTTTAGCACACATGGGTTCAGTTCCCAGCTCTGCTCCAGACTCTTTGTGTGTCCTTGGTTGAGTCATTTAATCTCTCTGTGGCACAGTTCCCTACCTGTCAATTGGCCCTAGCCCTTCCTGTGTTGGTCTTGTCTATTCAGGCCATAAGCTCTTTGGGGTATGGGCCATCCCTTGCTGTGTGTATGTATAGTGCCTAGCACATTGGGGCCCAGATCTCAGTTTCGGGAATGGTCATAGCGGGTCTGGACTAAATGGGATCTCATAAGGCCTGTCTCTCTCTCACTTTAGTGATTCCACGTTGTTGGTGGCTTGCACTTCTGTTTGCCAGGAACACCTACTTACGGGACTTCTATCACTCTTCCCGACATTCCCTCCCGCAATCTGCCTCTGTCTCTCTTCTTAAAAAGGCCCAAATGTTACCTGTGTCTAAACAAGAATCCCAAACAGCCCCAGTAACTTAGATGCCAATGAAAAAAGGATGCTACTCAAATGGGAAATTATTTCTGTCCCTCATTTGAATGCCGTTTAGTGATGCTAATATGGAAACGTATCTTTGATCACTGCCACCCCACAAACAGAGAATGGCACCGCTTTCGTTAGGCCGTTGTTCCTGGCTTTCTTCCCTCCACTTGCCAACTGCATATTTATTCATGCCCTGGCCTGGGTCCCGGCAAAACAATGGTGGCCAATAAATGTGTCAATAACAATTTGGAATCATCAGGTCGTGATGTCCTTGAATTGGTTTTATTCAGGGGGATGATCTGAAATATTTATATACAGAAGCTGGCTAGTGAAAGAGTAATAGAATAGACGGGGACTATTAATGGTTGACAAACAGATTTACTGGCATATAATCAAATTGTCGCGTATGCTTTGGGTCTGTGGGGGGCGGGGGGGGTTGAAGTCAACAAGTTAATGAATTACAGTGTAGACATGGGCTGTGGTAGCCCGCCAGTGACTGTATGCTGTAGCAGTTCAGATTGCAATTGTCATTCATAGCGATCGAATTCTTACTTATAAAATTAAAAGATGCTTTATATATAATAGGCATGATACATTTCTGCATGCCTCATATGCCAGGCTGCTGTGTTTAGGTAGCATATTACAGTGGTTGGAGCAAAGGATTGGAAGTCAACTGTAAGGGGGTCAATTTTTATGAATTTGCCAGAGATGCCTGTTAGATCTTAAAGCTGAGATCTAACAAACTAGATTTGCTAATTGGATAAGTATTATAGACTGGATAACCCCTTTTTATTGCGTAAAGGGCGTGTGCTTTAACTAATGTAATATTGGGTTCTTTGCAGGTCAGATTTTAAGCTGAAGAGGTTTTTTTTCAAATCAGGACACCTGGTTATTCTTAAGTAATCAACAATGTATTAATTCACCCAGAGCCGCGTGAGTAGACAGTCAACAGTTTCACCCTCGAGTGTAGACACAACCCGAGTTCTAGGTGTGTACTGCACACACAATACAGCCTTGCAAGCAATTTCCACAGACTATAGTTGAGACCCAGCAGTTATACTGAGGAACACTGTAGATCATCAAGATTTCTTATTGCATTTACTTCTGATCATCAATTCTTTAGTACCTAACACATTTATCACACGCCCAAGAATCCATTTGGCTTTGAGGCATTTTTAAGAGCATGGTCCCTGCTGTTTCAATGGATTGGTCCAAAAGGGACAAGTTTAGAATATCAAAAGCAATTGCTTTAAGTTAATGTTTGAAATCTCTCTCAGGCTGACTGGTTTGAACTTATAAAGGAGCTTATGAATTAATTAAAATCTACTTACTTGATGTCTCACTGCAGAGTGTAGACTTTCTCAAGGTAGACTTCAGGTTTTTGTGTTAAGGAATGGAAGGGGAAATACAGTCTTTGAAATTGAATCTCACCACATCTTATTCTCTTAGCCCAGGGATGTTGGGAGAATTCTTTCCACACAGTCGGTCTGGTTGTTCATTGCACAGGGGGTTCCGCAACTTCCTTGTGGGTTCAGCCAACTCTGGGGTTCACATGGTAACCTCCGGTGTTATCTATCTATCTATCCTGGTTTCAGGGCTCCTGGGGAGGGGGCATCCTTTGATTTCTATTGCACATTTGCCAACAGAGTGGTCAGATTTCAGTTGTCTCCGTTTTTCTGCTGCTGCTATCAGGGGTGGAGTGTAACAAGTGTCGTCAATCCTTTTCTTATCGCAGGCTTTTTATGTTTGATTCATTTCAGGGATTGTATTTTATTTTTAACCTATGTTATTCATCAGAATTTCCCCCTTTTTAAGCAATTTTTTTTAATAATCCAAAATTATGTCCTGTTTTATACCTTTCAACATTCCTTCTTCCTTATCATTCCTATTACTGCTAGAGTGCCACAATTATTCACAACGCAAACCAACAACCTCCCCTGTAATCTTACAGATTTGATGGGCATGCTTCCTACACTCTTTGATTGTACATCAGCATTTCATGGCATTCAGGGTTTTCAACAGAACAAGAGATACCATCCACATATGCAGAGATGCACATCTGACTCACAAGGCAAGCAAATGTACAGTTTCCAAAGGAGGGCGAAACACATATGGAAGGGGGAAAATAGATTAGCCATAGTATATTTGGTTTACAAGGTAAACAAATGTATAGTTTAACATTTGGGGAGAAAGCATGTGCTTTGGATTTCTTGGGGTAAAGGGCAGTTGGCCCTATTTGACCTTCTCATAGCAAGTTATTTCTAGTTTGGAGCGATCTCTGGATCCATTCACCCTGTGCAAAGGGTCCCATTGCATAGGAAAGCCATTGCCTGCTAACTTTTTAGCATTCATTTTCGCTGTGTGGTGAAGGAAAAAGAGGTTTTCTCCATATGCAAATTATGAGCAATTCTTGCCTAGGTGATTTACAATAATCTCATGTAACCATTTTAGTTTTTATCCTTGGGGCATGAGCTCTCAGTTATGTCTCCTTTGTGGGTTCTATTCCCAGACGTTCCAAGGACTTGTTGCTTGAGCTGCTCTGTGCCTTGTTTTCCCCATTTGTTCCAAGAGGGGTATTAATACTGCCCTTACAGCAGGGTTGTAAGGGATAATAAATATTGTAAAAAGGCCATTTGAGAGGAGCTGCCAGGTCTGGGTTAGTGCATAAGGCGGTGACACAGATTTTAATAGAATGTGAGCACATGCTGCTTTTATCTGCAGAGCCACGTTACCTCGCTGTCTATCTAAACATTTCTAATACACCCATCACAGTCCTATCTAGGTACATTGTTGCCACTTTGATGCACATACATTGTGCTTAAACATGCGTATAGCTTGCTCTTAGAATATTGTGATGGATCTCTTGTGGCAGCATGGTTTGATAGATTAATACAACCAGTTCACTTAGAATCATAGAATCATAGAATATCAGGGTTGGAAGGGACCCCAGAAGGTCATCTAGTCCAACCCCCTGCTCAAAGCAGGACCAATTCCCAGTTAAATCATCCCAGCCAGGGCTTTGTCAAGCCTGACCTTAAAAACCTCTAAGGAAGGAGATTCTACCACCTCCCTAGGTAACGCATTCCAGTGTTTCACCACCCTCTTAGTGAAAAAGTTTTTCCTAATATCCAATCTAAACCTCCCCCACTGCAGCTTGAGACCATTACTCCTCGTTCTGTCATCTGATACCATTGAGAACAGTCTAGAGCCATCCTCTTTGGAACCCCCTTTCAGGTAGTTGAAAGCAGCTATCAAATCCCCCCTCATTCTTGTCTTCTGCAGGCTAAACAATCCCAGCTCCCTCGTCCTCTCCTCATAACTCATGTGTTCCAGCCCCCTAATCATTTTTGTTGCCCTTCGCTGGACTCTCTCCAATTTATCCACATCCTTCTTGAAGTGTGGGGCCCAAAACTGGACACAGTGCTCCAGATGAGGACTCACCAATGTCGAATAGAGGGGAACGATCACGTCCCTCGATCTGCTCGCTATGTCCCTACTTATACATCCCAAAATGCCATTGGCCTTCTTGGCAACAAGGGCACACTGCTGACTCATATCCAGCTTCTCGTCCACTGTCACCCCTAGGTCCTTTTCCACAGAACTGCTGCCTAGCCATTCGGTCCCTAGTCTGTAGCTGTGTATTGGGTTCTTCCGTCCTAAGTGCAGGACCCTGCACTTATCCTTATTGAACCTCATCAGATTTTTTTTGGCCCAATCCTCCAATTTGTCTAGGTCCACTTCCACAGCAAGGGATTGGGAGGCTCTGAAGGGCCTGAGAAGTTAATCCTGGGATGCGCCTGTGCCTAAAGGCACTCAGAACTATTGATTTTCTTGATTATTCTTATTGATATTGTTGATATCTGTTGATATTCTTATTGATTTATAAACAAATATGTTTTCATGAGAACCCCACAAGTTTGGTCCACTCTGGAATTTTGCCTTTTCTGCTACAGAACTGTTTTTGATGACAAAATACGATGAAATGTCATCACTTTAAAGCAATCACCAGGAGTCGATTAAGGAAGGTATGGGATGGGTGGAGAAGGGGCTTTTTTTCTATGCCAACACTGTGGACTTCACAGTTCGCTGTTTGTTGTGCCATAGCCAAGTACAACATCATAGCAATGGTGAGAGAGCTCAGAACATCCATCTTCGAAAAGCCCATGGGTCTTCCACTTGAGCTAGAGGCTTGCTGCCAATGGTTAGCGGTACAAGACCTATGACACACAGCTGAGTAGGTCTGAGTCCATCCAGCAGGGGGCAATGACACACACGCACATGATATACATAGACATTTTATTTTAAAGCAGAGATACGAGAAAGCAGGGTTAAGGTTAAGCATTCAACCTTTTCGAATTTTCTGACTGTTGACCAGTTATTTCCTCAGCTTCAGTGATGCATTGATACTACGCCTCTTTACAGTTGGGGGAAAAAAGGAGCAAGAGAAATGTAATGTGTGTGTGATGGCTGTGCAAATCTAGTTGGGAAAGCCCACTGCAGTCCTGTAGGATGAAAGGAACTATAGTTATTTAGGTGTATTTACCTACACAGGAGCTGAGCTCTTTGGAAAATCTGGCCCTTAGCAGTCATTGCAGGGTTGCTTAGCCAACTCCCAGACTTTGTCTTTGACCGAAAATAAAGGGCTCATGTAGTTGTCTGCAAGCTGAGGCTCTGGCTCTGCTCCTCACATCACTGCCCAAGGAGGGAGAGGTATTCAGCATCAGATCTTCTCCTGCAGGGCAAGGCTGACAAGCCACAGAGCAGGTGTCATACATAAGAGACCCACAAGTGGCTGACTTGCCACCTGCAACAAAAGCCAGACCTCCTGCCTCCAAAACATGGCTCTGCTGACCTTAAGACTAGTTCAAACGAGCCGGGCCAATTGCCAGTGAAACCCCAGGGCCAAGTGGATTTGAGGTCAGAGATTACTGAAGTTCATCACGTCCATATGTATCATCCTCTGGACTTGCTGCCCTGGCCTCACCCCTGCCTGGATCCCTTTCTCAATAACACATGACTGGTGGCAGCTCAGCTGAATTATTCAAATGTCACTTTCCTTTCTCTTCCCCCACCCCCACCTTGTATTATTTATCTAATTTTCTGTTTCCATGTGTTATTTATCAAGCTTTCCATGTCAGCTCCTTTGCTGGCGGCTGATGGGGAGGCCTGCAGAGGCAGCCAGCCTGTTCTGCATACAAGGCCATAAATAACCTGAAAACTGCCAAGCTGTGACACATTTGGGGACTTGGACTTAATATCAGGCAACTTCCATGGCATTGTGTGATATTTCTATCAGGATCCAGCTAACTTTAGGGCCTGTCACTCAGCACCAGCCGATTTCCCCCCATTAGTTCTCCCTGCAAAACAAAGGACAGGAAAGGTGACGTTCTAATAACATCTCTTCAATAATGCCATGAGTGAAATTGACCCCTTGGCAGAGGAGCCAGCAAAAAGACTATTTATGGGGTGAACAAGGCTTGTGCTGACAGTGGTGAATTTCACCCAGTGTGATCAGACTGTAAAGTTCATTATTTTAAAAAAATACAGAGCAGTGATGCCGGCTTTCTGATCTCCTGGGGAAGGAGAAAGGAAGGACCAGACTGCTGCAATTTAAGCCTTGACAAGTCAGTTTAATTCATTGTGTTCGGGAAAACAAAATGTTTTAATCCAGAAGTGAGTTAGAAAAATAGCAACAGCTGGATTTATTAAGACAAATGAGACACCAGAGCTGTGGCGAGAAGACCAGGACTGGAACAGCGGGTCACTTGTGGAGGTGCATTGGCAGAGCCGGGAGCACACCGCTTGAACAGCAGTCCTTCCTGCAGGTCAGGATTTAGGGGCATCAGCAGATCTGTGCAAAGGGGTCTGGAAAGGCAGCGATGTTGAAGGTTACGACAGTGACTCTTAGCAGACCCCAGTGTGGGGAGCCCAAAGCTAGAATACTGGGGGGACGTATGAGGGGATTGCAGGTCAGGAGGACGGAGCATGAGAGCCCCTAAGGGAATAGCAGGGAGCCTGCAAGTCAGGACTGAGATGCACTGGCTGAAGAGGGAGGCTAAGCCAACACTTTCCTGCAAGCTGCTTGATTCTAACAACCCCTTTCCATTAGTCTCTGGCTTACTTCAGTGCCCCCAAACCAGCACAGGAGTAGCCATTTTTCTTTGGCCACGCAAGAGTAATTGCCTTAATTAATTAATGGTTTTTGTGCTGGACAGAGCTATTGTCAGCAGTTCAGAATAGGGCCCCAAGACACAGAACAGCTCCGAGCTCCGAGTGGCAGCCGGACAGCTTTGGACTGGTCCAGGGCCAAGCCTGGGAGAGAAAGCCTCTTTCCCTAAGGGTGTCTGGAGAATTATTAAAAAGAACAGGAGGACTTGTGGCACCTTAGAGACTAACAAATTTATTAGAGCACAAGCTTTCGTGAACTACAGCTTACTTCATCGGATAAATTTGTTAGTCTCTAAGGTGCCACAACTCCTCCTTTTCTTTTTACGGATACAGACTAACACGGCTGCTACTCAGAAACCTGGAGAATTATTGTAACCCAGCTGATTGGTCACGGGTGAAGATGAAGGATGGGAACCCTGGGAAGCAGTGCATTGGTGACAGGAGGTGCATTTAACTCCTGGGCGCTGCAGAAGGGCATGGTGACTCTTTAATGGCTGTTCTCCATCATAGTTTCTCCTGTCACCTCTGCACAAAAAGGCAGCGTTTCCAACCAAAAAAGAGGAGTCAGCCCGTGTTGTGGAGGGGACAGGGGAGCCACCAGGCTTTACTGCAGTTGTTCCTATGGTTGGTAGCATTCTTTGTTATATCACAGTAGCACATCAAGGCCCCCACTGAGCTCAGACCCGCCCCCCACGGTGCTAGGTGCTACACAGAAACACAGCAAGGCAGTCACTGCCCCAATGGGCTTATGAGTGAAAGCGGCAAGACAGAGAGGGTGGAAGGGGAAACTGAGGCACAGAGCGGGGAAATGGATTATCCAAGGTCGGCCAGCAGGTCAGTGGCAGAGCAGGGATTAGCGTTCAGACCCCCAGTGCAGTGCCTCATCTGCCAGCCCATATTGTTGCTCCTTGTGCTTGAGTTTGTTCTCGTTCTCCCAAGGGAGCGGGGGCTTTTTCTCTCCTTTTGTCTCTCACTTCCAGTCTCTGCTTCCAGGGCTTGATGCGAGTGCTGCACATTTTCCCCCAAAGCTTTCTCTTAGGGCCAGATCCTCAGGTGGTACCCATAGATGCCGCTCCATTGAAGTCAATGGAGCTACACCGCTTGACACCAGGCGAGAATCTGCCCAAGCCTCTTCTCCATGGCAGGATGAAATCAGTGGGCATGACCCGAGGTTGGAGCCCTGTCATCACTGACTCAGCTCTTCGTCCTTCCAAGGCAGGTTCAGTGGTTTGCTGTGCTGAGGTTCTTCTGGGTGCGACCTTTCAGACTCCAAGCTTCGGTCTGCTCTGCAGTGACATTTCATACATTAGCTCAAAGATCCTGAGCAAAATTCTACCCCAGACCTCCGTGCATTTAGCTGCACCTCCTTTCCCCCGCAGCCTCTTGCCATGCTGCCTGCTTAAATATATCTCAAAAAACACTAGCAACAAGTAACTCAATCCGGAGCAGAGGCTGGCCTGACTTTGGGATGAACAAACGAGGGAAGCAGAGCTATCATCAATGCCCTTCACTGGCACATGTCCTCTTTGTGCGGAGTTCTCCTTTGCCACGCTGGTAGTGCCCTTTGTTGCAAACTGACAAGCTCTGAGGTCCCTGGCTATTGCTTCTGGTAGGTGGGATGTTAACAGCAGAAGGGCAGATTGCTGAGCTGTTGCTGTTAGCATGAATCTTCATTCTTTGCGCCTCCCCTCCAATTTTCTAACTCTTCTGCCCCCAAATCCTGACAAACATTTTCATCCCACAGCAGTTGGGGTGGGGAGTGGGAGGAGCAAACCTCTCAATGGAACCTACATTAGGAGGTCGATCTTTGTCTCCCTCTAGTGGCTACTCCACATAAGAGGTTAAGAGTCTGCTACCGCTGCCAGCTGACAGAGTTACTCCTTTAGCTAAAGTGGTAGAAGCTCATGCTTTTAGCACTGACGTTCCCGAGTTTGCACCCCACCATGGCACTGAGGGCAGTCAGCACCCTGAAGATTGGATCGCTGATGAGTGGGAACTCTGCCCACAGAGGAGTAAGATTCCTTTCTCTCTACAGCTGCAGAAACAGGTGAGTGTGAGTTATCTTCCACCCAGCATGTTCCCCTTTGCAGGAGGTTTGGTATTTGGCCCCTTTCCTTTGAGGAGATTTCAAGGGTAAGAGCATTGTTCCTCCTTTTCCCCCCACATGTCATCAGACCCTTCTCTCAGCTGTTGGTTCCGGTCAGCAGGCACTAGCTGGGGCTGGAAGCCAGTGATGGCAGCTGTTGGAGGGATGCTCGCATTTCTGGCCATTTGCCACAGTTAGCTCCCTGGTAAAGGATATTGGAATCAAATGAGAATATATGGATCTCTGCAGGGAAATCACTGGGAGAGAGTTCATCGGCCAGAAACACTCAATCGACCTAATTCCAACAGAAACCTTTCTGCAAAGAGAGAACAAACAGTGCAGGAGTCTGTGTCACTCTCTGAGGGCCAGAGCCTGAATGCTCTGCTTTTGGTTTCTAAGCCTGGCTGTCTCTCTAAAGTCAAGTTAGGCATGTACCTACATGACTTCCTAAAGGGGGCCCTTAGCACTTGTCGTCCAGTAGCTAGCAAAACCCAGCCATACTCCTGGAAGTTTGGCTGCCACCATTTTTTGGGTGTCCAGCTTGAGACATCCTGGGCCTGATTCTGTGATGTGCTACATGAGAAAGTGAAGTCAATGGGAGCTGCAGGAGCCCAGCACCCCTCTGAAAATCGGATTCTATCTGGGCACCCTAAATCAGGCCCTTTACAGCAGAGCATTTAAGCACGTGCTTTGAAGAGGTGCTTAAGGGCCAGAGAACGCAGCATCAAGCCCATGGTAAGCGCTTGTTGGTTTAGTGACATGCCCAAGGCCATATGAGTCAGTGTCAGAGCTGAGACTAATACTCCTGTTTAGTGGCTCCGATTCCTATTCTCATGCCTCATTTTTCCAACCCTCTTGACTATTTTGCATTTGGGTTCTTGTGTGCCAATGATCTCCAGTCACCGCTGGAAGCGTTGGTGATAGAGTGTCCTGACCAATGGCCCTCCCTTCTCCCAGTAAAGCAGCTTCCAAGGCAGTGCAGGAGCTGCTGTTGAGGAAATGGATGTTGTAGCTACTGGATTGCCCTTTGAGGCCAGTTTCATCACTAATGCTTTCTCTCTGTAGCCAGACATGCGGCCGGAATTGAGCATTGGCCTGCTAAACCCAGGGTTGTGAGTTCAATCCTTGAGGGGGCCGTTTAGGGATCTGGGGCAAAAATTGGGGATTGGTCCTGCTTTGAGCAGGGGGTTGGACTAGATGACCTCCTGAGGTCCCTTCCAACCCTGATATTCTATGATTCTAAGTTTATTCACCTGGATTCTAAGGCCACCTGTGCGTCCCCTAGCAGGGAAAGCAGGTTTTGCAGCCGACCGTGAGGAAGATTCTGAACTGTTCTAGAATGGGTCATCAAAAGATGGATAATGTAGCCGCTCCTCAACCCCTCATCCTGCCCCAGGGCACTTCCTGCACATGGAATCTTTCATCTCAGTGCTAGTGGCTTTTAAAATAAATAAGAGGCTGACATCTCTGAGTGCACTTTCCTTATTGAAGTTTCTTACATAGCACATATTTTTCCCCCTTTTTCCTCTTTCTTTCTTTTTGCTGACATGTTAATTTGTGCTGGGGGTTTAAGAATAAAAGGCACCTCCCCCCAGTCATTTCACAGAGAAGGGGAAACTCTGGCAAAAAGATCTGTACCTTCTGAGTTCTCTGAATATATATATAAAACACTTCCCATCTGCTTTTCTTTTTTTATCAGCAAAATGTTTCCCCAAAGGGAAGATACATCACAACAAGAGACCAAATCTTCTTCCCAACCCCCCTCTTTGAACTGGAAGGAACAAAGTAGCAGATTCCATTTCTCCAGGAATACCTGGCCCTGCACCCCAGCTAGATGGGGATATGCCAAGCCCTCAATGCTGCAGGCATTTTAATTCTTCAGGAGGGGCATGGTGAGAGCTTTCTACTACTTCACCGACCTATCACACCTCCCATCTGAGGTGTGCAAAATTCTTTCAATATAGTAGATTTAGCTTCACAGTTCCCCTAATTTATAGATAAGGAAAATGAGGATCTTGCTATAGGGTGTAGCAGAGCCAGGAATAGAACTCAGGAGTCCTGACGCCCTGGCCTGTGCTGAGCTAATCCTTCCTTTTCAAAGAGGAGGAACCGGAGTCTATTAGAAGAGGGCCATAATCAAGTTGTAAGGTCATGATCTGCTGATGTCAAAACTGACTTTCTTGTTTTAAATCATCCACCAGGTGACCAGCTGCCCTAGTCAAGAGCTCATGTAAGTTTCTCCAGGGAGTGGGGGAAAGATGGTTTGTTTACGCTCTTCATTTCACCTGCGTTTCTGCCGCAGAGTCATAAACCCGAGGCTGGCTGCAGCAAGGGGAGCTTTCTGCTCATTCCCTCTTCTATGTCTTCCTTTTGACAGAAAGCCCTGGAACTTGATTTTTCTGGCTTCGTGGTGGCTCCTTTCCACCTCCTCAGCATCAATTCACACGTTGTTTATTGCTCTCGGCTCAGGGCAGTTGCCATATGCGCACGCCGCACCTCGAAATGGTGAAGGGATGACTTGATATGCAGAAAACCCACAACTGCCAGGGGATGTGTTGATCTCGCCCCGATGTATGAAGGCTCCTCAGCTAGTCAGGATAGCGTCATAAATCAGGTAACAGCCACCTCCACTTCTTGACATTTGTGTGCTAGGCTCTGCTTCAGAAATAATCAAGATATGCTACAGAACTAGGTGTGCTCATTGGCAACAAACTTCCATGTCCACTCAGACAACTTAATGAGAATTTTTCCCTTGAGTTCATCCAAATTAGGTGAGAATCAACACTGCATTAACTAATCACAATTTAATGTACAAAATTAGGTTATACCACTCCAGTTCCAACTGGGCAAAATCCTATTTCTTTTTCCAGTTCTCCTTGGAAGGTGATATGCTTATATACCTACTCGCGCGCAAGACCTGCTTATGCCACTGAGGTTGCTTAATGAGTTGCTGCAATGGATTTGCATAGCAGAGAGGCCTGAAATCTCCACTGTGATGTGCTCGATCAGCTTCTATAGAGGCATCAGGATATTTCACAGCACCTGAAACCAATTTGTCCATGAAGGTCGGCATCAGAAGTGGCCTAAACTTTGATACTTCAGAGGCAGATGAGCCGCACCCCAATAAAGCTGGCCAGTTGCACAAGGTTCTATAGGTAGGAGCTGTGAAGAGATTGAGCATGCCCGGTACAGAAGGAAAAGTCAGAGACTTTAGACGCCGAACTCTAAGAAGTAAAGGTGGGTGGGAACTGGTTTTCCTGTCCCATGAACATTTTCCCATCCCAAATCAGGATGAAAACATTTGAAATCTCAACAATTTTTGCAAACTGAAAATCCCCCACTCCCCCCCAAAAAATTTTAGTTTCAGTCAATTGAAACATTTTGTTTTTATAATTTTGAAAAATGTCATGTAAATTGTGATCACTTTTAATTTTTTTTTTTAACTGGAATCAGCTTAAATTTAAAATTGAAACATTTCAGTCGCTTGGAAATTTCTGATGAAAATGAACAAATGCATCATCAGATAATTCCTGACCAGCTGTACTAAAAAAGCCTCTTTGGAGCATAGGTGACCTGTGATTTCAAAGGCTGTGATAACGTGGCCAAAACTGGACACACATCCTCGCCATCCCAACAAGCTCCCCTCCTCCCACCTCCAATGTTCAACTTCTTGTGCCAAAGCAAGAAGGTGCTGGAGGTTCTCAATGAAAGAATTACGAGATTTTTTTTTTAACCTGGAAAGAAAAACATATTTTCCCCTAATTGTTTCCTTGGAAATGGATGAACCATTTTAGCTGAAACTTGCCAAAATAATTCAGAACGAGGCAGATGCCTAGAGTGGAAAATTTCAGCCTGAATACTTAAAATTTGACAAAATTATAAGCAACTGAAAACAGGGTCTTATAATGGTATCGGACACCAGCTCTGCCTGTAATATATGTAAATAGATTACATTATAGATAAGGTAGATATAAGGTATAGATATAGATTACGTTATAGATAATAGATAAGGTGCCAGTCGATGTGCACTCAAAAACAGGTAGCCATGTTCCTGGCCTATATAGGACCAATAAAACTTGATCCTGTGCTCTGCAAAAGGCTTCCTTTAGCAGCTTCGTACATGTAGCTCTTAACAGTGGCAATTCCTATCTGACCCGGGGTGATGGCCTGAAGCATGAGGTTTGATGGCTCCACTCTGAATAATTCAGGTTCAAGTGGTGCGGTTACTCCAGATTTACACCAGTATAATGGAGAGCAGGGATTTGGTGATGTGGGCCAGCTCTGTGGGCCATTGCACTGGGATTATAACCCTCATCCATTGAAATCAAAGGAGTTCCTGAAAATGTAGCCCCCAATCCTGCAGTCAGATCTGCCATGATGGTGTGCACTTCATCACGGACTTTGCTAGGATTCTTTGCAGGCAGAAGGGCCTATATAGTTAAATCGTTGGTGCCACCCTTTATATATACACTGATTAGCGGGTCCAGTCTTAGCCAGTAACAATAAAATAGTAAGACAGGAGTAGTCAAGCTTGATTGCTTAATTAATAAAGTTGCCCTTATTATTTAAGAATAGGTTTCAGAGGAACAGCCGTGTTAGTCTGTATTTGCAAAAAGAAAAGGAGTACTTGTGGCACCTTAGAGACTAACCAATTTATTTGAGCATGAGCTTTCGTGAGCTACAGCTGATGAAACATCTGATGAAGTGAGCTGTAGCTCACGAAAGCTCATGCTCAAATAAATTGGTTAGTCTCTAAGGTGCCACAAGTCCTCCTTTTCTATTTAAGAATAGTGCATAACAAGGAGAGATCTATAGTGCCCAATATTCATGGAACCGAAGCTTGCAGCCAATGACACAAATGACAGTCTGGTCTCAGTCTGGTCAAATTTCTCTTCTTTTCTTATTGTCTGCACTATAGGCAATCTATAACGTCCCTTTTGTCAGACACATGACAATTATGCAGATCCCTTTTTGTCTGGTACATGTTGCGAATTTCCAGCCACATATTCAGATATCCAAACTTTCCATACTTGTGTGGCACATGCAGTTTGCAGTTAGAACACTGGTTCTGATAAACAGGATATTATGCTAAAGATTAATCAGCTAAACTGTCCAGTCTTACTAGCTAAGTTGTTCCATTCTTAATAAAGGTTACACAATTTATTATTATTATTACAAATTATTCTTAAGACGTGCTCGGGTTTTGGTTCCCTTGACAAGAGGCCTTTACTTAGGAATAGGTCCTTTGGCTTAATGGTCAACGTTATCAATTGGAAGGGGTTCTACTGTAGGAGGCTGGGGTTTGGAATCAGCTGGAAGGTGGTTGTCTGTCTGTCTGTCTCTTCTGGGTTTTGACCAGAAATTCTATCCTGGACCTGAGAAACTTTCATCAAAACTGATACATTTCTACAAGAAAATTTCAGTTTCAATGAACTGGTGTTTTCCTATGAAAAATTGTTTCACTGAAAAATTCCCAACCAGCTTTAGTTATAAACACCTAGATACACAAGTGAGTGGGAAAGTGGGAGTTACCTAGCAATTACAATAGGTCTGGAAGGCAGGTCTCCTGGGTTCTCTTCCCAATGCTGCTCTGCTCTAGTGGGAATATTGGATGAGTCTGTTGACTTCTCCATTCTTTAGTAAACGGGATGACAAGGGCTTGTTGCATGTTTGTTACACACCACGTTTGAAAGCTGCTGCGTAAGTGTCGAGCCTTGTTCATGATAGTCTTTGCTGTGGCAACATTTTCAGTTTGGCTGAACCCATTCTAGTCGTATGAATTTGGACAGGCCCTGGGATGACAGGAGGGGACCAGAAAGTATCTCCTTTGGGTCTTACCTCCCTGCTTTGATGTGTTTGGATTCACCTACATGGTCCATTGGCCTTTGCTTGCTTTTCTCCACAGGGTGATGGAATCTCAGTGCTGATGGATGTTGAGTCTGCAGTTTCTGGTTGCTGGGATTAGCCATTATTTAGTCATTAGCCTGTAGGGCAACCACAAATCAATTGTTTCTATTGCTCTTTATCCCACATAACAACCTTCACCCACGTGGAGTTCTGTGCTGCTTGACAGTGGGAGTTTACCCTGCAGCCCTAGTTGAAAACGATTGCCCCACGAACACAACCAAGCTAGTCATGAAAGGAGCTTAGGCTTTTATCGGCAAACCCTTTTCTCGGTTCTCGGGGCCAGGCAAAGCCATCCTGTGAAGTTCTCTCCAGTTTATGTCACTGTGGCTGTGTTTTAAAATCCAAGGCTTAACAGGCCCTCTGAAGCTATCTGGGCGTAAATCCAAGCCAGTTCATCATTATTAATATATTTTGTTGCAGAACATAATGAGAGGAGCTGTGTGCCTCCCTCGCATGTGAGTCTGCATAAAGGAATTCACTTTTTATCTTAAGTTGCATCTTCTAGTTTGTCTGTCTGAATTCTTCAGAGAGGTTGTTATTTTGCTTTGGGAGAAAGCATAGCCCAGTAGTTAAGGTGCCAGCCTGGGACTTGGAACACTTGGATTTAATTCACTGCTGTGCCACAGACTTCCTGTGTGACCTTGGGCAAGTCACCTAGCCTTTCTGAGCCTCAGTTCTCCATCTGTAAAATGGGGATAAATAATATTCCTTCCGTACTGCACAGGAGTGATGTGAGGTTACTGGTGGGGTCTTCACCTGTTTGGTCAGAGGTAATTTGACTCAGGGCCTCTTATTATTTATATTACAGTGCTCCTAGAGAATCCAGCAATGACCAGAGCCCCATTGTAGTAAGTGCTGTGGATTCACAGAGTCTGTGCTCCAAAGAGCTTCTTACCTAAATAGAGATACAAGGTGGTTGAGGTTATATCTTTTATTGGACCAAATTCTGATATCCTGGGACCAACACTGCTATAACAAGACTATAATCTAAATAGACAAGACACACAAAGAGTAGGAGGTAATAGAGTACCAGAGAGGAGAATTGTCTATCCAAGGTCGTACAGAAGGTTACTTGCAGAGCTAGGAATAGAATGCCTGTCTCCTGAAGCCAATGCACTAGGCATTAGACTACACTGTTTCTCTTCTATTGCAAAGCCACCTGGGGAGGGGGTGGTGATAGTGAATGTCGATACCAGAGTGATAGGCTGCTTAGAAACACCTAATACACAGAGATGTTAGATGGAGGAGATGGAGTGTTGGCTGCCTCAGGCTTCACAAATTCAATCTCAAAATAAGATAGACATTTTTAAGTGTGAGGGCAATTAACCATTGGATAGCTTGGATTCTCTCTCAAAGGCTATTGGACTTGAAGCAGGAATTACTTCAGGGAAGTTCTGTGGCCTGTGATATGCAGGAGGACAGACTGGATGATCCCAGTGGTCTCTTCTACAAATCTGAAACTGTCCTCCTAGCACCATGGACAGAGCTTAGTGCAACTAGTGAAGGAGGACATGAAGGGGGAACTGTGTGGAGAGAAGACTTGTCTCTGAACTATGCTGTGGTCTCTCCCAAATCACATCTCTTTAGACTATGGGCCTGTGCCAGGTTAAGGAGTGGGACAGCAGGTGGGGGTAGGTGGGTGAAGGGCCATATCAGGGTTCCTTGGCAAATCCAAAGGATGCTGCAGATCAGAACAGGTGCCTTGACAGAGCTGTGTCCAGGGGGCAGGACCTGAATCACAGAGCTGATCCAGGGACTGTAGTCATGTGCATTGGCAAAGCTATGCAAGTCTAGCTCACACATCACCTTGGCTTCATCCAGTCCCTCATTTTCACCACCGCTAACAGATTTAATGTAGCACCAAGAAATACCCTCTCATGGACATTTCTCAGGACACATCCAATAAAGGAAATGGAGAAAGGGTCAGGAGGGAGCTTTTGCACATGCAATTAGAGTTCCAACAGAAGGGGCTCTTGACAGATCCCGATGCAGACCACAAGGCTAAAGAGAAGCAGTTTCAACCACTTCTTCCAGCTCTTTGAAGGCCCCCATGAATTATTCGAGGCAGAAATTGAACTTAGTCTTTCAGCACTTCACAGGATTCAATATCAAAGGTGACAAGGTGATGGGGAGCAGCATTTGGGATTTGTGCATCTCTTGTGCTGCCATATGGCTTGCTTATTCCCACTTAGATTCTTATTCAAACCTACAGAGGCTGTTCTGCTCCGCTAACTCCCTGTGCGTGGTAGGTGAGGCTGCTGATCGATGTGGACTATGGGGAAACCAAATGTAGACTTGCTTTAGGAAGTCAGTGTTGTACCGTATACATTAGTGGGCCCCTATCATTGTATTGAGATATCTGGGATTGGTCTCCTTCGGTTATTAGAGGGATTGGAGCTATAGCATGTTGGGTTTTCCTCTCTCAGTTCCAAGACAAAAAAAATGAATAATAATATAGATAATGGGCCAGATTCTCCCCTCAGCTATGCCAGCTTAAATCTGAAGTAACATTTGAGATTGATGGAGTTAGTCTGGATTTCATAGAATCATAGAACATCAGGGTTGGAAGGGACCTCAGGAGGTCATCTAGTCCAACCCTCTGCTCAAAGCAGGACCAATCCCCAACTAAATCAACCCATCCAGGGCTTTGTCAAGCCTGGCCTTAAAAATATCCAAGGAAGGAGATTCCACCACCTCCCTAGGTAACGCATTCCAGTGTTTCACCACCCTCCTAGTGAAAAAGTTTTTCCTAATATCCAACCTAAACTTCCCCCACTGTAACTTGAGACCATTACTCCTTGTTCTGTCATCTGCTACCCCTGAGAACAGTCTAGATCCATCCTCTTTGGAACCCCCTTTCAGGTAGTTGAAAGCAGCTATCAAATCCCCCCTCGTTCTTCTCTTCCGCAGACTAAACAATCCCAGTTCCCTCAGCCTCTCCTCATAACTCATGTGTTCCAGATCCCTAATCATTTTTGTTGCGCTCCGCTGGGCATTTTCCAATTTTTCCACATCCTTCTTGTAGTGGAGTAAACTGCTGCAAATGAGAGAGTACAATTTGGGCCTATGGATTTTCTCTTCTATGCTATGTTGACCTACCCCAGCTGAGCATCTGGACCAAGGAATCTGAACTCCCCTTTCAGTCCCTAGACGTGGTGCCTCCAGATCCGCGGTGGCGATGCCTCCGCAAGGGGCAGTCTGGCAACGCTTGCCTTGCCGCTCCCCATGTGTAACGTGTGCGCGGAGAGGCAATGAACTTCGTTCTCCAAGGGTGTCACTCTTCTCCAGCAATCAATTTTGTTCTAAAATAAAAATAAGAAACCCTTGCAACCTCCCATGGGATTGGAAAGAAGAGGATGTTGATGGAGAACAGAAATTTCCATCTGAGCCATCTTAGACTGGCAAATTCCAATTTTGTTGTTGTGGCAAACTCTAAGCGACTTCGGAGCAATGTTCAGAGGAAAGTTCAGAGCGGGACAGTGCACTGGGCCAGCGGTTGGACTGCACACGCAAACAAAGAAGAAAAGATTACCACAGAAACCTCGGACTGTGAGCCAAATGGGACCTGCTGCCCCAAAGCAGGAGCATAGGGCAATGAGAAGAAGAAATACTGGATAAAAGAGCCCTTCAGAAAACACATCCTGAAGAACAAGATACATCCTTCTCTGGAATATGTGTTTTGGGCTCCATGAGCAGCAGAAATCGTAGCACTTACCAAGGAGATGGCGCAGATGCTGGATGTTGGGCTGCTAAGGAATCCTAAGAAGAATAGCTAGCACAATGGTATCCTAGCTATACTGAGGCCTCTGCCCTGCTCTAATAAGGCTCTGACTCTGCTCCCAGGGGTACAGTGAGATGCTGAGTCAGTGTATTTCCTGAGTGGTGCTGGCCCGTGGGGAGAAGGTGGTTGCAGCTGCTTTGGGCTGACATAACCCTCCCCCAGTCGTGGATTTTCTGCGTCCTGTAGATGAATAGCCAGGGGTTGATGATAGCATGAGCCCGAGTAAAGTCAGAATGAGTATTGGCTCCAAGACTCTTGGGGGCTTATCTGAACTAAATCACCGCTGAATGCCAGGAGGTCTTGGCCATGCTCCCCTGGCCTGTACTGATAGCTCATTCCAAGTAAGCACCAAAGTCTGGATGGGACATGAAGCTGCCCAGCCACTGTGGGGACCCCTGCTGAGATCACTCCTGGTTTCTACCAGTGGGTGTCTCCTTCCTGGGGGTGCTGGGAGCCAGGCTGAATCAGCCCTGTTGCTTGTAAGCATAGCAATAGGTATTACATTACAAGAGGTGGGGGGAAGTCAGAGGGCAGCCTTGAATATAGTACTGACTTCTTCCCAGTGGTGTCATTTCAAATGAAGCTAGTAACTCTCCAGCTGGTGGCAAGAAGTCCATTTTGCTGAACCCATTTGACTCCCCTCCTGCCATGTCCTAATCCTGTGCAGTGTAAATCCAATGCAGCTCTGAAGACGTTAATAGTCTCCTGCAGGGTAGATTTCTCGCCCACCCCTGCTGAGGGCTCTTTCCTCTTGGTGGGAATCTTGGAGGTGACAAACACATCAAATGATGGTTGAGAAAAGGGGCTCTTCTGCCATCAGAGGCTGGCAGTGGGCAGCCTGGGACTGTCAATGGCTTTGCAGGGTGGAAGCAGATGCAGATCATGGTGGGCAGTCAAGAATCTCTGGCTGTATCATACTCCCTGGCTTGTGAAGCTCAGATTCAGAGTGGAGGTGACATTTACACTGTTCATGAAGTGGGTGGAGGAGACAATACCAGACCTTATATGGCACCTTTCCTCTGAAGATCTCAAAGTGCTCTAGCAAGGCCGGTAAGTCTCATTTTCCCCATTGTGCAGAATGGGGAAAACTGAGTCACAAAGAGCTTTAGACTCCTATCCCGCAAAGCACTTAAGCATACGCTTGACTTTCAGGAGGTACGTTGTCCCATTGACTTGGAGGAGGTTGCTCATGTGCCCAGAGTTGTACTTCTCTGGATCGGGACCTAAGGCCAGATCCTCAAAGATATTTAGGTACCTAACTCCCGCTGAAATCAATGGAAAGTCTGGGCCTAAATGACTCCCGTTTTACACATGAGGAACTGAGGTACAGAGAGATGAACTGGCTTGGGAAGCCAGGATCACACAAGAAGTCTGTAGCAGAACCAGGAGTGGAATGCAGGTTTTCTGGGCTCTAGTCCAGGTCTGTAACCATAAGGCCCTCCCACCAAGTGAGGTTTCCGGGTTGTCTCAGCATCGTTCCTGGGGGGATTTCCTGCTTGTCCTGTGGATGTTTTGTGGAGTGAAACACTTGCACAAGGGTGAGGGGAGAGACTCACTCGAGAGCTCCCCCACCCCCTGCACACCAGTAGCCAACTCTTCCCCACCCGGCTTCATTTCCTACTCAGTCCTTGTTAAATCATTACTGGAGATCAGCTTGCAAGACAGGAGCTCAAATTCCCTGTTTCCATGGGAAACTGACCAGCCTGCAAGTTCCAAATGCCAGTGCTGCAAGAGCCACTTCCCAGCCTCCCTGCCATGAGCCAGAAAGGAGCAGAGCTGCGTCCTTCTTAGACTGACGCTGAGAATTACACGCATGAGAGCAGGTGCCGGTGTGGCTCTTGGCCGGCAGGGGAAAGGGAAGTGGGAAGGAAGAGGCTTTGATACTCCAGACTGAGTTGCCACGTAGTTCAGGTGATGGAGGCAAACTGGGGTCAGGACAAGTGAAGGCAGGTGACCCTCCTGCTGCTCCTTTAATTACCACTCACTTTGCTGGCCGGTGGATGTCTGAGGCTGCTGACAAGCATCTCCAGCTTCTGAACACTCCCTGTGTTCCAAATAAAACACATTTTTTGCTTGATTTCAAAAACAAACCACCCCCGCTCCCCACACCAACCCAGCCTGCCTTTGCTCGGTGTAAACTCTGTCAAGAAAAGTAAAAGAGGGCAAAGGTAAGTTGCTCGCTCCTCTATATGACCCCCATTACCTCAGCAGCTGACTACCCCCACGATCTTTAATTCACAACACCCCTGGAAGGCAGGACAGTGCTGTTATCCCTGCTGTGCAGATGGAGAACTGAGGCGCAGCTGCACAAAGGTATTTAGGTGCCTAATTTCCATTGATTTAACTGGACGCTAGCAGCCTAAATGCCTTTGTGAATATGGGTCTATGTGACTCACCTGAGGAGTCAGAAGGACTTGAACCCAGATCCCCAAAATCCTAGGCTAGTGCCCTAACCGGTAGGGAGAGCTAGTCCAGCACCTGCTTGCACTAGCCCCGTCTGTTCCAGTTCTGTCACACCTCTCGCATCCAGCAACACTAATTTCACTAAAAGAAAAATTAAAGGAAAAAAATAAAACCAGGAGGATCAAGCTCTCCTGTCAGCTTCTCAACATCCACGTGCTGCTTGGACTTCAGATGCTCCCTTGCTCCATACCACTCTGGGATTAATTGCTGAGCTGATTAACTACCTTTTAATCTTCTTTGCAGCCATTCTGTGTCAAGCAGCCCCACTGCACTGAAAACAGGACACTGACTGGGCCAGATGGCTTGTTAATTAGGAGCCACTGACTGGCCTTTCCTAAGGGTATGGGGGGGGCGGGGAAATACACTGGGAACTCTTTTCCTACTCAGCACCTTCAAAGGTGCGCTGGGCTGCAAGTTCCCTTTTTACAGCAGACTCTGGAGAATAGTCATGTTGTCCTTTACTTAGTGCTGCCGGAGCAAACAGCGTCAGGGGAATGTACCGGACTCTGCGAGCAGGGTTTGCGAGTTAATAGGTTTTAGAGCGTGAATGTTAAGGCTTGTCAAAGGTGTCCACTCCACTGGTCTGGAGGCAGATGATCCATGTTTACGCACACAACGGGTAGAATGGGCAGAAGAACTGCAAGCTTCTCCCCCTAGACATACCCCAGCACAGACCGAGAGGGCCAATAGCTAGGGCTAAGGATGCTTCAGTCCCCAGGGTCCAGTCCATTCTTGGCCTCTCTGCTGAGCTTGCCAGTGAAGGAGCCAGATGGTGCAGTAGCTTTTGTGCCAAGAATATCTGTGCACTAGGAACATCCTAGTGCCATGGTGACAACTTTTCATCACTACTATCCTGAGCCAGGTCTGAATCGTAGAGGAGTCTAGAGTCCATCCCCAGTCACCGGAACCATCCCAGTCCCCAGCTGTGTCTCCTTGTTAATACATTCTGTGGCTGGTAGAAAAGCGATGGGGAAAGTAAAGGAAAACCTTTCTGCATTTTTCTCCCCAGCATTTTCCCTTAAATCAGGTCTGGTCCCTGGGGGGGGACAGGTAGCCGAACAGGGGCCTATAGCTCAGCGAACTAAACCTGGAGCAGGAGAGATTTGTAACCTCAGTCTGGCTCAGCCCGATTTCCAGTTGGGCTGCTTCAGATGAGCCCATCCCTATTCCAATCAGGCCATGTCAGTAGCTATTGATAGGCCAGTGGATTATCTTCCTGACGTGCATAGCCGTGCCCGCTGGCATCTGTGTGCAGGAGGCAGGTTGCAGTTAAGCAAAGGCACTTGGTCATATCTCTGCCCAGTGCAGGGAGGGAAAATGAGGTGAGTGGAATAAGAGAGAGAGAAAGGGAGAATGAGCTGAGAGGAATGTGTTACCCACACTCACGCAGGGTGGCACTCTGTCCGCTGCTACTGGTAGCTAGGCCACACATAAAACCTGCCACAGCCACGTCAGCGGGCAGCTTTCTTGTAGTGCCGGCCGTTGACTCTCTTGCTTTCAGTTCTCCAGGTCTTTGGTTTGAGCCCCACAGCTGACGGCTCACTGAGGGGCTTGGCCTTATGAAAGCATCTGATATTTTAAGTATCATCAGGGTGATGGGCCAGGCTCATCCTGACAGCAGGTAAGTCCAGCGCCCACGTGGGGCCCTAGGCCAAGTGGAATGGTGGCTGAACAATGATGGCGGTTCCATACCAGGTGGTTAGCGGGAATATGGTGTGACTTGCACTGATTTTTCATGGGGTGGAGGAATTCAGGAGAGAGTGGAGGATAGAGAATGCCATGAAAAGACGCCAGCAGTAGGCTCTAAGATGTCCCAGAGAGTGGACCTGGTTAAAACTTTCTGTTGGAATTGGGGGGGTGGGGGCAGGGCAGAAAATTGTGGGTTTTTTCAATAAAACAGAAATTTTTGCAGAAAAAAATCCATTTGGGGGGCCATTATTAGCGTGGGTTGGAAAATGGGGTTTGGTTCTATTAACTATTTTGACTTGGTCAGAGAACCCCAAACATTTTTAGCTGAAAATAAAACAGCAAAAATTGTTTTTCAGTTTTCTAGTGAAAAATTAAACTTTTCTATGAAAGCAGCCACTGTTCACGTAGTTACAAACCCAGTTTTCTGTTGGGGGGAAAGGTTTTGGTGGGAAAGGTTTGCCCAGCACTAAACAGCACATGTGCACATCAGGCAGCTCTTGGTCCTGGCTTCCAGTCATGCTAGGAGGCTGAGGGATGCTCTTGTGGCCGCAGAGGGAAATCCCAGAGCTTTGCAGAGCCATGCGTCTTCCTCTGAGTGGGTGAAATTCAACCCTGAGCAGAGGATTTAGAGTGAGGCCTGTGTGCCACCGAATCCCGCTTGCGCCCCCTTGTTTGCGTGTGTGTTTGTATGAGGCACGCGCATCTAGCCTCTGCATTTTTGTCACAAGCCGGGGCTGAGGCTAAGCGGTGTGGCATGTTCCTCTGTGTTCGACTGCAGCGCACACACGTCAGCGGGCAAACAAAAGTTCGGTGCATGAACACCTCACATAGCAAAAGCTTCCCTTCATGCGATTCTCTTGCCAAGGTCACCGCGGAGATCATGCTTCAGTCCCAGCTTTGCTGCTCGTTGTCCGGAATGGCATTCCTTGGGCTCGTCAGGTGGATGAAGATCACGGCTGGATTTATCCTGGGGGGAGAACAGGCAGGCATTACAGGATCTTTTTTCCATTTAAAGTATTTTGCACCAGTTAAAAAGATGCCATTTTTTTCTGAAAAGGAGAGGAGAGGATGAACAAAGAGGCAGCCACAGGGGGAGCTGGGTAAATGGCTGTGCCTTGAACTCATGCTGCAATATGTGCATCATAAGAGGCCTAGAAGAAATTGCACCATTATGGGAAATTGGAATAGATGGAGCTAATAATCTAATCTAGCTTCTGATGCTGCTTTTACTTGATGTAGTTTCCTTTGCTGTATCAAAAAAAGTAAATAGCAAAAAATCTATCCCATACACCCCCCCACATCTATCTATCTATCTATCCCCATCCTCCCCGTCTATCTATCTATCTATCTATCTATCTATCTATCTATCTATCTATCTATCCCCATCCTCCCCGTCTGTCTGTCTATCTATCTATCTATCTATCTATCTATCTATCTATCCCCATCCTCCCCGTCTATCTATCTATCTATCTATCTATCTATCTATCTATCTATCTATCTATCTATCTATCTATCCCCATCCTCCCCGTCTATCTATCTATCTATCTATCTATCTATCTATCTATCTATCTATCTATCTATCCCCATCCTCCCCGTCTATCTATCTATCTATCTATCTATCTATCTATCTATCTATCCCCATCCTCCCCGTCTGTCTGTCTATCTATCTATCTATCTATCTATCTATCTATCTATCTATCTATCTATCCCCATCCTCCCCGTCTATCTATCTATCTATCTATCTATCTATCTATCTATCTATCTATCCCCATCCTCCCCGTCTGTCTGTCTATCTATCTATCTATCTATCTATCTATCTATCTATCTATCCCCATCCTCCCCATCTATCTATCTATCTATCTATCTATCTATCTATCTATCTATCCCCATCCTCCCCATCTATCTATCTATCTATCTATCTATCTATCTATCTATCTATCCCCATCCTCCCCGTCTATCTATCTATCTATCTATCTATCTATCTATCTATCTATCTATCTATCCCCATCCTCCCCATCTATCTATCTATCTATCTATCTATCTATCTATCTATCTATCTATCTCACCACTGTAAGATCTGAGCTGCCCCAGCTCCTGCCTCCAACAGTAAAACCAACCAGCAACAGTGAAATTGCGCCACACATTTCATTGCTCCTACTTAAGAAAAAAAATCCACTGCCCTAGATGAGGGGTGCAAATGGCCCCTCTCCATCGGTTGGGCTCCTATGTTCCACCACTGCCACCTCTTACACTTTCCCTTCTACAGCCCCTGCACCACCAAGAGCCCCACTGCGTCCTTTTGACGCTCACTTTTCAGGGCAATGCGGACGCCTGTTCAACTAGCATCTTTCTGAGTCCAGTCCTCTGGCCTGTGGCACAGCTCTCACGCCCGCTCAGCTTAGCAGCAGTTTGGCCTGACCGATGGGCTAGTCCGTAAGCAAACTTAAGTGTTCAAACAGCAAAGTCCTTTGGCTTGCACAGCCGGAATCCCAGCCGTCTCTGTGTGGAGGGGAGGGGGAATGAAGGATGCTGGGTGTGCCTGGCGGGAGCCACTTCCAATTAGAAAACAGGGCATCAAGGAATTTGACAAGCCATTGAGCGAGACTGATAGAGAGACGCTCCCTGTGTTACCACAGGACTCCGTTTGCCGTCAGGTACAGAGATGTCTCATCTCTTCCAGCTCACCTGTGAGACTAAAGATTCCTCTGACCCAAATAGCGTCTGATCTTTCTAATCTCCTAGGTAAAAGAATCTGTCCCTTCCCATTGATTTCAATAGACATGTTGTCTGCCTCAGTGGTGGTTTCTCTTAGACCCCTCATGCGCTGAAGAGGGGCAGGAGGAGCCTGCTTTAGAATGTCACGTGCTGCTCTGTCTTTCGATCGGGTGCTGTCAGAATAAATGCCATCAGGCATGTGTGCCAGTTTGGTTGATGAGGCAGCTGACTGTGTTGGTGCTTTACCCACCTCCATCTCTCGTTAATTTGCCTTCTCATCTCCTGGCACTTTATGCATTAATGCCTGAGATGCACCCTGAGCTGCAGCCCAGAAATGCCTTCACCAATCTCTTTCACGGAAATGTAATTAGGACAAATGCTCCTGGCTTTTATAGTTCTGAAGGACCCTGGCAATTATTATCATCACTCATTGCGTGTGCTCTGCTCCTGCCCGCTGAGAGCGAGACCCCCATTGTGCCGAGTGCTGTACTGCACAGTTCATTTGGGTCCAGGCACCTGGGTTTTCCTAGCCCGGATGTGAGCAGCCCCCGCTGCAAACCCCACCCATGTTTCTGTGGCCTCGCTGTACTGGGGCTCCCCTGTGGTGTCCGGAGGCCTAGCCCACCGTTCTTTGTGCTGAGATGCTCTGAGGCGATTGGGTGAATGAGAGGAGAACTTGTCTGGCCTTCAGGACGGGTGAGGGGGGAATGGTGGGAAGGCACTGGAAGAGTAGCAACAGCTCGGCTTGATTGTGCAGTGAAGCCGTCCCTGTAGCGAACCACAGCTCCTGCCCTGAATGCTCACCGTCTAACTAGAGAAGACAAATAAAAGGTGGGAGGGGAAACAGGAATGAAGAGACTCACTCCAGGTCACACAGCAGATCAGTGCCATAGTGGGAAATAGACCAAGCTCTTCTGACAACCCCCCTCCTGGCCAGGGCTCAAGCCGTTTAACCATGCTGTCTTTGTCAATACGTGTGTCCCTCACTTAAAATGATAATCCCAATGCTCCAGGTATCTGCAACTACAAAACCCTCAGCTGCGTCTCCCATTAACACACTTTGGTGCATTGTGGCTTATGTATCTTTACGCTGTAGCTATCTTATATCTGGCTGTGAAGCTCAGGAGCTGGAAAAGAGCATGCCCAAAAGCATTAAGGGACGCAGTGGGAAAGAGACCAGCTTTTTCCTTGCCTTTTAGTTATGATGCGGAGAGAGATACACAAAACCCTGTTAAATTCTCTGCCTAACAGTTAAATTCCAAAATAAATCCAGATCTCCTATTCAGGGAGTTAATCAGTGGAGCTCATCCACCTATCTTTGGTCCATGTGCGTGTGCACATCCACACATGCTTTCAAAGGAGAAATAATTATCTCTGAGATAAAGCTTCCATTTTTTTTAATATTATCAGGTCCACATGGTAAGTTATTACAGTAATAAAAACTAATTAGATCCCTGGTGATATGTTCTCCCCCTGCACCCCGCCCGATTGCCTGATCGATCATTGTTACAAAAACACATAACAGTATATTTAGGGCATTGGTAATAATGGCTGGGGCTGGTGTTTCACGGCTGTATAAAATAAGATACATATTTCATGTGAATAACTGTTTATCCTTATTTAAAAATCTGAAAGGAAAAGCCCTGATTTATTTTGCAGGGATAGTTATTTGTTGTGGGTTCAGCTGCAACCATGGAGCCAGTGGATCTGGTTCCAGCGATGACTTGTACATGTTCTCTCTCTCTCTCATATTCTCCTTTTAGCCAAGCTGCTATCCTCAGCCTGAGGCTTGATTCACAACCCCCGAAGTCAATGGAAAGACTCGTATTGATTTCCTTAGGTGTTGGATCAGAACTCTAGACTCATAGATTCCCAGGCCAGAAGGGACCACTGTGATCAACTTGTCTGACCTCCTGTATAACATGGGCCATTAAACGCCCCCATCTATCTTATGAATTTATCTGTTCACATCACTGTAGTATCTGAGCATCTCACAGTGTTTAATGTATTTATCCTCACAGCAACCCCGTGAGGCAGGGTAGAGCCATTGACCCCATTGTGTATATGGGAAACTGAGGCCCAAAGCGGTTGAGTGACTGACCCAAGCTCACACAGGATGTCGATGGCAGAGCAGAGAATTGAATCCAACCCTCAGGCTAGAGCCCTAACCATTGGACCATCGTTCTCTTCTCTGGACTCTGATGAGATTGAGCAGCTTTCCAATCTTCAAGTGGCTCAGCAGCTCCGTGTACAGCCATCTGGGGATGGGTTCATGCTGCTTCCAGGACGGCAACAGGTGATCTTACAGCAGACTGCTGCTGTTGGCTTAAGACCACAGTTACGACAGCGTGAGAGTTTACATCTGGAGTTTTTGCACGTAAGTCCATTTTTTCCTGTTTCCTCCACATGGGGGTGAACTCCTGGAAATCAAGTGTCTGCATGTAATTGACTGGTGGCACCGAACCAATGGTCAGGATATCAAGGCTACCGCCAAGGAGGAATGGTGCTACCAGTCCCATTTTGCTGTGAGCCAGTTCCAACTTCAGTCTTCTCTGAGGATCTTGGATTGCTGAAGACCTGCAAAGATACGCGTTTTCCCTGGTACCCATTCTTTGTTACCAGGGACTTACATTTTACATACAAACAAACTGAGCTTGTTTATAAGATGAGCTGGTTTTAACCACCAACCATCTTTGGCAGCGACCGTGCTCTGATATATCATATGAAAGAGCATAACGTGGTTTCCAACTTTCCAATTATTTTAATTCTTATTTTATTGACGTAGGCCAATTCTAACCACTCTGAAACTTTTGTTAAATTATGTTAACAATTGTAAAATACATGACCCATAAAATGGGATATTTTTTTAGTTCGGATGCTAATTTTGATGAAAACCCCCAGTGAGAAAACATCTGTTCTACCAGGGCTTTAGAAGTTGCATCACCCTTTAAGGGAAAAGCTTTTACTCACTTTGAAAAAGCCAGTCACCATCACCTGCCTTTTGTGTAAGAGCCAGTGGTCCTACAAAATCAATTTGAGGAGTTTAGTTGGATTCCCTGATATTTTCCAAAAGAAACATCTGACGCCGAGAGTTTTACCTACCAAGTTGGTTTTACAATATTTTTGTTTTCACTGTGTAGGACTTTAAATTAAGGATTAAGTCCCTTTGCCTTCCTTTCATCAATGAAATTGAAGGGAGTGACAGGCTGGCCCATAAATGTATGGTAGCCTGTTTCCATCATGCCCTTTAAACTTCTTTTTGGCAAATAAATTAACTTAAAGGGTCCATTTTACATTGACGATGACTTTTTTACCTCGCGAACATAAGGGAGTTTGCTGGTGCAAGAACTTGGAACATGTTTCAGGAATGTTATACAGTAGAATCTTATAACTTTATATACAACATTCCCACGCATATTTTACCAGGATAATATTGATCCGTGAATTATGAGTTTTCAAATGATACCTCACAGGGCATATGTTGTACAAAATTTATCATAGTCTTGTAAAAGGGGTGAATACAGGGATCCAGACTGCCACCACCAGGACTGAAATGGTAATCTCTGATGACATGAGGACTGTGTCATCTGACTACAACCGTGCAGAGTGGGGATGTTCCACTGTCCAATTTCTGGCATTATCAGATGAATGCAGCATCTGGGTCATAGGTTAGTACATTTGATTCCAACACCCTGAACACAAAAACCAAAGCAAATTTACTATGGTAATGCAACACAGAGATGTTCCAGAGCTGGGGGGGAAATGTTTGCACTGGGATTAGTTGCTTAGCTGGATACATAAACAGAAGGTTTAAAGATTTATATGGAAACAATGCTAAAGAATAATTATTTTTTACCTGGGATAAATTTTATATATAAAACATAAATAATTACAACACTCACTGCCACTGAATTGTGAGCTTAGAGTATAAAATGCATGGAACAGCTCACAGAAATCTGACAGGGCAGTTTAGGACAGAAAAATGAAGAAAAATAACACAGCCCCTATGAAAGTGTAGGAGGAGTGTCTAGACACCATTTACAGGTGAGTATTTATGCAGCACGACTGGCTTCTAAATTCCATTATGCATCAGCTAAAGTCAGGCTGGAATCACTTAAAATCCTTAGTGCTATTATAAGGCCAACTGTGACACCCTTATGTACAAGGTGTAGTAGCTTACTCCACAAGGAGCGCTGCTGACGTCAATGTGACTACTCATGGTGTCAGATGAGTATTCCTTGGGAGTAAGGGAATTAAACTCTGGCCTTCCCTTTTTCATTCTGGGCTGGAGAACTGCAAAATAACTGTCACATGACTGGGTTGAAATATTGGGAATGATCTTGCAAGCCTCAGAAATTTCCAGAGGATGATTAAGCCATTAAAGGGCCCATGACTGAGTCTAAAGCCAGGTTCTGATTGGCTGGAATGCTCTCATCGCACTTAGGTGTAGTGCTGTAACCGTGGGTCATGGTCTGACAGATTTCTGAATAGCTAGAAACAAACATTTTCTATAATGTATGAGTTACTGTTGTTGATTTGTTTGTCTTACAGGTGGTGGTACCCGGAGGCTTGACTCAGGATCAAGGCCCCGTGGTACAAACACATAGAAAAGAGAGTCAGTTAAGCATCTATTATATAAGTATCTGAAGCTATGGACAACAGGATGGCACAAATCTAAGTAAGTTCAGAACCCAGCTTCCTGCACTGAGCCAATATTCAGGATGTTTCTCAATCAGCTGTATAAATGTCTATCATGGACTAGTGCAGTTGGGACTTTTCAAATTAAACTTTGTTTGCTTGGAAAATGCTGATTTGTCAAACCCAGAACTTTTCATTGGACTGTACCAGTTTCGATAAACCTTTTGTGGGGAAAATTTCTGACCAACCCATAATAACCATAATAGCCACTGGTCTTGGGTGTAGGATACACACCTGGGATGTGACATACCCAGCTTCAAGTCCCTGGTCTGAATATTGGCTACCCTGGGGAAGGGTGATTGCAGATATATTTTTGGTAGAAAAATTTCCAAATGTCTTGATTTTGTCCAAATGTGTAATGGGAAAATTTTTGAGATCTCAACATTTTGGAGGACAGGAAAACCATTTCCTGCGTGGTTCTATTATGGACATTCTTTGCTGAATTTCTTTTTAAATAGTCATATTTATTTGTGTCCATGCATGTGTTGTTGTTATTTATTTTGCGTATTATTGTATAAGTCAGGATCGGGGCCCCACTGTGCTAGATGTTGTACAAACAAGGAAAAAATTTCTCTACCCCTGTAAAATAAAAGGGATTTCACAAAGAAATAGCAAGACAACGTCACTGCTACCAAGAGCTTTGGTCTGGTGACCCAAGACCAAAATTCACCCCATATATTTTATATTCCCCCTAAAGAGAGGATTGATGTTTTGGGGATATTCCTTTAATTTGTCTCAGTGTTGTCAAGTGGCTAGGACACCAGAAGGGGATGTGATTTCCAGTCCTGGCCCTGCCACTAAGCTTCTGTGTGACCTTGGGCATGTCCCTTTGCCTTTGTTTTCTTCTCCTAGGCTTTGTCTATTTGGCTGTCTGCTCTTTGTGGCAGGCACTGTCTGTTACCATGTGTTTGTACAGCACCTTGCACAATAGGGAACTAATTTTGGTTGGGGCATCGAGGAATAACGATCTTCCCCCGCTCTTTTGCACCTGACCTAGCAACAATGTGTGACTTTATTGCATGTTTTTTTTTCTCCCTCACCCCAGAAGGTCTGGAGGGAGAGTACAAAAAAAAATCTGAAAATCCCATTTTAATGAGGAACTGCTTGTTTCTGTTGTGGAAACCTGGGACTTTAATTATCCAGCAGCGATACACTGACAAGCCACCCAGATACAGAAGATCTGGGTGATAATTAGATCTATGGCTCTCCGATCGAGGTGAACAGTCATTTTCGAGGGCAGCGCTTCTCTGCCTCCTCGAAGGAAAGCACAATCCTTCAGAAATTGGAAGCTTGATAGGATGCCTCTTGCAATACAGCCATTGAAACATTTCTTTGTTGACAGTGCTAGAGACACATGTCCATCATGAGCATTTTCCTCCAGAAAGTTTCTGGCAAACAAGAAATAACTAGGAAGTATCTGCCTCTCTCTGCATTTTGGGGATGATTTTATTTAATCCTGAAGCCAAATAACAGGGACAACAGTCTGGAGGCCCTAGTGAGATAAATATTCCCCATCACGGCTGATGTGTCCTTGTTGAGAAAGGGCTATCAGCCAAATAGGCCACAGAGATGAGACTACGTTTACTAACCTGGATTCAGATAAAAATGTTCCTAAAGATCAGGGAAGCAGAGCAGGGCTGAGGGTCGGCATCAGGTCCAGTGAGTAGGTGAGGCCTTGTCACTAATGGAGGCTGAGCTTTCTTCTCATGTCTGGAGACCTTTGGTCCTTTGGGCTCAGGGTCAGGTGCCCAGACACCGTAGGCTGGTTACAGCTTGCCCGTGCTGTCCCAGATCTGTAGATCAAATGTCCACTTCTGTGAGCATTATCTTTGATGTGCTGGATGCCCTCAACTCCCACTGAAGCATTGACAGGATTGGGCCCAGCAGGAATCTGTCCCTTTCCCTACCTGACAACCCAGCATCTTTCAACAGCGAATCAGCCACTTAAAAATATTCCCATGGGTCACAAGTGGCTCCAAGGTTATTTGGTGATCACATGGCAGCCCTGCTAACTTTATCGTTTCAGAGTTTACAGCCAGGAGGGACCACCAGATCATACAGTCTGACCTGCTGTATATCTCAGGCCATTCATTTCCACCCAGATACCCCTGTATTAAGCCCAAAGACTTTAGTTGAATCAAAACATTTCAGGGTTATGCAACGAAATTGTCGTATGCCACAGGTGGAGACCAGGAGAGACCAAAGCCCTACCAATGCCGGAGGCCAATGCGACGGCAGAGAATTGATTAGGTGAGACATGCCCTGATGATACTAGCAGGGGATGCCCCATGTTGCAGAGGGAGGTGAAACCACCCCTCCCCCACAACTTCTGCCAATCTAACCTGGGGGGAAAGTCCTACCTGCCCCCAAATCTGACGATCAGTCTGACCCAGAGCATGTGAGCAAGACACCAGTCGGGCATCTGCTACCAATGCAGAGCACTGTCTACCCTGTCTGGAATTCCATCTGCAGCTGGAGCCAATCTCTGAGGCTTCAGAGGAAGACAAAAAGAACACAAAACAAAACGAAATCGAATGTGCATTGGGGATAACAAGTCCCTTTGCCAGCCTTACAGCGAGGGTTGCTTCTAGTGGACTGCATTTAATTTCTGTTTACTGTAATGCTGGGATCCAAGGGGACAAAGGATGAGTCAGGGACCTGGCTGAACAGATGGCAGGCAGACTCTCCAATCTAGACAGCTATGCTATTCCAGTGCTGGGCCTCTCCTGAGCACAGAGGACCCATCAGGTTGTATCATTAGGGAGTTCTTTCTGTGGCGCACACAAATATCCATAGGGATGAGCCACGCTCCTTTTGACTTAGATCCCCGGTTTTGACTACAACTCAGCTATCCAGAGGTGTGAATTGCAAATGCAAAATGGAGGGCATGGGGGAGCTGTGCTGAAAAATCAAAGTCTAAAGTTCATCTTTACTGACCCTTAGGTGTTCTGCGTTGCACTGAGCTGGAACATCAGCATTCATACATCGCTAAGGACCTTGTATTTCACTGACATTCACTATGGCACAGCAAACACCAAGCTAAACCTTGTGGATCACCTTCCCTGAGTTCTCAGAACATGCAGCATGGAAGGGGTTACCACAATATGCTCTGTGAGCCTCTGAAAGGATGAGCTGCTTTAGAAGCTGCAAATTTGCTCCATTGTTTCCGTTTGGCGAAAGGCTCTGAAGGTCTTGGGAAGTCACCCCATTGCTGAGATGGGAGGGGAACATATCAATCCTGGAGCACTGGAGACTTTTGTCCTTTGTGGTATTCCTGTGTTGCAACTATGGCTCCTATATGAATGCCTGGAACTCAAAAGGGGACGGTGGGAACCGTACGGAGAAGTAGAAGGCATTGGTCGCTGGTAGCTACCCTCCTTTCCTAGCTCATTAAACAGAGTCACGGAGCAGGCATTTGAGCTGGCTGAGTTCCCTCCGTCTCTCCACTGCCACCCTCCTCTTTCATTTGTAAACATCCCTTTATTGCCTCTCTTTCCCCCCTCATTTTTCCCCATTGGTTTCCAGTGCAGAGAGAAGCCTGGTCACAAGGGAAAAAAAGAAAAGGGAGAATTAAAAGATGATTTGCTCTAGAAATAAATGTCATCGCTGGCTGAGTGGGATGGCTGTGTAGACTTGTCCATCCCCTAGAGGACTGATACAGAAGCTGGGTTTTGGAGAAATGGATGTGAGTCGGAAATCTTATTCTTCAGAACCAACGGCGCCACTTAAAGCAGAAAGGAAATTGGTGGCTTTCAGTGTCTGTTAGCTTGCTGCCCTTGCTGTACACTAGGTCTATTAGTATTCGTTATTACGGCTGAAATCTGCTAAGCTACATCAGGCCTTGATTCAGCAAAGCACTTAAGAACATTTTTAACTTTAAGCACTTGATTATGTCTAACTGACTTCAATGGGATTTCAGCACGTGTTTAACTGCTTTGCTGAATTAGGGAAGTAACTGATTTGGAAGTGCAGTTCCCATTCATTTTAATGAGCCCTCTGGGCATGCTTCCCAGCTACACCTAGGCTATTGTACACGGCTCTGGTAGCGTAAAGGGTCTTGAAGTGGGTAAAGATTACATTTACACTCAACTTACGTAGCCGTATAAGGCAGCCTTAGTGTAAATGAGAATCAGATCCCAGGTGTCCAAATCCCCTAGACAGCATGGACAATCTCAGCCCACACATTTTACTCTCAGCACTGTACAAAGCATACAGGAGTCAAGTCAGCTCCTGTCCTGAAGAGCGAGAACGCTAAGAATCAATCTATGGGTTCCTTGTGGCTTAGCCTGCGCGCGAGAGGAGCAGAGATACTACACCCAGCATGCCAAGGTGAGTCCAGGTGCCAATGTATATGACACCAAGAAGCGTAGTTCCCTTGCATGAAATGAGCTGATGCTTGTTGAAGTGAATGGGATACAGGCTTAAACTTCCTGGCAGTATAATGCTAAAGACAGATTCATTCTAGACCCCCAGGTCCAAACGCTTTGGGGCAAATTCTCAACAAGCCCCTACGTGATTTAGGCGCCCACGCCCCCATTTTCAAAAGTGACTCAGGCAATTACGCGCCTAAGTCCCATTGACTTTCAGCTAGGTGCAGATGGGTGCCTAGGTGCCCAACTCCTATTGAGTTTTATGAGAGTTAGGCACCTGGGCCCGTCAGAAAATCCCACTAAGTCCCCATGTGCATCATTAGGCATCTAAATACCTTTAAAAATTTGGCCCTGAGTGGCATAAATCATAGTGAAAGTCAGTGGGGTTTAAGCTCCCAATTGCCTAAGTCACTTTTGAAAATGGGACTTTGGCGTCTAAGGGTACGTCTACACTCCCAGTAGCACGTAGCGTGTAGACATTGCCCGCCCAGTGAGCAGGGATCTAAATAACAGTGTGGACAATGAGGCCTGGACTAGAATTGAGTAAGTGCCCTTACACACCTGAACCCCCAGGGTATGCATCCCACATGGCTCTTTGCACACCCAAGCGGTGTCTCCGACGTCTACACTGCTGCCTACCCACTGCTGGAGCCTTTCATGGTGGCATGTAGCTACGTGTATAGTGCCTGCCCTCTACCCGCTACCGAAAGTGTAGACGTAATCTAGGGATACGTCTACCTGCCCAAAAAAAGACCTGTGGTAGTGAGGCTGAGAGCCTGGGTCAACTGTCTCCAGCTTGTTGGGCTTGCAGTGGAGACTTCCCCACTTGGGCTGGAGCCTGGGCTCCGAAACCCAGCAAGGGGGATGGGTCTCAGACCCCAGGCTCCAGCCTGAGCCTGAATGTCTACCCTGCTACTTTTAGCCCCATAGCATGAGCCTTGCCAGCCTGAGTCCGTTGACCTGGGCTGTGAGACTCACTGACGCGGGTCTTTTTTGGCAGGGGAGATGTACCCTAAGACACTTAGGTGCTTTCAAAAAATTGACCCTTTGACATTCAGGGATACTTGAATGTGGGTCTGAAAAGTGTCGCCTGGCTCTTGTTTCTATAATTAGCAGAACTACCCCTCCCTCCTCTGAACAAAACAATCCTACATTTTAGGGGTGTTTAGATGTTGGTGCTGGGAGTTTATTAACAGTACAATGGCACTTTATACCCAGTGTCTTTAGAGCTGAGCAAACAATCTGCTTTAAGATTTGAGCTTCATTCAGTGGATTTACCTTATTGCTCTACATGCAAATCACTGCTTCTTTGAATGTCTTTTTCAATTTTTATTTTCCTCTGGATTGAATGTGAGTATGGCAAGTTTGAGCAGCGTTGCTTATTTGTGATTGAGCTGTTTCTGCTCCCTGATTGGATCAGGGCTTTGGAGCAGAGCCCGGAGCTGGAGCGCGGAGCAGCAGGTTTTTGCCTGGAGCTGGAGCGGAGCCGGAGCTCAGCTCCAAAGCCCTGGATTGGATGCCTTGAACACTTGCACATATGACTTTGAAATTTCTCTAAAGCATGGACTATTGGTGACAGATACTGGAAGCAGGATATTGAACTGGACAGACCTCCCATTATACATGTAACTCTCTGTCTTTGTGCTCCGGAGGCTCACCCTGAAATGCAGGGCTTGAATAACATTTCAGGAGGGGACACTGGAATCAGCTTCACCCTGACTGGTTTGATTTTCTCTGCAGCGTTATTCTAATAGTCTCTACTGTCCCTGGCTTGGATTCAATTTCTCTCGCCACTCCTATGTTTTTAATGGCCTGAAGAGAAGGATTGGGCAGCCTGAGCTTGATTCATGTGAAGTAAATCAGTGTTAGTTCCTGAATTCTAAGGCGCATCATTGTGTTACCGTAACCTGCCCTAGTATTGTGCCAGTATATATCTTCTAACTCCTGTTGAACAAAAGGAAACTAAAATCACAGGCATTATAGGTACTCTGCGTGAGTAGCTTTATGTATGTATCTACACACACACACGTATTCCTAGAAAGCTGTAAATATAAAGATCAGTTCCTGCACTCTTTGCATTGCTTTGACATTGCAATGGGGCCACAAAGCTGGCTTAACCAACCAGTTGAAGAGTCCTCTGGCCTGGGAGAACCCCAGCTGTTGGTGTAGAGGGAGTGTTGAGTCGGGCTGGTCAGAACTGTTAGCCTGGAATCACTTTTCTAGGGTATTGAAAACATCTGCTCCTCTAATTAGTACAGAGTGAACCATCTTATTTTCTTGCTCAGATGTCTCTAGTTTATTGTAATGAAACAGTTTGACACTTTGAACAAGAAAATGAGATAAGCACACCGTACGAATAAGAGAAGCAGTGTTTAATCATTTTAGAACTCATATATAGTGTGCACGGCATGTCATATTATGCACTACCATGATTGACATAGCATCAAATAATATAAAAGTAATATTAAATAAATAAAACAAAAGACATTTCAAAGGGAGATTTTCATTTCAAAGCAAAATGTAGAACTTTTTTCTAAAGGAAATTTTTTTAAGATGAACACTTTTCAGAAGTTCTGTTGAGCTGGATATGTCAACGTTGTTTGGTGCTGGGTCCAGCGCAGAATGCAAACAAACTTTGAGAGGCCAGAAACTGAAATGCTGAGTTTCGATCATCTTGAGTTTTGAGGGCGTGGCCAGGGGAAAGGCGGTGCGCTGGGGGCATGGTGAGGGGAAGAAGGTGTGTTGAGGGTGTGGTCATGGAGAAAGGAGATGCACTGCAGGCCTGGCTAGGGGTAAGGAGATGCATTGCGGGGTTGGGCCAGGGAGAAAGGAAGCGCATTGAGGGGCGTGGCCAAAGGAAAGAGCTGCTTCAAGTAACTCCAGATCAGGCAGCTTCGAAGGTGGCTTAGAATCCCATTTGCCCTCAAGCCCCACTTCCACTGCATCTGTCAGAGCGCAGCTGCGACTGAGGATTGAGCCCTCTCGTTCGACAGCCGCTGGTGCATCCAGCACTCGCTCAGAAACCAGTGTGTCTCGTTTCTTTCAAAAATCAGCTCTGTGTTCTGCTTGATTCTCTGATAGCTGGTTGTCAGTGCCTGCACTGTCTCTGCTCAGGAATTAAAGCAAGGCTGTGTTTGTTCTATTGCTTCCTAACAGCTTTACTCCTTGGGGAGACACAGAGAAAGCAACACTCTCTACGGCTTAGACGACCATTGCTGCTGGAGCAAATACATAATCTACTGCCCTCCCGAGTCTGAGTCTAGACATGTCTAGACTCGGGTTCTCGGTTCTAGTGTAACCATTGTACAGACCAGTCCAAAAGGACTCCGCAGCCACCATCCAATAACATACCAGCAGTCCCCAGCAACTCTACAATCACGTACCGGTGTCCATAGCTTTCCTCCTCAAAGAACGGATGGCGCAGTGATGAAGGCGGTAGCTTGATGTTCAGTTCCCTGTTCTGCTACAGACTCATTGTGTGACCTTGGGCAAGTCCTTTAGTCTCGCTCTGCCGCAGTTCTCCATTTACACGCTGAGGATAATAGCACTGCTCTGCTCAGCAGGAATGCTGCGAGGATGAATATATTGAAGATTGTGCTCAGATACTATGGCAATGGGGGGCATATAAGGACCTAAGATAGGGATATAGCAATGCTACAATAACATCCCAAAATCCACAGACCAGCACTCCTTAAGGGAATGTTATGCAAACACAATCCCAAGGAAATATCCAATGACAATGCTTCCTTTTTCAGAGAAAAAGAACTTTGCACAATTAGACATTTCCCCCCGCCCCCCAAATCAATGTATTCAAATCTTTTATCCCAAGGAAGCCTTGAAAGGTTCAAACCCAAATCTGGTTTTGGCCTCTGAATGCCAACTAGCTCCCAGCCAGCTGTTTGTCATCAGTATTCATTCTCCACTACGCTCATATAACCTGGGGTCAAAGCCACAACCTTGACAGAAATCCAAATCCTCGATGCCCCAGACCCTTTCCACTGGCCCCTCCCACAGCAAAATGCTTTCTGCTGCTTTACTCTCCATGGCAACTAGCACTAAACATCGAGTTTTCGACCTGCTTCTCTGCATTTCCTAATGAAAATAAAACAGCTGTCAGAAATAATCCTCAGCCGGGCATGGGAAAACTAATGATGCTGTATTTGGTGAGTGCAATGCAGCAGAACGGTTATGGTGTCAAAGGGGCAGCTTCCCCGCCCTTTCATGATCAAGAGTCTTAACCTCTGAGCTGCCAGCCCTGGGAAGTTCGCCCGCTAGCCCGATGCCTAGAACCAAGTACAATGCAGCCTCATTTTGCATAGAGTCTTTCACATAAGCTCTAGCCCCAAATCAGAGAGGGGCACACGAAGCAAACTTCAGTGCTATAGCTTTATTGTCAATAGCAGGTTGCCTGTAACTCCCGTCCTGCAGCCTGCTGAGTAGAACTGGTTGGGAAATGGAATTTCTGTTTCATGGTAAAAACACCGACATTGCAAAATTTCTGTTTATTCCAAAACCAGAACAAAAAAAATGATATTTCAACATGTTTCAGGGAACAGAAATTCTGAAAAATGTCAGAGGAAATATCAAACTGCTTTGTTTTGGTCGTATTGAATGATTTCATTTCGATAATGATGAAACATTATAAGAAGACCATAAGAGCATAATAATTGTTATGCTGGGTCAGACCAATGGTCCATCTAGCCCAGTATCCTGGCTTCCAACTGTGGCCAATGCCAGATGTTTCAAAGAGAATGAACAGAACAGGTAATCATCAAGTGATCCATCCCCTGCCATCTAGTCCCAGCATCTGGCAGTCAGAGGCTTACATATTATATTATAATATAATATCAAAATATTCTTTAACCTTTTCTTTCCCGATTTTGGCTTGCATTCCTTCCCCTATTTTTATAAATATGTATGGAATAATATTTTATTAGTTAGATGTATTCAAGTCAGCAGGATCTGATGAAATTCACCCTACAATACTTAAGGAACTAGCTGAAGCAATCTCGGAACTGTTAGTGATGATCTATGAGAACTCATGGAGGATGGGCAAGGTCCCAGAGGAAGGGAGAAGGGTAAACACAGTATCTTTCTTTAAAAGATGGAACAAAGAAGGCGTGGGGAGCAATAGACCAGTCAGCCTAATTTGGATACCTGGAAAGATACTGAAACAAATTCTTAAACGATCAGTTTGTAAATATGCAGAAGATAATAGGGTTATAAGGAATAGCCAACATGAATTGTCAAGAACAATTCATGCAGAACCAACCTAATTTCCTTCTTTCACAGGGCTACTGTCCTAGCTTATGGGGCGGGGGGGGGGGGGGAGCCGTAAACGTGATATATCTTTATTTTAGTAAGGCTTTTGCCAGACTCACATGACATTCTCATAAGCAAACTAAGGAAATGTGGTTTTGATCAAATTACTATAAGATGGGTGCGAAGCTGGTTGAAAGACTGCACTCAAAGAGTAGTTACCAATGGCTCACTGTCAAAATTGGGGCGGGGGGTGTATCTAATGAGATCCAACAGGGGTCTGTCTTAGATCCAGTACTAGTCAATATTTTTATCAATGACTTGGGTAATGGAGTGGAGAGTACGCTTGTAAAATTTGTGGATGACACCAAGCTAGGATGGATTGCTAGCACTTTGGAAGAAAGGACTAGAATTCAAAATGACCTTGGCAAATCGGAGTATTGGTCTGAAATCAACAAGATGAAATTCACTAAAGACTAGTGCAAAGGACTACAAGATGAAATGCACAACTACAAAATGGGGAATAACTGACTAGGCAGTAGTACTGCTGAAAAAGATCTGCGGGCTAGAGTGGATCACAAACTGAACAGGAGTCAACAATAACAGAGAGACAAGGTGGGTGAAGTAATAGTTTTTATTGAGCCAACATCTGGTTGGTGAAAGAGACAATAGGTTGGTCCAATAAAACATATTACCTCACCCACCTCGTTTCTCTAATATCTTGGGACTAACATGGCTACAACTACACAGCAGTCAACAGTGTGATACAATTGTGAAAAAAAGCTAATATCACTCTGGAGTGTATTAACAAGAGTCTTGAATGTAAGACACGGGAGGTAATTGTCCCACTCTACTCAGCAATGATGAGGCCTCAGCTGGAGTACAGGATCCAGTTCTGGGTGCCAGACTTTAGGAAAGATGTGGACGGATGGGAGAGAGTCCAGAGAAAAGCAACAAAAATGATAAAGGGTTAACAAAACCTGACCTGTCAGGAAAGGTTAAAAAACCCTGGGCCTGATTTTACTGAGAAAAGGAGACTAACGGGGAACCCGATAACAGTCTTCAAATATGTTAAAGAGGACGGTGATCAATTGTTCTCAATGTCAGCTGAAGGTAAAACAAGAAGTAATGAGCTTAATCTGTAGCAAGAGAGATTTAGGTTAGATATTAGGAAAGCTTGCTAACTCTAAGGGTAGTTAACCTCTGGAATAGACTTCTAGGGGAGGTTGTGAAATCCCAGTCACTGGAAGTTTTTAAGAACAGGCTGAACAAACACCTGTCAGGGATGGTCTAGGTTTATTTGATCCTGCCTCCGAACAGGGAGCTGCATCAGATGACATCTCGAGGTTCCTTCCAGCCCTACGTGTCTATGATATATTATTAAATATAATAGATAAAATATTAAAATTAACAGTTTAATATAACGTAAAAGTCCAAACAAAATGAAATTAAACGGGAAAGTCAAAATGGCTTATTTTGACACTTCGTCACTGAAAAATTTCATCAAAATCAGCATGTTCCCATGAATCATTTTGAGATTCACAGAACAGTATTTTCTAATGGAAAATTGTTCGGTCTCAAATGTTTCAACCTGTTCGACTCCTGAGTGGTCAGTAAAGCGGGCCAGAGAAGCTTTGATGGTACCATTTTCAGTCAGAATATGTGGTTACATAGCAACATTTCACAAAATCAAATTCATTTCCCCAGAATTTTATTTAAAATAAAATGACGAGGGAAAAATCCCCATGTTGAGATGTCCTAATTCAAGAATTTCAGAATTAAACGTTTTTAGTTTTCATTTTGAATTTGTGTGTTTTATATTATATTGCATATTGTATTACAATACACAATATTTTGAAAGTCAAAGTCGAAACACTATGTCAAATCAAAACATTCTGAATAACGCACAATGACAGAGTTCTCTAAAGTCATTCCTTTGCAGAGAATATTGACAATTTCAATTTTCTCTTGGTTCGGAATGAAGCACAATCTCAAAATCCCTAGTGAAACAGAACTATATGGGGTTCTAGGTGTCAGCTCTTCAGAATACTTAGTTGTTGTGCATCATCTCCATTAACTTCAAGCTTTCAATGTTTCTTTCCCATTGGCTTCAACAGAGTTTTGCCAATTTATACCAGATGAGACTATGACCCCAGGGGCCTCTGTCTGTTGGCTCAGTCCATGGGCCCAGATAAAAACTCTAGCACTGGCCAGCCCTGAATCTTAAAAATAAGGGGTTTCTATGAAGAGGATGGTGATCACTCCAAAAATCTTGACTCCCAGCCCAGTGCTCCGTTTCCAGCCCTCTCAAAGAGACCCATAAGCGCACACTGCTTTGAGCCCCATCCCATCTAGCTCTTCTCCTTTCCAGACTAAACAACCCTAAAGTTGATGCCTGTTAAGGCCATATTTACACTAAGGGAAAAAACCCTGTAATTCTCCAGGTGCAGTTCAGTCACTGCTGGCTCCCCCTCCCCTGCAGCACACCTCGGTGATGGACAATCTTAGGCCTTTGATAGAATCTTTCTGCCATGTTATGCTACAGAAAAATAAAATAAAAACCAACGCCTCCAGCTAGGCTAATGAAACCATTAGAAGTTAGGTCGCAGCCTCGCTGGATAAATAAACATAACACCAGCAGCAGCAAAAGCAATTTCCATTCTTTCTGCAAAGAGCTGAGGCTTCTTGATTGAAACCTCCTTATCTTTTAGTCTCGCCAGGGGCTTTTCCTGCACAAGCCGGCGCCAGAGATAAATGCAACTCAGCCGTGGAAAACTTTTCCCTGTGGTCTCACTGGCCCTTAAAGAAGAATGGGCCTTCCCTGGCTTATTAAAACTTCAACAAGTTTTTATACACCATGCTCAGCCAGCAAAGAGAGTAGACGCCAGAACTGAGAAGCAAAGCTGGAGAGCTGCTCAGACCCTGCAGTTCCCAGAGACACCAGTGGTAGTCACAGAGGACCTCCTAGGGTTTCACCGATAGATGTTAGGGGCCAGGTCCTCAGCTGGATAATCTGCCAGAGGTCTATCAACTGAGTGCTTTCAGCACCCCCTTCCCTTGATTTCACACCAGCAGTGCCACATTACACCAGCTGAGGATCTTGCCCCGAGCAGCTACAGATTAACACCCGGAGGGCTGGTCACCCAAGGATTTTTGAGGGGTGTTTTTTTGTGTGATTCCCAAAGGTTTCTGGTGCTGGGCTGCGATTCAGGAGAGCTGAGTTCAGTTCCCAGTTCTGCCATGGCTGCCCAGTGTGATTCTGGATGAGTCATTTCACTCTTCTGGGCCTCGGTTTCCCAGCTCTCAAACCGAGATAATAGCACTTCCCTTCCTCACACGGGTGAGGCCAGATCTGTTCATGTTTGGGAGGTGTGCAGATACCCTGATGATGAGAACCACACGAGTGCCCAGACAGACAGAGCCAATATGAAGAGCTGCTTTTTGCCTCTGGCCTCCCTCTCTCTCCAAGCCCCTCTTTGTGGAGAATCAAAATCCCGGATTCTGGAGCCAAATTTGGTGCCCCATCCAGTCCTTTCCTTCAGCCAGGGCAGGACTGTTCCTTGCAGTATGGTCTCTAGTACTTTGCACAGTCCAGGTTGACATGACTGGGGCACTGGGCATTTTTATCACTTTTCCTTGGGAGACTATTCCCAAGCCTACCAGACCTTGCTATTAGGACATTTTTCCTGATAGCCAATCTGCATGCCTACTGAAGAGACCGGGAACTTGCTTGCAGGGGCGGGGGCAGGGGGGTTAACTGATCTTTGGGGGAAGTAGTTATTTGCTTGTTTTCATCCTTATTTTCCTAGTTACACCCCCAGTGAACGACCGTGTACCATAGCGGCGTGGTGGAGGAAAGAGGAGCCTTGAGGCAAATACAGAAAACAAGCAAGAGATGTCAAAATGAGCTAAAAGAATGGGCTGGTGTAACACAACCAGTTGAATTTGGTGCAGCTACACAAGTTTATGCCAGCTGAACATCTGGCTCGTGTTGTTTGGGACAACAACTGAAAAGCTTACTTTAATGTTGCGCTGAGGGTCTAACCAGCAATGAAGCATTTACTCGATGCATTTAGCCTTTCTTTCCCCACTCACGGAATATGTCGCCAACACTGAATATTGGAATCTGCGGGGAATTTTCCCTGAATATGAGTTGAGTAGCTACTGTAGGGTTTGGCTCTGCTATATACTCACAGCCTAGGGCTGCGATGGTTATGATTGAAATATGGCCATATCCATTAGAGATACTGCCACTGTTATGCAATTGCAACAAATCTTTCAGCAAGCCCATATCATGACAGGAAAAGTTATGATTTGTTAAATAAGATTCTCCTGATTGAATCCATGTATCATCACTGTATCTGAAGTTATGGATATTGGCTATATATCTGAGTCTCAGATGTGGTTGTTCCTGGGGTAACACCCACAAGATGGTTTACATCCCGTCTAGCCAGCCCATTGTGAATGGACTATTCAAGCTGGATGGCCCATTAAGAACACTTCTCTCTAACAACGGGCCACAGAAGAAACTCATTGCATCCAGATAGTTCTTCTTACAGATGCTCCAGGATCCAAGGGGCCAATGTCTACCTCCTGTGAGTCATCAAGCCACGTAAGGGCATGTGATATGTTCATGTGACCCTGGACTCAAACTTGTGCCAATAACTTTCCACAGACTGGTCTGTGAGCTTTGTTTGAAACAGAAAATGTCTAGGCACATGGCAAGGGCTATAAAAGACCCGTGGAATGACTCCATTTTGCCGCCTCTTTCCTGCCCTGATTCTCTGGACTGTGGATTTACAACTAAAAAGAGCAGATTAAACTATGGACTGGGGACCTTCCAATCTTTTGGAAGTTACCAGAGAAACTTTACAAGCTAGCAGTCTATGCCATCACTGCTATCAGCCTCATATAACAACATTGCAATTATATGATCTATTAACCATTTTAACTCTCTTCTTCTTTTCTTTTATTAATAAACCTTTAGATTTTAGTTACTAAAGGATTGGCAGCAGTGTGACTATTGGGTGAGATCTGAGTTACAGATTGACCTGGCTATGTGGCTGACCTCTTGAGATTAGAAGAACCCTATATTTGATTAAATTGGTTTTCAGTAACCATTTATCGTAAAGTTCAGTGTCTGGGTGGTGAAATAAGGGTTAAGGAGACAGTATTTTTGACTTCTTGTTAACCAGTGTGATGAGACAGAAGTTTACTTTTGCTACTGGCTTGGTATAATCTAATGATAGATTACCTCAGCAGTTTGTCCTGAATCTGGCATTCTCAGCTGTGACCCACAGATCCATGGTGACAAGGGATATCACAAGAATTAATTTCTGTTTGTACAAAGCACTCTGAAATTCTCAGATGAAGAGGAGTGTACAAGTGCAAAATACTGGTTTGGAGTCAAAATCCCAACAGAGGTCACTAGATTTTTAAAAGCAGCATTTACTTGTAACTGCTCCTGCTCTTAATCAACATGCACAGCAGGTCATGTTTTTATTTAACTCCACGTGTTAACTGTGCAAATAGCTTCCCACACACAGAGGCAGCAATAACCTGACCAGTGCTGTAAGACAAGTAGTTCCCTTGGACCAACTGCCTCCTTTGGTGAGTATGGAAGAATACGGAAGACAGATGAGCGGTAGTTAGGTTAGCCCAGTAAGTCGTTCTCTCTGGCAGTACAATATAGTGCCGAGACACTGTTGGATGCCAACAAATATTCAATGTATTTCTTTCAGAAATGAAACAATTGCTACAAAACATGCATTATGCAAACACATTAGCTACCAAAACAAAGACATGCATAATTAGAAAAGAGAAAAGGGAAAACTCATTTGAAGAGAAAGAAGCAATTTAACAAGCTACATCTTTTCCCTTGTATAATTTAGGATCACAAAGAACTCGGCTTGGAGGAGCTGGATGGCTCAGAGGATGGGAAAGGCGCTGTGTGGCCTTTCAGCTCTAGGTTTCTGGTTCACATACAAGACCATTTGTTTGACTGCTAAACGGCTGTCTGATTGTGCTGTCCTTATATGCTCTGGTTTTTTGCTGTTTGTGTGAGTGGGTGTATATTTGAGAAGTGGCCTCAGATGACTATCCGTCTTTGCAGACAAACAAGCAGATTTGCTAGTCATTATCTGGTATCCTCCTGTTTAAAAAGTTTGTCATCCAATCAGGGCTCAGAAAAAAATCCCATGTGATTCATGTGGCCAGTCACACATTACGTAGCCAAATTAGCAGTGCATGGTTGGTCTATCTATCCTCATACACACCCCTCTATCTGTCTATGGATTCCTCTAGCATTTACCATCTGGGTATCTAAAGCCATCTTCTTCTTTCAGACACGTCACACGTCGATAGGGTGACCAGATGTCCCAATTTTATAGGGACAGTCCCAATCTTTGGGTCTTTTTCTTATATAGGCTCCTATTACCCCTACCCCTTGTCCCGATTTTTCACATTTGCTGTCTGGTCACCCTACTCGTCGATATCTAGATTCTTCATCCATCTAACTGCTACATCATCGAGGATAGCCAGGTGATGCAGTCCACCCTCCAGTCTTCTGATTGTGCGTTCCTCTACCACATGTCTGACGGTCTGTGGTACACTGAAGCCTGGGCTAAGCCAAATTTCTGTGTTGTGGCAGCTACTCACATGTCTACTGCCTTCTTGCGAAGTCCCCCATGCATAGCGTAAAGTGGAACAAAGGTAGGCAAAATGCAGAACACAGGCTTGATGATTCACAAACAGAAAAGATTTTTTTAAGAAGGGCTAGATTGGTAATGAATAATCCAGGGCTGGTCTACACTGAAAACTTACATCAGCATTGCCATGTCCATCAGCAGTGTGAAATAGCCAGAGGCCTGAGAGACGTAGCTATCTTGACCTAATGCCTCAGTGTAGAAAGCGCTAGGTTGATGGAAGAATTCTTCCCTCGACCCAGCTACCACCTCTTGGGCAGGTGGATTAACTACAGCAATCCTGAAATGAGCTCTGATCTCATCACTGAGGACCGGGGGGAGGGAGGGCTAGACTCTCAATCCAGATCTGTTGTTTGATTCCTTCTGCAATGGGCCAAACTGAAACCCAACATTCAAACAGCACCAAAATCCAGAGCCTGAGACGTATTTGGTGGCTTGGCTGCATCTGGTCTCCCTCTCCATCCCCCAGCAGAAGGAGGGGAGGGCAGCAGCTACCAAGCAAAAGGAGATAAGCGAGGTCCTCCAAAGGAGGAAATGCAGCCTGCTCACTGCGAAAAGCAGACAGCATAACCACCACGCCACGTGCAGGCTTGCACAGGGCCCTGTTACTGCTGCCTGTTATTTTCTGTGGATCCAATGGCCGCTGGCTACCAGGAGCTAACAGTAGCTGCTTTCTCCTCCATCCCTGCTCCTCACAGTGCCTTTCCCCATTGCGGGATGCCAGGTGGCCCAGCACAGGGAATAATAATAAGTAATGTACCTTCTACATAGAAAAATGCTTCATGAGAGAAGCCAGCTAGGCCAGCAAACTAAAGACAGGGCAGAGAGCAGAGAAGACCTGATGTCTTTCAAGCCTGCAGTAGCAGGAAGATGCAGTGGATGGTCTCTTCCACCTCAGTGATTCTATATAAGTTACGTATACAGGATTCACCTCTGACACCAAACAGCGCCCACCTCTGGGGTGCCACACAGCAGTTTACAGCTAACGTTGCAGTGAGTTGATTAGGACAGGAAGTGAAGAAGAATCCCATATCCAGGAGAAAGTGCAGGGAGGGGTTTTAGAGAAGTAGAATGTACCCACGTTAAAAGTTGGTCCGGATGACAGTGCTAACACCTGACTCGTGCAAAAAACAAAACAAAACAAAAAAGCCCCATGGGATCACAAGTGTGTGTGGGGTCAGGTTCTTGTTTTGTGGTTCATCAGAAACCATCCAGTTTATTATTCTGTCTAGGGGGTACATCTATATGCGATCCCAGGGTCTGAGGGCAGCTTGAGCAGACAAAACCAAAATAGATTTAATCACACCCAGAGATTGCAGCATAGACATGCCTTTAGTTGCAGCCTGATCCTGAGGTGCTGATCAAATGCAACTCCCTTTGACATTACTGGGCCTACTCCTGATTTATGCCAGTGAGCCAGGAGAATCAGGCCCATTCACTTCAATGGGGTTGCTGTCCTTGTGCAAGTCATTATTTACTTCGGGGTTTAATTGTGCTAGATGCTAGTTATGGCTACCCCTGCACGACGTGTCTTCCTTTCTGCTCAAGGCAACAAATATTCTTCAGGCTGCTGTTTCCAGGCCAGACTTTATTTATCATGCACGTGCTTTTATAACTCCAGACACTAGAGCCTCTCATTTTATCTCTGCTGTAGAGGTTTGGCATCAGCTTGTTGACCACGGGCTTGTTACTGTCAAGGAATAGTATTTTTACACATTTAACCAGTATGGAAAGCGGTAAGTTAATTGAATCAGGCTTTAAATAACTCACTTGTCTCAAGAATATTTCTTAATTTGGGTCTCCTGGCTGAAGGATCTGTAATATCTATTGCCGGGCGCGAGATAAAGGCAATCGACTTGGTTAAAGCTTTTTCCAGGAGACGGAGAGAGAGTAAGGGAGAGCGAGTGAGAGGAATGGTGCTGGGCAAGAGAAAAGTGCATGCAACAGCCAAGTTGGGTGGGGGAAGCCCAAGACTGAAATAGCAGGGGAGCGGCAGGTCAGGATTTAGGACATCAGTCTATTTTGGTGGGAGGTAGCCAATCAAACAGCAGAGATGGGATCATCCTCCACAGCAACCTGCCACTGGCTCAGGAGAGGACGCCGGGGCCAAGCGGAAACAGCTCAAATCCCAAATACCTCACGAAGCTCCGTCCTGGGCAGACCCTACTTGCTACTGATATACCTGACAAGTCTGCCTCTTTTACACCTTGGCAACAGTTGTCATGGCAACAAAGTGGTATTGAATTGTGTGGGGGGGTGGGGGGGGTGGGTGTGACAGCTCATGTGCTGATGGATGTGTCAGAGAGAGAGGATCCAGGAGCGTGTTTGTGTGTGGGGCTGTTTTTGAGCGTGTAAATGTAAACGCATGTGTGTGCGGGGACGTGTCTCCGCTGAAAGGTGGGGGGGGTGTGCATTGGGGGGGTGTATGAGGGAGATGATGTCTATGCCTCTGTGTGTGTGTGTGTGTGAGTCTACATTGTGTGGGAGTGGGCGGCTGTAGTGTTGGTCTAGGTGTGGACGAATGTGAGTCTCTGTTGGTGCCGGTGTGTGTGTGTGGGGGGGGGGGGCTGTGTGAGTCTGTGTGCATGTCAGTATGTGTTGGGGTGCAGGTCTGAGTGTGACACTGGAGGTGTGTCACAGAGATGCCATGGAGCCCTTTGCAGGCTTGGCAGCACTCATTCAAGGGGAAGTTTCTCCCTCCTAGGCGTAATGCGCTCAAAGCAGCTTGAGGATCAGGACTGTGCTCTTTAAGGAAAGGAGCAGGGGGAGCCCATGCCTACATGAGAGGAGCAGGGCCAGCTCTGCTCGGAGCTGGCAGGAGGCGGCCTTCAGTTAGGGGTGTGAGGAGAAAGGCAAATCTGTGGAGCTGCTGCCATCTGCAGGGGCCTGGCAGTGTGTTCTGCTAGGGTGCGTATTTCTGCCTGTGTAGCTGGAGTGCCTTGGTCTCACCGGTGCGGGTGGAGCAAACGGTCCTCCCCTACTTCTCCCCACCCTTTGGCAGGCTTCCCGAGGCGGCAGCAGGCTCAAGGCCTGACGCATCCATCCGCACGGCTTGATAATCACGATGGATGGTGTTTTCTTTCTTCGCCCCAGTCCTGAGAGGATCGTCACATAAAAATGGAGGGGAACCGACTAAATCTTGGTTACGCTTCCCACCAGCCAGTGTGGCGAGGGGACCTTGTGTCATGGTCAGACCTTGTGTCAGAGGAGACCTTGTGTCAGAGCACGGAGGGATTCGAAGAGCCTCTTAGTGCCAGCCAAAGTCAGGTAGATCTAGAGCAGAGGCAGAATCTCCCCTCGCTATCTGCTGGGCCCTGCAGCACCCCGGCAGGTGGATATTTCCCCAGACTAGTGCCTAGAGTTGGGCGGTACCCTAGGACGGGTGAAGAATAGCAACTGAGACCCAAAACGCAGAGAAACAGCACAACAGACAAGTGCAAGGACAGGCAGAGCTCCCCAGAGAAACAGCCTCCCCAACACACAGAGAAATACACACGTCTAGGCAGGCACACGGAGGGACACATGCTCACAGAGATGCTCACTAGCACAGTTGCACTCGGTCACCCACATGCACTGATGCGCCAACTCTTGGACAGACACTAATCTCAGCCACAGCCTCCAGCCATTAAAAACCAAATAGCCACTTCACAGAAGAATGGTTCCAGGAGTCTGTCTGTTTTACACCAGCGTGAGAACAGCAGCATGGCCTAGCGACGTTGACTGTAGTAAAGATTCAACCATACAAGAGCAGATCTCTCTTTGCCATCTACCTGGACCCCATCACTATAATGCTGAGTACCTCCTTAATGCATTTATCCTTACCACACTCCTGTGAGGCAGGGCACTGCTGTTATCCCTGGTGTACAGATGGGGAAACTGAGTCACTGAGAGACTAAGTGACTCACCCAATGTCACGCAGAAAGTCTATGGCTGAACAGGGAATTGAAGCCAAGTCTTTCAAGTCCCAGCCTCGTGCCCTAACCATTGGGCCATCCAGCTCCCTGGATAGAAAAGAATAAACCGAAACTGAGTCAACCCACTCAGGGGCCCAGTTTCCTGTTTCTCAGCCAGGAACTTTTGGAGTCACTGGCTTCATCCAAGTGCCTCTCTCACCCCAGTTCTCCCTGAGACAGTTTTGAATCTGCTCTGGCAGTTCCCCCTCGCCGCCTCCCTCTGCTGCGCTTACAGATCAATCATTCCTGTGATGCAGTACCAGCAGCCCTTCTGAAATGCAGGTGAATTATAGCTGCTGACAGTCTCGCTAGAAAGGCCCCAGTTCTGATTACTCCGGGGTTGGAACTTGCTCTCACTTCCCAGAAGCCACGCCAGCTCTCCCACAGCCTTCGATACGCCGCTTGACGTGAGCCTTGGAAGCTGAATTCACAGGTCTGTGCAGTCCCCAGACATAGTGGCTTCCTTTTAACTTTTCTCTGCGTGAATTTCAAACTCAGGGACTCATGCAATAGTCTGCAGACGCAGGAGCATTATGACTCGATGCTGTGCAAGCTTCCCTTGCATTATCTTGCCTGTGCACCAATCACTCCACCCGGCTGTTATTCCAGGCAGTATTAGTGTCTTGATACTGTGGTGATGGGTGCTTCATAATTGCCAGAGATGGACAGAACCGGATTCCTGCAAAGCACCTGAGCTGCCCTGCTGTTCCAGCCCTGAGCTCCCCTCAGACCTCTTCTGCCCAACCCACTTTACTGCCAGGCCGCAGCTCAACAAGGGAGCCGATTCAGAGCCAGATCCCAACTGTAGCAAACCCGGCTCCTCTTTGAAATGCTCCTGATCCAGAACCATGGAATCCATATGCCGTCAAATTTGAGGAACGTTTTGGGTCAGACCTGAATTGGGATCCAAACATCCCAGTGTTAGCCCAACCCAAATAAATGCCCTTATCTATTTATTAATTATTACTGGTTCATTCAGCAGCTGTTCCTTGCTGGGCTCCCGGCAGAGATGGTCATTACTTCACTGAGCTATTTGGCAGCATGCTCGTATGGCCTGAGCACAATGAGGGTGAAATCCTGGCCCGGTTGGAGTCAGTGGGCATTTTGCCATCGACTTCCATGGGGTCAGGTGTTCACTCTCAGTCTCCTGGATTCTATTCCCAGCTCTGCCACAGACTCACTGTGTGACAAGGGAGCGTCGTTCACTTCTCCCACTTCTCACTTGCCCCATAAGCAAAAAGGGGATCATAATGTCCGCCTACCCAACGGGGGACGAGAGAGGGGTCTGAAGACAGGACAAGAAGTAATGGGCTTCAATTGCAGCAAGGGAGATTTAGGTTAGACATCCGGAAAAGCTTTCTGACTGTCAGGGTAGGTAAGCTCTAGAACAAATCACCTAAGGTGGTTGTGGAGTCTGTCACTGGAGGTTTTGAAGAACAGGTTAGACAAACACCTGTCAGGGATGGTTTAGATCAGTGGTTCTCAACCTGCAGCCCAAGGGCCACTTGCAGCCCAATCAGCCCAGAACTGCAGCCTGTGTGAAATCCTCAGGGCCGTACAGGTAGTACCGGATGTGGCCCACAATGGTAAATAGGTTTAAATAATACTTAGCCCTGCCTCAGTGCAGGGGACAGGAATAGATGGCCTCTCGGGGTCCCTTTAATTCCTACAGTTCTGATTTCTATGATTATGATTTTGTAGTTAATGCACTAGCTTGGGACTCAGGAAATCTGACTTTACTTCCTTGCTTTGCTGCTCAATCCCATGTGACCTTGGGCAAGTCACTTAGGCCAAGCTTTTCAAAAGTGGCTAGTGATTTTGGGAGCCCAGCTGAACTCCCACCCTCTGACTTCAGGCCACTTGGTCTCAAGTTGGGTAGCTGAGATCACTAATCACTTTTGAAAAGCTTAGTCTCAACCTCTCTGCCTCAGCTTCCCCATCTGTAAAATGGGGATAATAGCAGCTACTGCCTCCACCCTTGCCTATTTAGGCCTGGTCTACTCTACAGAGCTAGGTCGATGCAAGGCAGCTTATGTGGACCTAACTATGTAAGTGTCCACACTAAAATTTTGCTCCCACCAATGTAACTCACCCGCGACACCGACTTAACAACTCCACCTCCACAAGAGGTGTAGAGTCAATGCCGATGTCGTGAGATTGAAGCAGTGTCAATGTAAACACTGTGTTGCTTATATCAACTGTTGCTGTCTCTCAGAAGCCGTCCCACAATGCCCCACAGCGACAGTTCAATCGGTGCAAGTGCTCCTGGTGAGGATGTGCACAGCCAGCCCAAGGAGCAAAGGGTGGACATGCACAAACGATGCCCGCTGACATAAGTTAGGTCAACTTGATTTTGTAGGGTAGACATGCCCTTAGAGTGGTTGCTCTCCAGGGCTGAGCCTCTTTCTTATTCTTTGGGGATACCCCACTGAGGGTCTGGAGGGCAAGTGTAATACAAGGCGTCATACGCATAACAACGTTTGCAAAGCACCTCGCTGGTGGGGCATGCTGGAGAAGTATGATTATTTTATTTCCCAGCCTTATATCGTCTACCTCTTTACTTTCATTTACATCGCCTGATGCCTCCATTGTTTATCACGCGTGTTTGCTGCTCGTGCCCTAGCCTGGGGTTCTCTCCCCCTGACTGGAAGGAGGACGAGGAGGAGACGGCTGTAGAGAAAATCTCCAGGCAGGTCCTCACAAGCCACCAGCAGAAGTGGACGGAGTCCCCTATGGAGCGCTGTAGCTGTGGCCTTCAATTACCTGCAGCTCTGCAGCTAACACTAGTGGCCTAAGCGGCTTGAATATTGATGAGGGAGGATTTCAGAGTGTGTTTTATTATGGCTACTAAAAGTAAATGTGCCATTTTCCTCTCTGGGCGGCAGAACATAAAAACACGCTGAACAATAGCATTTCATTTTCTATCCGGGATGGTGGGGACAAATTATTCACACGGGGTGGGGAGGGGCGGGGTGGGACAAGACAGGACCCTGTTTCATATTCCACCTGCAGCTGCCACCCTTCCATTAACATGAAATGAGCCCGGCGCTGCTGGGACCGCGTGGCCCTTTAAGAGCAGAGCTGGGAGGGGATCTCCCTTCAGGTTGGATGCGAGATGTTTTGTGTCTGCGACTGAGGTCCTTAGGCTGTTTGTCAGGATGGGCTCAATGGAGCATCAGCATCATGGCCATTCATCCTCAAAGCTCCCACCTCAGCCGGGGTGGAGGTATCCACTGGTGACATGAGCTGTCTGTAGGCAAGGACTGGCCTGTCTCCCAAGATTTGTGAGAGTGATGGGTCATCCTTCAGGCCAGTCCTTGCCTACAGACAGCCCCCCAACCTGAAGCAAATACTCACCAGCAACCACATACCACACAACAGAACCACTAACCCAGGAACCTATCCTTGCAACAAAGCCCGTTGCCAACTGTGCCCACATATCTATTCAGGGGACACCATCACAGGGCCTAATAACATCAGCCACACTATCAGAGGCTCGTTCACCTGCACATCCACCAATGTGATATATGCCATCATGTGCCAGCAATGCCCCTCTGCCATGTGCATTGGTCAAACTGGACAGTCTCTACGTAAAAGAATAAATGGACACAAATCAGATGTCAAGACTTATAACATTCATAAACCAGTCGGAGAACACTTCAATCTCTCTGGTCACGCGATTACAGACATGAAAGTTGTGATATTATAACAAAAAAACTTCAAATCCAGACTCCAGCGAGAAACTGTTGAATTGGAATTCATTTGCAAATTGGATACAATTAACTTAGGCTTGAATAGAGACTGGGAGTGGCTAAGTCATTATGCAAGGTAACCTATTTCCCCTTGTTTTTTCCTACTCCCCCCCCCCCCACCCCAGACGTTCTTGTTAAACCCTGGATTTGTGCTGGAAATGGCTGGAAATGGCCTACCTTGATTATCATACACATTGTAAGGAGAGTGGTCACTTTAGATAAGCTATTACCAGCAGGAGAGTGGGTTTGTGTGTGGGGGGGGGGGGGGGGTGAGAAAACCTGGATTTGTGCTGGAAATGGCCCAACTTGATTATCATACACATTGTAAGGAGAAAGAAAAGGAGTACTTGTGGCACCTTAGAGACTAACCAATTTATTTGAGCATGAGCTTTCGTGAGCTACAGCTCACTTCATCAGATGTTTACCGTGGAAACTGCAGCAGACTTTATATACACACAGAGAATATGAAACAATACCTCCTCCCACCCCACTGTCCTGCTGGTAATAGCTTATCTAAAATGATCAACAGGTGGGCCATTTCCAGCACAAATCCAGGTTTTCTCACCCTCCACCCCCCCACACAAATTCACTCTCCTGCTGGTGCTAGCCCATCCAAAGTGACAACTCTTTACATAATCAAGTCGGGCTATTTCCTGCATAGATCAAGGTTTTCTCACATCCCCCCCACCCCCATACACACACAAACTCACTCTCCTGCTGGTAATAGCTCATCTAAACTGACCACTCTCCAAGTTTAAATCCAAGTTAAACCAGAACATCTGGGGGGGGGGGGGTAGGAAAAAACAAGAGGAAACAGGCTACCTTGCATAATGACTTAGCCACTCCCAGTCTCTATTTAAGCCTAAATTAATAGTATCCAATTTGCTAATGAATTCCAATTCAGCAGTTTCTCGCTGGAGTCTGGATTTGAAGTTTTTTTGTTTTAAGATAGCGACCTTCATGTCTGTGATTGCGTGACCAGAGAGATTGAAGTGTTCTCCGACTGGTTTATGAATGTTATAATTCTTGACATCTGATTTGTGTCCATTTATTCTTTTACGTAGAGACTGTCCAGTTTGACCAATGTACATGGCAGAGGGGCATTGCTGGCACATGATGGCATATATCACATTGGTGGATGTGCAGGTGAACGAGCCTCTGATAGTGTGGCTGATGTTATTAGGCCCTGTGATGGTGTCCCCTGAATAGATATGTGGGCACAATTGGCAACGGGCTTTGTTGCAAGGATAAGTTCCTGGGTTAGTGGTTCTGTTGTGTGGTATTTGGTTGTTGGTGAGTATTTGCTTCAGGTTGCGGGGCTGTCTGTAGGCAAGGACTGGCCTGTCTCCCAAGACTTGTGAGAGTGTTGGGTCATCCTTTAGGATAGGTTGTAGATCCTTAATAATGCGTTGGAGGGGTTTTAGTTGGGGGCTGAAGGTGACCGCTAGTGGCGTTCTGTTATTTTCTTTGTTAGGCCTGTCCTGTAGTAGGTAACTTCTGGGAACTCTTCTGGCTCTATCAATCTGTTTCTTTACTTCTGCAGGTGGGTATTGTAGTTGTAAGAAAGCTTGACAGAGATCTTGTAGGTGTTTGTCTCTGTCTGAGGGGTTGGAGCAAATGCGGTTGTATCGCAGAGCTTGGCTGTAGACGATGGATCGTGTGGTGTGGTCAGGGTGAAAGCTGGAGGCATGCAGGTAGGAATAGCGGTCAGTAGGTTTCCGGTATAGGGTGGTGTTTATGTGGCCATTGTTTATTAGCACTGTAGTGTCCAGGAAGTGGATCTCTTGTGTGGACTGGACCAGGCTGAGGTTGGTGGTGGGATGGAAATTGTTGAAATCATGGTGGAATTCCTCAAGGGCTTCTTTTCCATGGGTCCAGATGATGAAGATGTCATCAATATAGCGCAAGTAGAGTAGGGGCTTTAGGGGACGAGAGCTGAGGAAGCGTTGTTCTAAATCAGCCATAAAAATGTTGGCATACTGTGGGGCCATGCGGGTACCCATAGCAGTGCCGCTGATCTGAAGGTATACATTGTCCCCAAATGTGAAATAGTTATGGGTAAGGACAAAGTCACAAAGTTCAGCCACCAGGTTAGCCGTGACATTATCGGGGATAGTGTTCTTGACGGCTTGTAGTCCATCTTTGTGTGGAATGTTGGTGTAGAGGGCTTCTACATCCATAGTAGCCAGGATGGTGTTATCAGGAAGATCACCGATGGATTGTAGTTTCCTCAGGAAGTCAGTGGTGTCTCGAAGGTAGCTGGGAGTGCTGGTAGCGTAGGGCCTGAGGAGGGAGTCTACATAGCCAGACAATCCTGCTGTCAGGGTGCCAATGCCTGAGATGATGGGGCGCCCAGGATTTCCAGGTTTATGGATCTTGGGTAGTAGATAGAATATCCCAGGTCGGGGTTCCAGGGGTGTGTCTGTGCGGATTTGATCTTGTGCTTTTTCAGGAAGTTTCTTGAGCAAATGCTGTAGTTGCTTTTGGTAACTCTCAGTGGGATCATAGGGTAATGGCTTGTAGAAACTTGTGTTGGAGAGCTGCCGAGCAGCCTCTTGTTCATATTCCGACCTATTCATGATGACAACAGCACCTCCTTTGTCAGCCTTTTTGATTATGATGTCAGAGTTGTTTCTGAGGCTGTGGATGGCATTGCGTTCCGCATGGCTGAGGTTATGGGGCAAGTGATGCTGCTTTTCCACAATTTCACTTTAGATAAGCTATTACCAGCAGGAGAGTGGAGTGGGAGGAGGTATTTTTTCATGCTTTGTGTGTATATAAAAAGATCTTCTGCAGTTTCCACAGTATGCATCCGATGAAGTGAGCTGTAGCTCACGAAAGCTTATGCTCAAATAAATTGGTTAGTCTCTAAGGTGCCACAAGTACTCCTTTTCTTTTTGCCTAGACTTAGTACCCTAACTGCTGAGCTATCCTTCTTTTTGATCAGTCTTCCCTCTGTGCTGTTCTGATGCCTGAGACTACCTGGCCGGCTGGTATAAATTATAATGTTAAAAATCCAAACAGAAAGAAATTAAGCAAACATTTCAAGCTGCCTTTATCCTGCATGAGGAACCAAAAGTGGCATAAATCTAATTATTTGTTTTCCTTTGCAGATCACCTCCAAGACTAAAGAGACTCCAATTTACACCCAAAGCTAAAAACAAAAGGGCCACAAACAAAACCCAAGGCTGTGTTTGAAGAGAAGGGTGGCAATGCCTGGTGCAATAGCAAAAGTCTGAATTATCCATGGCACTCTCTCTCTCTACAACTTGATGCCTTTAAGAAAACAGAAAAGAAGCAAGGTAGCTTTGAAACAAAGCTGTTTGACAGGCAGAGAAGCAGAGGTCTCAAGAAAATTTTGCATATCTAATTGGTCTCAGTTCAGAGTCCAGCCATCCAGCCATCAAAAGCCTCCAGTTTTGCTTTTTAATGAGAGATTTTCATACATTAACACTTCATTAAGTCCGTAGCCAAGTAATTTTTAGGCCAATTTAAAATGCATATGCCAAGCGGCCTTGACTCTCGCCTGACTTCTTAAGATAATAGTTGACACAGCCCCATGTAGCCTACTCTCGCTGTCTGCTTCACCTCACTGATTGACCTGGAAGAGCAGGGGAGGGGCAGAAAGCTGCAGCAACTGAGAGATTAAGCAACTTTGCCAGAGTCAAACAGAATGAAGCGGGACCAAAGCTTCCATGCAGAAGAAGACAAAGCCAGCCAAGAGGAGGATAAACCGTTCCCAGGGCATTTGCACCCACAAAAAATTACTACACTCTCTGTTCCTGGAATGGGGATAAGAAGGAAAAGGAAGGATGAGAGCAGATGAGTGAAATGAACATTGCAGTCAATGCTACCCACCCTGTACCGAGGGAGCGGAGCGTAGAACCATGTCTCTACATAGATCACTCACTTAAATAAATGTTGTGAGCTACTCAGTTAGATATTATAGTTCACTCTATAATATGAGGGGAGGTCTGGAGGTCCCAGCTGAGCTCAGAGCCCCATTATGCCAGGCACTGTTCAGACACTCATGCCTTGTCTACATGAGAAAGTTGCACTGGCTTAATTTAAATCAGTTTTGAAACCAATATAGTTAAACTGGTGCTAAGCTCTGTGCAAACACCGTTATTTCAATTTAACTTAAACCTGTTTCCAGGCTACTTAAACTAAACTGAAAAAAGAAAAGGAGTACTTGTGGCACCTTAGAGACTAACCAATTTATTTGAGCATGAGCTTTCATGCTCAAATAAATTGGTTAGTCTCTAAGGTGCCACAAGTACTCCTTTTCTTTTTGCGAATACAGACTAACACGGCTGTTCCTCTGTAAACTGAAAAAGCCATTCTTATACCAAAATAGGACAGGGGTTTGCACCAAAGTAAGTATATTGGTTTAAATTCAGACCTTCAGTTATAAAGTTTGGCAAGACCATAGTAGGTGACATGCCCTGCCCTGAAGAGTTTACAGTCTAAACAGATAAAGACTTGTCGGGAAAGTGACTTGACCAAGATCAATATAGCAGATCAGTGGCAGAGCCAGTCTCCCAGGCTAGTGCGTTTGCCACTGGCTCACCCTGCCTCTCAAGTGAAGGCTCTAAGACATCTCATGTAATAAGGGAACAGTACCTGATCCTATACAAAGAGAAATGTTTTTGTGAATTTAGAAACTTATATATCAAAAAGTTTGGGCTTTTTTCCAATACAAAATCTCATGTTGGGCTAATTGATGCGTGTTTTCCCATTTTCCTACCAGCTCTACAAATATTTAAATAATAATTTTACTGCCCTAGGAATTCCCTCCCCATCCTAATGGGAAAAGGGTCACTCAGGGCAGAGTCCCTGGTGGTGGTGTAGGAAAGAGGTCAGGAGACACACAGTTGCAAGGTGAGAGGAATTGGGTTAGGGTTAGGGTTTATCTCAAAAGCAGGATGGACTATTAGTTTATCTGCTCTGACCCCCTGCAAAACACCAGCTGTAGGATTTCACCCAGTTCCTCCTGCATTGAGCCCAGTCACTTGTGTTTGACTAAAACATCTTCCGGAAAGGCATCCAGTTGGTCAGGCAAACGGGGACCCTAAAACATCCCAGAGTGTCTCTCCAGCCTAACATGGTCGAAATCTGGGGTTACTGGAAGTTGGGCGAGTTTTCAGGTGAGTGCATTTTTAAGGGAGAAAAATTGATTCTGAACCAAGCATTTCTTTAAAACAAACAAATGAAAAAAGCCACCCTAAATAACCAAGGCTTTTTAGTTTGAATTTCTTTCCCTTTTTTTCCTCCTCAGCCATTTGCCCTCATAAAACAGTAATTTCAGTTTGTTATCTAAGCTACTGCTCTGGCTTCTGAATAATTCCTTACACTGACATTGAACCTTCCATTAAAGGCTCTTAATATACACCCCCCTGCATTATTTCGTTAAGCCTCCCAAAATAGGAAATGGGTATTAGCCACCTTTTACCCAAGGAGGTGAAGAGATTAGCCCAAGGTCACATGAAGGAGTCAGTGGAGGGGGGGGGGCAAGAGGACCGGAACCCATGCCCCCAGATGCCTGGTTGAACAACTAGACAGACCCCATCTCTTCATCCGGAAGGCTCAAAAAGCAGTTCCTGCCTTTAAAGTTAAATTTTCCATTCTCACTCATAACACCTCCTTCCAAACAACTGGGCTAGTCTGAGGTGTTAGGAATAGGCAGCGTTTCAATTCAGGGTCTGGGTTAAAATACGAACCACCCTCTGCACTGTCACTTGCTACTGCTGCACTCAGCCTCGACCTTTTGTGAGGGTCCTAAAAAATCATTCAGCTGCCTGCCAAAACACACAAAGCCACACTGCACACCGCTGCACTTGACGGCTCTAGTCGGGCATAGCGGCAATGTCCTCTAAGACTCTGTTTGCGTGATATTTCCAGCTCGAATGGAAACCCGTCAGAGAGCGGTTAGCCAACCCTCCGAACCGGATGAGGCTCCCTCAGCACTGGCTTCAGTGAAGTCATTTTCCCCTGGAGAGTGGGCTATAAGGGGTGGCCTCGAACCTAGGAGTGGGAGAATTTGTTTGATGGCACGTAGGTGCCACTCTAAGATCACAGAGGCTGGATTCTGGGAACAAACTAGAAGTGAGCTCAAACCACTAAATTCAGATCCAGATTTTGATGTACCCCCTCTGCTCCCACACACACTGGCCTTGAAAGGGTTACAGACGCTGACAAGCTCAATAAGTGCCCCCCCATTGCACCTGGAAGCTGGGCCAAACCTTGTGAAAGATGGATCCCAGCTGGGGGCTTACTATAACAAGAGGAAGCCCCGCGTAAAAGGAGGGCTGCAGGGACACCCCTGGGGGGAGGGGTAGCTCAGTGGTTTGAGCACTGGCCTACTAAACCCAGGGCTGTGAGTTCAATCCTTGAGGGGGCCATTTAGGGATCTGGGGCAAAAAATGGGGATTGGTCCTGCTTTGAGCAGGGGGTTGGACTAGATGACCTCCTGAGGTCCCTTCCAAACCTGGTATTCTATGACACAGGGAAAGACTCTAGTAGTTTTTTCTCTAGGCAGTAGAGAGTGGAGCCCAGTGAGATATGGAGCAGCTACGACAGGACAGCAAGCTCCAGCAGTGAGTCCTGCTAAAAGGCAGGGCCCAGCTCTCCAGGGAAGAAATCCTGGGTAGTGTTCAGCTATGGAGGAGCTTCAGGAGCATCCTTAGACCATGAGATTGCCCTGAAGGGAGAGGGCAGCAAGGGTGAAAAAGTTCCTGAAGTGGGCCTAAGACAAAGCTGAGCCAAAGGCAGGTGTCTGTGGGAGAAGGGTGGAGTTGAGAATCCAGCCTAGGGGAAAGGCCTGTAGGGAAGAAGCCTTGAGGGTCAGTGGCTAGGTAGGAGCCAGGCCTCCAGGGGAAAACCCCAGGGAGGTAGCACTTCACAACAGAATGGGAAAGAACTTTTCAGAGCCCAGAAGGGTGGCTAGGATTGGGTGCTAAGGATTGGGCCCAGGAGGGATGGAAGAGTTTGTTCCTTTGCATTTAGTTTAGCATCTGGGTACCCTGCAAGGCATGGGACTATGTAATCTGGCTAGAGGGCTGAGTCACAAGAAGAAGCCGACCACTGCTGGGCTGGAGCACCTGTCAGTGTGGGAGAGTTCCAAAGGAGGAGAGACTGCAGTGCCATGCCCTGCCAGGACGGGGGTGTGCTGGCTGGTGAATTGCTCCTCCACCAGGTATTTGGACCTGAGTTTTGGTTCTGCCGAAGATGAAGATAACTGAAATATTTGTAAAATCAGATCAGGATTCAGACTTCAGACACCTCCCAGAGTTATGGCTGTTCAGGGCTACAGGCTGGGGCTTGCCTGCTTTCAGAGGGGACTCGACACTAGTTTTTTAGGTTTGGGTTCTATCTAGCTTTAGCAAAACATGGGATCTAGGCTGCTGCTTAGGGGTGGGGTATTTAACTGCCCCTTCCCCCAAAGTCCTGAAAGTAGGACAAAAATACCCTTCAAAGCAGAGCACAAGGGAGCTACATTGACTGACATCAGCTGAGGAGCTGGCTCAGGGTCCTTAGAGCTCAGGTGTCTGGCTAGTTGTAGAAATACTTGGTTTTTAAACTAAATTTCCCTGGAAACAAAATATTGTAAGGGGCGGTGGGGGAATTGCAAACAATTTTAACTCAACCCCAGACTTAACAAGACCCAGGCTGAAACCTTGGACCCCATTGATGGTCTAGGGTAAAACTCCCACTGACTTCAGAGGGACCAGGACTTTGCCCAAGTACCAAAAGGGCCCAGGGAACTCATAAGATGTTATGCAAATGAATCTCAGACATGTAATGAGGATGGGAGCTGTTCTGTCTCTTTAGGCGTATCCACCACTCGCGTGACCACCGAGCCAGCCAGAAGCTTTGAATGGACACATTAAATCAGACCCAGCCGGCCCGGGGTCAGCTCCCTCACCAGAGGCAGAAATAGATCTAGTGGCCGGGAGAAGCTGCCGGGGGCCTGAACTGTAGCCCCAGATGAGGTACTCGACTGTCATGAGCGCAGTTTGCCCTGTCACTTTGTCACTGTAAATAGCTTTCTGCACGCTCTCAAATGAGGCCAGCGACATGTGGTGTGGAACAATACACACGCCAGAGCTTTGCTTTCCAGTGTCCTTAGGCCTAGTGAAGCCATATATTAAAAAAGGAAGGTAGGAACTGCCATACTGCATCAGACCAATGGTCCATCTAGTCTACTATCCTATCTCTATTATTCCCCGGTCCCATCTTCAGAGGAAGATACAAGAAACCCTGAAGTAGACAATTATTGTATAACTTGACAGAAGCAATTTCTTCCTGACCCCTATCAGTTTTGGGTTAGTTTGTGCCCGGAAGCAGAAGGACTTAGTTAAAAGATGGCAAACCACTATGAAGGATTCTGGGGCAGCGACTGTCTCTCACTGTGTGTATGTACAGCACCTAGCACAATGGGGCCCCAATCTCAGTTTCAGGCCTCAAGGTGCTACTGTAATAGACAGAAGAGGTTGCACTGAGGGCAAACACTTCAACTGTGGCAAAACATGGGTTGCTCTGGGGCTCTTCTTTTGTTCCCCAAAAGGGGGGTGAATAGAGAACACCCCTATAGAGACTTGATTCTAAGACTGACTGGGGAAGGGGGCAGAATTTGATGACATCTCAGCTCTATAAAATGAAATGGATACAAAAATGTATAGAGAATTTTGAGTGGTCTCTCCCCCCTGCCCCCTCCCCAACCTGTCCAACATCTTCCTGGTTAGAAATGTAATTTAAGTGATAGATGATTCCTACTCAATCCCTGTAACATCCTCATGAAAATTTTAAACAGTGCAGATTAGTCTATTATAAATAGCTGGTTAGGTACCTTATTCGCTGCAGGGAGACAAAGAACGGGGGGGGGGGCTTGTCTGATTGGAAACAAAACTTTGAACCTTTGGGGGGTTTTCTTTTATGTGTTGTGTTTGTGCAGCGAGCTCAACCGTTCACAAAGTGAGGGGCATGTCTTTTCTTATTCTAGCACCTCACACTCTCCTGTATTTATCCTCACACACTCCTGGGAGGTGGGGCGGTGCTATTATCCCTGTTCTATACATGGGGAACCGAGGCACTGAGAGGCTTGGGGTAGAGTTGTGCGGCAGTCGCTAGGTGTGACTGCAGCTCGTGTGGAGGGACCCAAGTTAGCTTTAATCTCGCTAGCTCAGGTACCAGGGAAGTAAAGCTCCAGAAGCATGAGCTTGCTGCCCATGTAAGTACCCAGGGTTCTGGGCAGACTTGTATGACTTGGGCTGCAGCCTGTGTTGCTCAGAGTCCCAGGAACCTACGGGGGTGGAGGGTCTGAGCCTGAGTGGAGCCAGGGTTCCAGCCCTATTGCTTTGCAGTGTAGACGCAGCCCCATTGGACTCATACTTTGGGAGTCTGCCAAAAGTATCCTAGGAGCTGACTTTCTTTTTCCTTTGGACAGTCAAGTTTGGTGGACAATCAAGCTTTCCCACACTGCACCATGAACAAAGGACTAGAGTGGCCACATTTGGGGAGGGCACTAGGCGGTCTGGAATATGAGTGGTTGGACTTGGGACCACATAATGCAACATAGGTGCTGGAGACCCAGCTTTCAACAATTCCTAAGCTGGGGTTACAAATGAGTGTAGACGCTCAAGCCCTAGGTTAACAAACCCAGGGTTTACTAACTCGAGTTCTAACCCTGGGCTCACATTGCAGTGTGGACAGACCCTTAGTGACCTGCCCAAGGTTACACACGCAGACTGTGGCTGAGCAGGGATCTGATTCTGCAGCTTCTCAGTGTCAGGCAAGTGCCCTAATCACTGGGTCATCCTTCCCCTTAAGGGACAGACTCTCTAGTGGCTCCCTCTCCTGCCATTCATGGCCATGTGAGTCTCCTTCCCTCTATGTGAATCTGCAAACCCACTTCTCCTGCCATTCATGATCCTTTCAGCACTTGCTCCCATTCAAGATATATATATATATATAATTTGGAAAGCATTTGAGGCATTGTATGGAAGCTTCGAGGATCTGAAGTGGTCAGATCTTTAAAGTCAGCACCTCCAGCCCCCATCTTCCCCTAGCACCACCATGTGGGTGTGTTTGCCCGGAAGTCTTTGAAGGAAGAGCTGCACCATGTGGGAATCACACTCTCCAACAGCACTTCCCGTAGCTGTCTGGGTTTTCCAGCAAGGTCTTCCATTCACATTGTTACCCAGCCTTCCACTGCTCTGTTTGTGGTCCATGGAGACTAGGCTGCTTGCTGGCTAACCTTTAATCCCATCCTGCCCACTGATGGAAAGCTATTATAGATGGGATACATTAAATAGATCCCTCCCCAATCCACACCTGCTGCTTGGGCTGGGCCAGGCCAGGCCCCATAAAGGAGCATCTGTGCAGCCCTCTCTCCTTATCACCTCGGAGCTGTGCTGCCTATGACTCCAGCCAGCTGGGAGCCCCCTTAATCTCTCCCACACTGCGGCTTTCACTCTCCCTTCACGCTCTTAAGGAGGCTCTGAGCTTTCAGTAACACCTTTACGCCCTTCATGGCACAGTGTTTCCAAACTTCTGCCCTTTGCTGCCTTGGCCCCAGCCCACCCACCACGTGCCTTTGGAGAGTAAACTTTTTCCTATAGCATCTATTTTAGGAGGGATCGGGGACAGGAGGTGCAGTGCGTGCTGCTCCCTCCCATCTGTTCCTCTCCAGCCTGCTGCCAGCACCGATAACCGTCATGTTGCTAAGTGTCCCTCGGCTATGGCTGTCCCCCATCCCGGCCATCAGGCGCCGTGAGCTCGTGCCAGCTACGTGTGTGTGCGGTGCTGGGCATGGGCGGGGGGATGAGCATCGTGTCTCTCACCTTAGCTACTTCTCCTTCCCGCTCTACGGCCTCTCCAGCGCAGCCCAAATGCTGCTGGCCTGTGTCTCTGCACAGATGACAGTCAAAATCTCCCCATGGGTTTGCACCAACCTCCCCAGCATCCTCTTCTCCCACCTCACTTCTCCAGCCTCCGCTGCCTTTCTGCCCCTTCGTGCCACGCAGGTGCAAGAGCCGGCTCCTGCCCTTCAGACTGCCCTCCCCTGTGCTGCTCTGCTCCGTCAGCTCCCTCTGTCTCAGAACCATAGGGTTGGAAGGGACCACAGGGGTCATCTCATCTAACCCCCTGCCAAGATGCAGGATCTTGGCCAGAAGCATCTCTGTTCTCCCCGTCTATGCCCCTTCCTTCCTCTCTAGAGCATGGAGAGTTGTTTCTCCAAGAAGGCCGGTCTTGTGGCTAAGGCACTGGACTGGGACTTCAGAGCAGTTAGTTCAATTCCTGACTCCACCGTGGAATCGCTACGTAACTGTGGGCAAGAACTAGAGAGGCAGAATGGCCTTGTGGTTAAGGCAATGCACTGCACCAGGAGATCAGAGTACAATTCCTGCTTCTGGTCACCGATTTCCTATGGGATCTTGGGCAAGTTGCTTTTCGCTCGCTCTGCCTCACTTTCCCCATCTGTACAATGGGAATTCCTCCTTTCTCCCATCCATTGTCCATTTTGTCTATTTAGATTGCAAGCTCTTCGGGGAATTTCTTCTGTGTGCACATGCGTGCAGTGGTGCCGGAACAATTTTTTATAGTGGGGGTGCTGAAGGTGGAAACCAGGTATCTGGATTGTTATTACTACTTCAAGCCATGGGGTGTGGCAGCACCTGTGTGTGCGTACAGCGCCATGGGGCCCTGCTCTCAAGTGGGGCACCCCTGCTAATACTCAGATCAAATCACGTCGTAATAGCGTGACAGTCTAAGTACCCAGCAAACCAAATGGCTGGGGGCCTGTTACAGAGTCTAGCCCCCAGAGGGCAGATGTGGCCATCCCTGACCTTAGGCTCATGGCACTCGCCCTATTGATATTTAAGCAGCTTCTGCTTGCCTCCCTCAGCCATGCACCAAAAACTGAGCCAATGGGTCTGGTTTATAATGCAGAAATCTCCACCTCATTCTGGAGAAAGAGAAACATGTCAGTGGCTTGGCTACACCTACAGGGTCCCTCTGCATTGGGTGGGACTGGGCAAGCTTTGTTGCTGTTGTACACTGTTTCCGCTGAAGACTGCCCGGAGCTCAGAAATGCTGCCTGCCCGTTCAATGCCATGTCTCTCTACTATGGGCGGGGTCCTCTGGGTAGCAATAGCATGATCTCGGTGTTGCCAAATCCCATGATTTGTCTCATGATGGTTAGTGTTTTTGTTACAGCCCCAGCTGCAGAGGCCAAGTAATCAGGTAAGAATCTCGGCTTTCGGGTTTTTTGTTTTTTTTTAAGTTTCTAGCCCTTTGGTTGTGGAGAAAAGTTGATCAATGTGAGCTGGGTGTCCCCTGAAGATACAAACCAGAAGACCAATACAAAGAACCCTAATTTATTATTTTCCTTAAATCTTATGATTTTTTACCCCAATCTTATGAATGTGGGGTTGGCAGTACTGTGATCTATGTCTTGCATCTCTTCATTCAGTGTTTCTAGCTGCTCCCGTTGCTGGGTACAGGAACGCTTAATTTTTCATGTTGAGGAACAAAACTAGAATTTTAGGTTTTAAACTAAAAAGTAGAGATGGGACCAAGACACAAACGTCGGAGCTGGATTTTGAACCCGACCCAGTTAGAGGTAGTCAGGGAATTTTCAGGCAAACACGTGTTTTCATCGGAAAATGCTGATTTATCAGAACAAGAAAGAGCCTGTTCTGACAAATTTCCTCCTTCGAGTTGAAAAGTGCGAGACATTTTGATGTTGTCAACACACCTGATTTCACCATTTGTGAAACAAAAGTTTCACGCTATTGGTTTGAAGCCACATTTTTGTTTCAAAACATTTCAAAATTATTGAAATTAAACCTCTTAATTGACCTGATCCAAATTCCACCCCCACCCCTAGATTGTTGGTTTGTGAAAATTGTCGAGCTTTCAACTTTTTGTCCAAATTTGGGGTGGAATTTTTTTTTTTAATCTTAAACTTTCATGGAATGGGAAAACTACTCTTGCGAATAGCTCTAGAATGAACCAGAATGTGGTGTAAGCCCATCTCTGGTAACACTGTATCAGTGGTTTTCAATGAGGGGTACACGCAGAGGTCTTCCAGGGGGTACATCAACTCCTCTAGGTATTTGCCTAGTTTTACAACAAGCTACATAAAAAGCACGAGCGAAGTCAGAACAAACTAAAATTTCCTACAGACAATGACTTGTTTACACTGCTCTACACACGATACACTGACATGTAAGTACAATATTTATATTACAATCCATTTATTTTGTAATGATATGGTGAAAGTGAAAAAGTCAGCAATTTTGCAGTACTAGTGTACCGTGACACTTGTATTTTTGTCTGATTTTGAAAGCAAGTCGTTTTTAAGTGAAGCAAAACTTGTGGGTACACAGGACAAATCAGACTCCTGAAAGGGGGACAGTAGTCTGGAAAGGTTGAGAACCACTGCACTATATTATCATATCCTCTGTTTCCATGGGATTATAATGATTGAATCATAAATAGTTTAACATGAAACACTGAGTCTGAAACTTCCCTGTACTTTGTCTTCCCCAGGTTAGCATTTCAGCTTTGCCCTGACTCCTCCCATGTTCTGAGGCCACACCCACCCCTTTATTGGAGTTTGCAGAGGACCCTCATGGAGATATTTTTGTATGGCTGGTTGGTAAACTGTAGCCTACCATGTGAGGAAGGTTTAGGCTACTGCAGAGCATTTAGGGGCAATAAACTGATATGCTTTTTGGCTTGAAGGTTACAGCAGTATCTCTCTTCTTCAGGAATGCTTCAGTGGAAACAAAGAGGATTTGATGACTATTCATACACTTATGACAATTAGTCACTATGAATCAAACCACTGGTCTATTAAAACTAGTATCCTGCACCCCAGAAGTGGAATACCTGATGCTTCAGAGGAAGGCTTATCCTGATGATAACTGCCTAGAACACATTTGCTCCTGTTGCACATAGAGTAGAAAAATTCCTTCCTGACCCCTCTAGTGACCAGCACGGCCCGTGAAGTATGACAATGGATGAGACTGGTATTGGCTTGCATAACATTGCAAAACCAACTGCAATGTTAGTATAAACTGGATCAGGTAAGCATTAAAGCTGGGGATTGATGGGAGCTGAGGGTATTTCCCTGGCTGCTGTTCCTCAGCTGCAAACTGCATTGGGGAATGGAGACAACTGCGCATTTATAGGGCAACACACTGGACTGGTGCACAAATGCACAGACGAACTGTACCACTGTCCCCTGTGTCCTCTGACCGGCTCTTTTTACCCTCTGCTGGGGTTCTGATGGCATTGAGTGGCTTTAAATAGATCTGTCCCCAGGATACCTGCTTGGCTAGCCAAGGACTCATTCAGAAATGTGAGCTGGGCTTCCCAGGTCACTGTCAGCAATTTTTCCCCCCTTCCAGCTTGTAGCCTATGACTTTAGTTTACTATTCATTATTCTCTGCTTCAGAAGAGAAGCAGACAGGAAATTATTGAGGAGTGCGCTGGGAATAGACGGAGCTGGGGGTGGAAGGCGACAGGGCGAAGATACAATCCATTGCACTGGCAGCTGAGACAAGCTGAGACAAGGAATGTTGTGCTGTGCTCAACAGCACAGCTGTGTAGAGGGACACGTTCCCAGGGTGAGCTGGAGTTTGCCCTGGTAGCCATGGGCAACAGAGAGCAGAAGAATTCCCTCACTTCTCAAGCACCTGAGCCTTGACCTTATAATGCTGGGCTCCTGGAGTTGGTGCCGCCTGTCTGGCTCTCCGTTGCTCACAAAGAGTTGCCTGCATGGGTTGACCCTTCATTACAAGTTGGGGAAAATGGAATTTTCATCCGACTCCCCAACACCCTCCATAATGCCCCACTTCCGTTCTATGAAAGGAGAGAAGGTGGTCTAAGGAAGAGTCCTGGGCACTAAGACTCCTTGGTTCCATTCCTAACTCTCAATATGACCTTGGGCAAGTCACTTCCCCATTCTGTGCCTCAGTTTCCCCATCTGTGTAATTGGGGGTAATACTGATGCATCATTTCCATGCTGGTGTGGGGGCCTCAGACACTGATGTGCCTCAGTCCTTCCTATTCTCTGCCTGTGGCACATAATAGCTTAGTCTCCTGAAAGCTCTAATTTGGGTTTCATGTAGAGTGCTGGGCGGTGTTGATAGCCAGTGTTATACAGGAGATCAGATAAGATCATATGTTGGTCCCTTCTGGCCTTAGACATTGTGACTCTATCTTTGCAAAGAGCCTGGAGATTTAGAGATGTGAAAGCCCTAAAACTTGTCAGTGCAAAGGACTATCAGCCAGGCCTGTCACCTCTCCAAGGTGAAATCGTTTCCTCTGAAAAGACATGGAGTTGCAAAGGCTAGAGTAGAACCGTCAAATTCCTCTCCTAGCAGCAGCTGAGTGCATGATGCCTTTTTATTCAATGCAACTGGCTTCTGAGCACAGCTTCTCGTCCCCTGTCCTGGAACTAGAGAGGGAACAGAGTGAGACCCTGAAGACAGAAAGCCACTCACATACTGACCTCTTGCCCAGAATAGTATCGGTGGAGAAGGATCCAGACCTTCTTGCTCAGCTCACACTCAGGTAGATACAAGTAGTTGGACACAGACCCTGAACTGAACATGGGTAACCCCTGTCTTCAGACTTGGCCACCTAAATGGGAAGCTGCTTGCCCAGCTCAGACAGTGGGCACGTAGGCACGTCAGATGGGTGTCCTACTCATTGTGAGTGCACAGAAGTAGGAGAGAAAAGCAACACACGGACAGAGGGAGCGTGTCGGCAAGTGAAGGAGAGTCACGCGACACCGTACGCGGAAAGTTTGCTCGCCACCTATAACTTTATAGCAAGTCCAGCCTCTCCGGCAGAGTGCTTGCTTCTCTGGATAAACAGGTTCCACTGACAGGTGAATGACTGGAGTCTCTGAGAAAGTTGAAGGTTATATTACTGGTGTATTATTGATGATCCTGCTCTGAAGAGCTTAGACTGTTTCCCCCGTTCTGTGTCTGTGCACGGCAGCCGAGAAATGATTGAGCAGCCCAAAGCCCAGGCTACAAGGGAATAACTCTTTTTCAGTCCAGGCCCTAAGGAGAGTCAATGATTAACTGCACCGCGGCAGAAGAATCCTGATTTCCCAAGCTCGGCTCTGCCACGGATGATCCCGCTGCCTCAATCATTAAACCCACTGCCAGGGATTTCTGCCCCACGTCAGTGCGGAAGGCAGGCCTGTGGCTTCTGTCCCTGTAACTTTGTAATTATTATTTCTCATTTGTATTTCGCTAGCCCCTAAAGGCCCCAAATGAGAATGGATCCCCACAGCGCTAGGTGCTGCTCACACACAGAGTAAGAGATGGCCCCATCTCCCCTAAAAAACGTACAATCTAAACAGCGTGTGGGAGAGGAAACTGAGGCACAGAGTGGGGAAGTGACCTGCCCCAGGTCACACAGTAGGTCAGTGGCAGAGTCCGTTCTGACTACAAGGCCAGGTTCCTGTCCACTTGACCACACTGCCTCCAGGAACCAATGTCACTGCTCTTCGCTCTCTGCCAGCTCCAGTTCTTCCCTGACTGCCGTGAAATGATTCATAGACAAAAACAAGCTGACAAACAGCAGAAAGCTTCCCCCGGCTCTAGAAACCAATCATCAAAATCTCCCACAGCATCTCCCCAGATGGCCTAAAACCCCAAATGCTCTTCAGTGTTTGCAAAGCATAGATCCTTGCTGACCCCCATCTTCCAAAGTGGGAGTCACCAATTCTACAGGTTGTGTAGAGAGGCCTAAGAAAGCAAGGAGGATCAGCCTGACAGGGACAGCGCCCAGAGGTGCAGGAGTTGAGAGGACCATGAAGTCAGCCTGAGTGTTTGCAGAGTTTTTAGAACAAGTTTCTTGGGAACCTGGTGGATGTTTTAACCTAGGATTGTTCTGGTTTAATTTTCTTTTACAGCCAAATAAAACAAAAAGCTTGGCTGGCCAGCCATTGGCTGCATAATAGAATATCCTGCTACGTGGAAAGGTTTTGTCACCCAAAGCATGGCTCTATGGCACAACTGAGGCTACGGGGATGCATATAGTGGGTTTTTTCAAGCTACCTTGAAAGCACGTCTGTAGCCGCTCACTGCCAGTCCTGGGCAGTCTTGAGACGGCTGAGTTCAGATCAATGCACTCAAGCTGTCCACCAGCACACTCGTCAAGTATTGTCAGAAGCACACGCGCACACACACTATATAGGAACACAATAGGCATGCTTAGCTACTCTTATCATGGGCCCCACTGTAAGAAACTAGCTAGCTAGATCCTCACCATGGGTTAAAACTGGTCCCTGCCCCAAAGAGCTTATGATCTAAACGTGAGTCAAAAGGTGGACACTGGGAGACAGACAAACGAGAGCACAAGGCTTCAATATTTTTTTAAACAACCTCTGTGGCTGGGCTGATATTACTTCCTTAACTCACTGGCAGGTTGTGAATTCATTAATGTTTGTGAGGCGCTCAGGTTCGGCTGGCCTGGGTGCCACAGAAGTATTTAGAGAGACCAGGTGAGGGAGACAAAATCTTGTATTGGACCAGCGTCTGCGGGTGAGAGAGACAAGTTTTTGAGCTTAAGCGCAGCTCTTCTTCAGTATCTAGATGGAGCTAGTCTACAATGCTGTGTAGAAAACAATACTGGTTGGCACTGCTGACCTTTCAGAAGGCATTGACTTACAAATCTGCTTTCTGCTCTTAATTATGTTTATGTTCTCATCCGGTTCCACACCAATGTCAATTGCAAGAACAAACTTAGGTGTTTGCCTTGCCACCTTCTGCTGATGGCTAACAGCAAAACCAGAACTAGTGAAGACAGCCCAATAGCAGCCCGAGGAAGAATCTAAGGAACAGCTGGATATTGATACATTCATTAGCTCCTGCAGTTCCCTTAACTACAAGATCTATAATATACAACAAAACAAAACAATGCACTTTTCAAGCTGTTCTCAGTGGGTGGATGTGCATCACCTGTAGGTGTCTAGGCCTAAATGTGGCAAAAGTGACCAGGGATTTTGCATGTCTCCATTTTTGAGGGGCCAGGTGCTCACCCCTCCTGAAACTCAGCCCTTCTGGAACTCAGCCCTCATGGTGTTTCAAGTTGGATTTCCCAAAACTGAGGCACTTAATATACACCAGTCAACTTTTAAAATGTAGATCTTAGTTGGTAAAGGAGTGGGTGAATGACATGACATATCCTGGTTTAATAATGTTACACTCAAATGGATGGAAGATGCACATTGGTGCCAGCTCTCACGATTTTATTGTGAGTCTCACCATATTCGGTGATTTTTTTTCTTAAATCCCCAGCTCCTGGAGTCGTGAAAATCTCAGCTTCCATTTTTTTTTTTAAAGGAAATTTTTTGCTCGGATAGTTGTGGAGTAAAGCTTGAAAACTTGACCTGAGCGTACCCAAAAAGCTCAGAAAGCAGGAGACAAAGAGCAATGACCCCAAAATTATTTTTTTTAAATCTCATGATTTTTAATCCAAACTCATGATTTGCTGACTCATGATTTTGAGTGCTTAGGGTTGGCGATATGGAGATCCCAAAAGCCCACTAGAAACTATTATGTCTCACCCTGTGAGAGAGGGTGGGATTATTGCACCCATTGTACAGAATGAGACGCTGAGGCCCAGAGAGATTAAATTGATTTCCTCGAACCCTGGGCCAATGGCACAGGCAGAAAGAGGACCTAGGAATCCTGACAACATGTGTCACTTCCTCTAAGCACTAGACGAAAACCCCTCATCTGCAGTGCCACAGAAAGACAGGCAGCTTCCATCTTCCAGCAGTTCCTTCTGCAAATGATTGCAATGGGCAGAGAGTAAAATCCCAGAGAGGGCATGATTCTGTTCTCACTCTAACCAAGGTAACTCCTTTGAAATCAATGGAGTGAGTTCAGTGTAAGTGAGAACAGAATCAGGTCCAGAAATTCCTTAATTTGGAGCAGTGCCCAGAGCTCAGGCTTGTGTGGAAACCAGCCAGAGTGCTGGGCCTTCTTGAAATGTCCCTGACTTCTCCTCTGCCCCCTCTCGCCAGCAAGGGGCCTTCCTGTGTGACAGCACCTCTCCTTGATTAGAACCCATTCCTGGCATCTGCTGAGGTTCCGCTTATGGTATTTAATTAGTTCTACAGCAAACAGACGTGAGGAGGCCCAAACAACATTATTTCATTTATAAGCAGGAAACATCTGCCCCCTTTTTTGCATATGGAACCAATTTAAAAATGCGTTAACCCCTCCCTGTAAGACTACCTGGGGGAAGAAGTGCACTGCTGATGTATAACCTTAGGTGACATTGTGCTGTCTGAGTGTGTTATGCAAATGCCCATCAAGCGACTCAGGGAGCATTCTGCTTTCAAAGCAACATGCCCCTGCATTGCACAGTGCACAATGCAATGAGCAGAGCGCCTGCCGGGTGAGGAGAGGGGGTGGCACACCTCTAGGGGCCACCAAAGTAAAAGGATGGAAAGGTCTGCAGAGGTGCTATCTGGTCCCCACTGACCTAAGGGCGAGTCTTGGCTCAACTTCCCTTCCCCTGGAACAAGCAAGTGGGGAAGGACTGTAAATTGGTCGCTGGGTTAAAAATAGGAGATAGAAGCCTTTGGGGAAGTCGGGCCCTGTCATGATGTGTGGAATTTCAGATCTTCTTTAACAGGTGGCGTTTATCAAAGAATTAGCTACAGGCTTCCACATAGCTTGAATTCCAGCTTTTCTGTCTTCTTTACCAGGGACCACACTATATGCACGCTATGCAACACACAGAGATAGCTAGCGGTTGAATAATATGCTGCAAGTAAACGCAGCATCACAGACTCCATAGCCAGGGTCATAGGGCTCAGTTGAACGCCAAGGTGAGAAATTTTCTGTTTATTGTTTCTGCATGTATCCCCCTACTTTGCTGCTATAAACATTGTTCCCTGGAGGAAAAGACCTTGCTGAGCATAGAGATATGTTTTGTGCTGAACCACTCCACCTGTTTACAGTCATCTAATGAATCCTTGGTCAACACAGGATTGTTCCCTGCAGTATATTCTCCAGGCTTGGCCTGGTTTCAGATTATTCTAATGCTGAAGATTTCACCACTCCCCAGGCTGACAGTGTTAGCCTGAAATGCCCCCACCCTACTAGCATATGTTGATCCTACTGGGGAAGAGGTGAAGGCGGCTCTGCTGAGTCACTGAAGCAGCTGGTTCTTACCCTACTTGGATTTAAGGGAGTGGGAGGGGTTCTCTAGGGAAAGAGGATCTAGGGTGTGGGTTGGGTAGCCTTGAAGGAGGATCCCTATAAGCAGTTGCACACCTCGGGAGAAAGTTTGAGCTGATAACTGCAGATGTTTATCGTAGCCACTCTCTAGTCATCGTCTGATATGGGTAAATATTTAGCTCCAGATCCTCAGATGGTATAAAATTGGCACAGCTCCATGGATGGAGCGATACCTATTTAAACCAGCTGAGAATCAGGCCCTTCGTTTTTTTAATCTCCTCTCATAAGCCTATCTATAGTCTATCAATTGCGTTTGTTGACTCTGTTCTGAATGATCTCCAGTTAGCTGAAAAAAATTTTTTTTAAAGCTTGGGATCTGGCTGTGACTGCATCAATTTGGTGTCATTGGCCTCACTGAAACCATAAGAGAGACTCGGCAACGTGATACAAGGGTTTATTAAATGGGCAGTAACGAAATGAGACTCCCCGTGGCTCAAAAAGAACATCTGGCACATTTCGCTCTGCAATGCTCAGTCATTCTCCCTGGAACGTGGGTGTTATCCCCTCTTGCAGCCCCCTGCCTTATTAATAGGAATAACTGAATAATAACAAATAATAATGTTTTGTAGTTACAGCAATAATTGAATAATAATAAATAACAATCATAATGTTTTGCAGTTACAGCACTTTCTCACCAGGGCTCTCACAATGTTTTACGAAGATTAACTGGCCCTATTACCTACAGATGCGTAGTCAGAGTCACACAGAGATCTGCAAAGCTAGCAAGTAATCATGACTAGAACCCAGGAGTCCTGACTTGCAGTCCCCTGCTCTCAAGGTGTTGTCTATCAGATGGTTATTAACAAATATTTGATTGGCAATTGCAAGTGGAGCCATCTGGAATACGCCTTCAACCAGCTGTGAAATACTGGTGACAGCTTTCTTTGAAAAGCACGGAAATCATCATCATCCTATTAACATGTACGGCCAGTGGAGGACTCGGCTCCAGGAATCTCCCCCAGGCTTTGTCCAAGGGCTTTATAAATTATTATGATTTGTTTGTACTGCAATAGCAGCCAGAGGCCTCATTCAGGATCAGAGTAGCCCGTTGTACTGGCTGCTCTGAAGACATATAATGAGAGACAAGTAGGGGAAGCAAACAAGTGATAAGGGGTAGGGAAGGATAGTACTCGGAACACATGGTTATGGAGACTAGCTATGAGCCGCTCTTTACTAGTCAGTCAACCTCTAACTGGTGGGGGTTAGCAAGAAAGTCTCACTGGTGGCAGGTTATCCCACAGCTGTCAGATTTCTTCTTCTGAAACAGCTGGCATTGGCTTCTCTGTCAGCTACAGGATACCAGACTAGATGAACTGCCAGTCTGATCTGGTTTGGCAAGTCCTATGTTCCTAAACACCAAAGAGCTCAGAAACGATCATAAAACTTGACCTTTTCTCTAGTGCTTGCTACATGAGCATCTCAGAGTGCTTTCAAACATTCATTCATTCTCCTAACCACCCTCTGTGAGATAGGTTATATTATTATCCCCTTTTACAAACAAGGAAACTGAGGCACAGAGAGGGGAAGGCCCACATCTGCAAAGATATTTAGATATCTAACATCCATTGAAATCAATGGAGCCTAAATACCTTTGAGGATCTGGGCTGAAGTGACTTACCCAAGATCAAGGGTGTGTCTACACTGCAATTTTAAACACCCACACCTGGCCTGAGTCAGTTGACTTGGGCTTGGGCTGTGGGGCCGTAAAACTGCAGTGTAGACATTCAGGTTTGGTCTGGAGCCCGGCCTCTGGGTCCCAGGGCTCAGGCTCCAGCCCAACCCCAAACGTCTACACTGCAATTTTGTAGCCCTAGTCAGCTCACCCAGACTAGCTGGGGGTGTTTTATAGCAGTGTAGACATTCCCACGGTGAGGTAGTGACAGGGCTGAGAACCCTGGAGTCCTGGCTCTAGACAACAGTGCTTCCGTGGAGCAGATTGGGCAGAGCAGAAACACTCTCTCTGGTGCAGCAACAGAAAGTGCCAGCTTCAATACGTTTCTAAGTTATTGCTTTGTGGTTGGTGCTATAAAAAATAGAGGGACAGAGGGAGGTTCTTGTTCACATGGTTCTCTGTGCCCTTGTCCTCTCCGTTGCAACACTACGGCTGTTTCTTAAAGAGATGAACCGATACCTGATCCCCAAGCCCCTTAGACCCAGTGAAATAGCACACGCAGGACGGGGTCTGAACGTGGGCCTGGTCCTGCTGCCTGGTGGTCTTGGCAAAACACAGCCACGTTCATGCTCCACTGAGGTAAACAGGTAAACACGAGCTCGGGCCCACGTGGAGAGGGCTTTCCAGTAAGTCACCATGGAAAGCTAGCCCGAGAACCCAATACATTCCCCAAGAGGGGAGAGGACCAGGCGAGGCAGTGCGGGATCGCCTCCGTTTCTGCAGGGAGACGTCTGAAAGTGAAACACCGGAAAGAGATCTCAAAGTCTTCACGCTGCAGCCCTGCTGGAAACTTTACAAGCCTGTTTACTGCGAGAGTTGCTGAGTCCCACACTTAGGGCAGGCCTTCAGCTTGTGCGTTGGATTCATAGCTGCCATCCTCAGCAGCCCCTTTTAACCCACTTGACAAATACTGCAGTCTCATGACTTGCTGCACAGCACAGAGGCTCCCGGATTACATTCTCTGAACACTGATGCTCAGGGTCTAACTGATCACCATATTTGGGGTCAGGAAGGAATTTTCTCCCCGGTCAGATTGGCAGAAACCTTGGGCTTTTTTTCCTCTGCTGCCTGGCTCACTCGCAGGTTTGAACTACAGTAAATGATGGATTCTCTGTAACTTGAAGTCTTTAAGCCCTGATTTGAGGACTTCAGTAACTCAGCCAGAGGTTAGGAGTCTGTTACAGGAGCAGATGGGCGAGGTTCTGTGACCTGCAATGTGCAAGAGGTCGGACTATCTGATCACAATGGGCCCTTCTGACCTTAAAGCCTAAGAGTCTGTTCCGCCTTGCAAGGGAGTAGTGGGGATGAATAATGGCAGTTTGAGGGTGTGTTTTCAGCAGGCAAGGGATGTCTCAGTGCAACGGGTGACCAAGGCTGAGTCAGTCAGCAAGACCCAGGACACAGAAATGAACCAGAGCTGTTCAATTCCAGTTTGGATCCAACAGCTACTCAAGCAAGCATTCACACTCACACAAAGCATCCCTGACAGTTAGGGACTGTCTTAAAGTTTGGCCCAAGAACCCACAAATGTATCTTGGTCCAGACAGAACTGTGAAAATGGATATCAAACGCACAAATCAGATTGCGCTCCGGTCCCAGCATGTGGGTCCCACTTGGAAAATGCAGCAGATTGCCGGGGACATGATTAGAATTCAGGAACAGAGGCAGCAGAAGCTGGGCTTAGGTTGCTCCTGACGGATAAACACCATCTGTGCCTTTCGAGTGGGCTCCAAATGCCTTCCTTGCTCGCTCGCTCGCTCTCGCTCCTTTCAACACATTCCAGGTTGTGATGCCGGCTTCAAAGAGCTTAGATGCAGACAAACGCGGCTTGGTGAGGTGCCCTGGAAACTCTGCCCTCCCCTCCCCATGTAAGGCATAAGCAAGGGGCAGGGAGTGGAGATTGTGTTGGCCAGGAATCAGCTGGCTGCAGAAGGGAAGCAGAGCTAGCGGGCAGAGTGGCGAAGAGAGATGAGCTGATTGCTAAGACACTGACCCTTTTTGGATTATTTTATTCTTCCCTGGAAGTGTAAATATTAACAAGATGTGATGGGGCCCATCATGCTCTGCTGGACTGAATTAAGCACTGTTTCTACCTACAGCTTTCGACACCTTGAAGTCACATCTGCTGCTCAGCCCATTAGAAGTAGTCCGGCTTCCCCCTGAAATGGTCTTGGGTACAAGGAGAAGCTTTAACATCCAGGCCTGTCCGAAGAGGGCCTGGTTTTTTTACATCCCACTCAAGATGCAATGCAAGTTTCATAAAAGTTCTTTTTTAAAAAGTCCTACATGGGAAATTTCACTGGTTCTGCCCCATTTATCACACTCAAGACAATTAAAGCCTGAAGATTCCTTATCCTATATTCAAACATCCTTCCTTTCCTTTCCTTCTTTCTCCTAGTTACGGTCCCATCAGTGTAGCCTGGCCTCAAGATACTAGACATGTAGTGAGTGGCAAAATGGCCTTTGAAATCCCAGCTGTGCGGTTGGGGCTCTGGAGGTTGGAGGGAACTCAAACAAGGAACAGAAAAGAAAAGAATTAGAGCTGTGATTGCAAAGAAAAAAGCTCTGTGTAGAAGAGAGAAATCCGTGTGGGTGGCTGAAATCTAGTTATGTTTTCAAGAGGAGATGACAGAAGAGATGGAATATTTCATCTGAGTCTCTGTACAACAAAATCATCCCAAAACAACTTGGCGAATCAAAGTAATCAGCGATGGGAAAACCCTAATGCCAGATCTTTCAGTCCGCATCACTCCAGCAGAACTTTGCTGATTTACACGAGCGGAAGCTCTCATTCCAGGTTAATTATAACCATTATGTGCGATAACCTGAAAATACCCCCCTCCTCGTTCCTGACCAGGACTTTGGAACCACCACCGGGATTTCCTCCAGAGAATCTATCTTGGGTTTTGTGTCCTTATTCATTCTGGGCCAGGGATCTGAGAGTTCCAGGTACGTACTGATGTACAGCCGGCATGGTCAGTCGAGCTCGTAGTTACATCTTTCACACTCCAGTTTCAGAGCCACGATTTAAGCAGGTTCCGCATAAACTCCACAATCTGCGTCTAAGCAGGGACACAAGTGGACACCTCTAGCTCATCTCTGGATTATTCTCTGCAGCATATTCTTCAGTGCTTTGGCCAAGCCGCCTGCACGTCGCATCTTTCCGCACAAATGCCGCTTAAAGAGCGGCAGCCTGCACTTCACAGAAAACCCCAGACCTACCCGGACACTCCATATTTTCAAGGAGTTCAGATCCAGACCAGGATTCAACTCTGAATGGGGTGGTTCACACCCATCTCAGATTAGGATGCAGGCCGCAGGAGACAGGATACAAAATAAAGTTGCCTTATATTGCATGGGTGTTTGCTGTGTGCCTTGGCATTTTCGTTTCCCACCAGGACCAGAAGTGAAGGTACCAAAATACCACCAGGGAGTGGTCCTTGAATGACCAGAAGAACCTAGTAAATGCCCACAGGAAGTATTATCATCATGTGTCTGCTAGCCCAGTTTCACAGAAACGGGAGGTTCAGGTCATTCATATCAGAGTATCCCACCCAGAACAACTCTGTGATGTATGTGAGATGCACCTGCTACAGGAATAAGTAGTGGCTGGTGTCTGCATTCTTACCTGTCCGCTGGTAATGGGCTCACATCTTTTGTGATAGTCCTGGACAGAACGAAGGCCAAGACTTTCAGAAGTAACTAGTGGTTTTGGTGCCTGACTTGAGACACTTTAAAGTGACCAGCTCTTCAACATCCGCCCTCTGAAAATCAGACCCCTCTAAGGGGTCTCCAAGCAGGGAGCCCAAAATCACTAGTCACTTTTGAAATTGTGGCATGAGCCTTTCACATAAACCTGGGGCAGTTTCAAGCAAACCTGAGGTAATTCTGCAGTTTCCTGTTAATGATAAAATTGGGCAGAAGCCCCAAAATGTGGATCTAGATCCAGGTTCTGGACCCTTCCCTCTCCACTACTCTTCCTCCCCCACAAAGTTCAGTGGAGCTTAGAAAAAACTTGCCCTGTGGACAGGCTATTCTGTAATTTCCTACTTCCTGGTGTCCTGCACCTCCCTCTGGCCCCGGTCAGAGACAGGATACTGGACTAGATGGATCTACAGTCTGACCTGGCATGGCAATCCTTTCTGTACCTCTGGGGTGTCAACTCAGCCCATTATAAACTCCTTGATTTGTCTTGAAACTCATCCGTTTCCACTGGAGTTGTGCTTTAAGATATTTTCAGGCTTGATTAGAAATTGCAATGCAAAAGGAAACGTGCAGGTTGTGAACCCCTATGAAAGGAAGCCAATGGTCCACTAGAAAAAAACCTGCCAGGCTCAACACAGCTCTGTTCGGCACCTTAATTAAATTAGGGCACTTTATAACATCATAACCAACTTTTCTGCCCACTCCACTCATAGTTTATTCATGCATTGCTCATTATTTCCAAAATCCCTCCATTTTTCCCCCCTGCAAAGGTGTTTCTCTTTAAATCTTAATTATCACCTATACTCCAGATTGAGCTAGTATTTTATTACTTATAAGGAGCCCATTTGAACTCTGCCATTGATGCCTTCAAAGGCTTTAATAGTCTATTGAACCTGTTCCATCGCCATTAGCATATGCGGTAATGTATACAGTGATTTTAATTGAATACTTAGACCTCAGGGTCACATAAGGTAATTTAACAATACCAGGAGCAGCTTCAGCTACTTAAACGATTCGAAGCCCACATGCACACACAAGGCAATTGGGTTTCAACAGAAAGTAAAGCTAGATTTCAGCAGAATTTCTGTTGCATCAGCAGACAGTTCAGAGTGGTAGCATGAGCTGAAAAAGCCCCTCACTGGAGATGATGGACTGACTGCTACCCAAGCCATGGTAGATATGCATGGGGCAGCTGTTGTCCAGAGGACTTGGGATCAGTACATGGGGCCTCAACTCCCCCCTCATGCTGCTGTAAAGCAGGAGTAACTCCACTAAATCACTGGAGTTTTACCAGCATAAATCCGGAGTGAGAAGAGAATCAGGCCTGACTCTGCCGGTGACTCACTGTGTGACCTTGGGCAAATTACTTCCCCTCATTGCCTCTGGTTCCCCATCTGTCAAATGGGAGGTGATAATTCTTAGCCACGTTTGTGAAGCACTCTGGGCTCTAGGGATGCAGGGCCTGATTCTCTGAGTGGGGGGAAGGGGGTTTCAAAATCAAAATGTTTCACGGAGCTGGTCTGGCAATTGCCGTTGCTTCTGCTTGTGACAGAAAAGGACAGAAGGAAGGGGGGAAAAAGATTGAAAGAATAAGCACTTGATCTAGCGCCCTTAAATGGGAGAGTCAGGAGAGAGAAGGGAGAAAAGTGGAGCCCAAAAGACTGTGATCATGTAAACATTTTGGATAACAATTTCGGAGACTTTGTGGATTTTGATTTATTATTGCTTGGTACCCTCACCTGTCGCGTTAGATAAGTGCAGCCAGAGCCCAGCGAGGAAAGAGGGGAGATAAGAGGTCATGCTGTTAGAGAGGAAGGAACAGAAGTGCATACAAAGGCAAAGCCAGCAGCTTGGGCTGGGAGAGGGGACCCAGCTCAACTGGAATAATTTCAGCTCGTGAAACCCGCTCACTATATCAGTTATAATGAGATTCCGGAGGCCATCTCGGTATCAGTATCAAGCGATAAATAAGCACATCCCACTTGTCTGGAAACCATCACCTGCTGGTGTCTCTGTACTCGGCTCCTTGAACACTGAATCCACAAAGGTGAAAGGGGAAGAGGCCAGTGTGTGCCATATTCCCTGCTCTCTCTCTCTTTGTCTGCATCTAGACATGGAGCCAAGGGTACTGCTGATGGAAGGGAAAGAGAGGCAGGTTTGGCCATCCTGGGCCCTGAAACACTCAGAGGTGTGCCTTGCTTTTCTGGAGCAGGTGCTGGGCAGATATCTCACACAGCTCTGCTGAGGCATTCTTTTGGCTTTTCATGATTATGTAAGTATGTTAAAACAGTTCCCAGAGACCCCAGCATAGGTCAGGGGCCCAGTACGCTAGGCCCTGTACACATACATCGCAAGGAACAGCCCTCGCTTTGAAGAACTTATTTAAAGAGACAAGACAGACAAAAGGAGAAAGGAAACATCGTTAGCCTCCTTTTACAAATGGGAAACTGAGACACACAGAGAGACTAAGCAACTTAATCTTTGTCACGTGACCAGAAGAGCTCTTTACCTGTAAATACCATAGATTCCCATTCAGCTAAACACCTCAGCATGTGATTAATTTTAAGCATACAAGAGCCTTATTGAGTAACAGAACCATCTTATTGCTTATTGCTTATTGCTTGTTCTTCCTTTCCACTTCTCCCTTTTGAGTCCATGTTTGACCCTCCCTCATTAGGTCCTGCTGAAATGAAGTTGTAAACATTCTAGGCCTTCTGTTTGTTTGTTTCTGTGAAGCATCTATTAATAAATTAATTAATAATAGTATGAAGTGATCTGGTGACTCAAGGGTTAATCCCACTCCACACGCAGACAATTATTCTTGAAATGTAAAACATTTTAACAATATTGAGGATGGAAGCGACGTGGGGCTGCTTAAAAAAAGAAAGAAAGACAGTTCCATTAATTCTTTGTTCGATGGATGCATATTCAAATTGTATAAGTGGGGCCCTCACTGTTTCCAATTAGCATTAATGCACTGGTATTTTTCTCCATATTTATGCCGCTTTTGCAGGGCACTCAGTTTTTACATTTGTATGTTAACGCAGTGTTTAAAATAGCCTTCTCCCCACACTGGTTTCCTGATGATAAAATAAAATGAGAGTGGGGGGCGGGAAGTTCATTGCTAAAACAGCAGAGAGAGAAAAGACTGCCTATCAAAGAGAGGATAAAACCCTGGCTTTTACCAGATTGGAAGACGTAATCCCAGCTAGCATGGAGATCTCATTATGGAATCCAGCCACTCCCGGATGATATTAACTCTCCGAACCTTTCTGCTTTTCAAACTGCCCATCCAACTAATGACTTGATCCTGCAATGCAAGAGCGGGAGTTAGCCTGTAGGGGGCACCGTGCTGGCTTGGCTCGGCACAGCGCGGCTCCTAGCCAGGGTTCCGTTGCTCCAAAGCAGTGGTCATCCAGCACCGCCTTTCTGTCACCTTTGTGGGCGGCGCCCCCAACCATGTCCCTGGGATTGCATGCACCCATCAGAAGGGGCGACAGGTGCCATGCTGAGCACCGAGCACTTCTAGCTGCACTGAGTGATTGCTTCGACCTGCCAGAGATACGTGTGCAGCTGGGTAAGTGCACACACCCCATCGCCTCCTTCCCTCACACCTTAGCGGAGCATACGTGGTTGAAATGGTTGTCTAAGGGATTTAAGCACACAGTGTGCATCTAAACCCCCAGGCTGGCTTTGAAAATCTTACCCATTGTTGTTACTGTTATCTAGGTGTACCAGTGCCTAGAGCGGCCAGCTGACAGTAGGCCCATTGTGCCAGGCACACAGCAAAAGGCTACATCTGTACAGCAAAACCTGTATATGGGCCAGCCTACCCAGGCCGAATCCAGCGGGCGCCGGTCACTATAGCAGGGAAGAAAGGGCACTGCCGGCTTCTGCGCGGGCTAGTGAACCCTGGGTCCGTGCTGGCCTTGTAATCTCTGTGCTGAAGCCCACGCTGCATTGTGTTTGCAGCTGTTGTTACCCACAGTAGCTGGATTCAAGCTGACTCAGGTCGGCTGGGCTGTGCCCAGCTTTTGCTGCATAGACATCGCTTGAGAAACAGTCCCTGCCCGGAAGAGCTTACAAATTAAATAGTTAGGGCAAACTGTAAGAGTGGGAGGGGAAGCAGAGGCCCAGAGAACTGAAGTGACTGGCTCAAGCTCACGCAGCAAGTCAATGCCCAACTTGGGAAGAGAACCAGGTGCCTGTCTCCCAGCCCAATGCCCTGCCCACTCGATCAGGCTGCTCACAGTGAGGCCTGCAGTTGCCAAAGGGTTAATTGCAAGTATATGCAATGGGCCTATTTCTGCCTGAAACCAACATGAAGCCCAGCTGGTATACAACCTCGGCTCTAACACCTGCTCTATCCAAGGATTTGCCGGTGTTTGCATCCCAAACTAGACTCTGCTTTGAGTAAACCTGGCGCCAATTAGCAGCTGCCAACTGCCCTCGCTGGCGTTGTTGTCTGTGACTCCACACGTGTAAGTGCATGAGAGGAAGGGGAGGATACCGAGACATTTTTTCTTCACTAGCTGGAAAGAATCAAGTGGTGCAGCAAAGAGAAACCCATCCAGAAAGCCCCTGGGGATGGGAAATTGCAGGGCCATAAGGCAAAGGGTTTGCTGCTGCTTTGTCTAACCACAGTGATAATTGGAGCAGCTGCCTTCTTGGGTGCTTATTATATTTTCATGAACAGGTTTCCTGGGATGGGAAGCATTCTGCAGAGAACTGTGGAAATCTGCAGTCCTGTGAACATCACCAGAGTCTCTGTACGCAGCATTTTAATCGGATTTTCATGCGCGGGAGGGGGTGTGTGTGTGTGTGAAGGATTCCCCATGGAGTCCATATAGGAAGTGTTATCCACTGGATAAAGCTCCTGGAATCAGAGTCGGGACTCCTGGGTTCTGTTCCTGGCTCTGCCCCTGATTTGCTGCATGCTCTTGAACAAGTCACTTAGTCCCGTAAGGACATTCATGCAAACTAGGCACCTTTTAGTTGGTGGCAGCAGCATCCGCATGGGCCACATAGTGTGCGACAGTTTCATGCACTCTGCAGTTGATTCCCCCATAGTTCAGACTACAGCAGAGCATAGACACAGCCTTAGCAATGTTGTTTCTCAGTTTCCCCTTGTATGCAAGCACTATGATCACTGTATAATTTAGGTTTCAGAGTAGCAGCCGTGTTAGTCTGTATTCGCAAAAAGAAAAGGAGGACTTGTGGCACCTTAGAGACGAACCAATTTATCTGAGCATAAGCTTTCGTGAGCTACAGCTCACTTCACCGCATGCATTCAGTATAATTTAGATGTACATGGGGACAGAAATAAGGCCTGCATGGGCTGTAAATCTGGTATTTCCTCACTTGCAAACGCTTTACTTTGCAACTTAAATAACTTTCTTTAAACTTAGTTTTTTGGATGTTATATGTATCTTACAAGAATAGACAGAGAGATAAATAGAGGGACCTATGGGGATAGATAGATAGATAGATAGATAGATAGATAGATAGATAGATAGATAGATAGATTAGATTCTTGTCAAACACCAGAGCCCTTTAATCGCAAAATATTTCATCATTGTGCAAACTTGAGATGTGCTATTTGCCCACTGAAATGCAAATGCATCTTCTTTTCATGTCAATAGATCTTTGCCTGAAGGAAAGGGTGAATTCTAAAATTTCAAAAGCACTTCCCTCTCACAGGATGGTAAAAGCTTTGTTTAAAAAACTAAAACAAAAAAGGAAAGGTAGGTTGGACAACAGAATTTCCTCAAATCCCACAATTCGTGGCTCTTGCAAAAACCTTGTTTTTTGACAAGTTTGCATTTTCCTTTGAATCTTTCCCAGCTTTCTAATATCTAGCCCCATAACCCTGATTGAAGTGAAGACATGCAGTATGTGTACATACAGTGCCTAGTACTACAACTGGAAAACACTTTTTTTTTTTGTTTGAAACACTTGTTTTCTATGAAAAAATGGGTTTTTCATCAAAATGGAAATTTCAGCAAGAAATGTCCATTTCCTGTGGTCTATTTTGGGTTTCATTTAAAAAAAAAAAAGAAGATATTAGGGAGGTTTCGCAAACCCCGTCCTCCCACACACACAAAATAATCTTGAGTGTGGGAGGTTTTGGTTGTTTGTTTTTTTAATGAAAACTCAGAAATGCTTGAAGAAAATTTTGTACAAAAATGAAAACTTTTTAGTTTTCCTCAAACATTTTCATGGGAACAAAAACTATTTCCTCACTGGCTCTCACTAGCACAAGGCCCTGATCTCGGTTGGAGCCTCTCGAAGCTACCATAAGACAAATAATAGAAGAATATAATATCATTTTCGCCACAGCCACTCCTCGGTTCAACCCCCTCTCGGCCTAGCTGGGTGAGGGGTGAACACGCTGATTAATGAACAGGTTTGCTGGGATGACCCACCCCTCAAGTGTAAGTGGAACTGCTGGTTCCTTTTGTGCTGCTGAAAGCTCTGTTTAGATAGAGCCCCTGCTTTGGAACAGAACCGGCCAGCTCTCAAAAGGACCTCCGCTTGTTTTCTCTGCTAAATTCTTTTGCGTTATCTCCCTGTCAGCTCTGCTCGGCAGCTGCTCGAGAAGCCATTCCAAGGGAGAGGTTTTTCCATTAAAACGTCCCCAAGTCTCCCCCGAGGCAAACCCTGTTTATCAATCTTCCGACGGCCACTTCTGCTGCATCGGTGACGAGGAGGCGGTGGAACGGATTGTACCTGAACAATGCTCATCAGCAACGGATTAAAAAAAAATAGTCCATCTTACTGGAGAGATGTAACGGCTGTTCTAGCCTCTAGAGGCGAGAATGGGGCCCAGCTTAGCAGGGCCCCAGCCAAGAGACAAGTGCTGCCGACATCTGACGAATGTGCATTTTGAACCTTTTTTATGCCAAGCTTACAAACATTTACATCAACTTCACTTTGATAAAGGAAGGGGGTATATTGAAGCCAGGACTTCTGGCTCACCTCCGGACAATCTGTTTCCCTCTCTGTATCACAGTTGGCTCTTTTGTAAAACTGGCCTGGCGTTGGACTTCAGTCAGTTAACCTTTGCAAAGCACCTTGAGCTAGTCAGACATAAGGTCCTATATAAACACAGACTTGGTAGTAAAATGCCCAGCTCTGCTACATTCAGGTTTCTACACCTCGCCCACCACTCTGGCACCTGGCTAATCCAGGCCTCACTGGTGACTCCAAGATTTGCTATGCCAAACATTGCCATGGCGTGTAGCCCTTGATCGGTGTGTGGAACCCACGCAATGCTGAGTGTGAGTCAAGGACAGTGTGTGGCTCCTAGTTGGGGTAGCAGGTTGTCAAATCAATTCCCCTTCATCCTCCTTTAGCAGCACCACAAATCCCACCCTAACCAGCACCGTGATGTAATATCGACTTTCTGCTTTTGTTTATGGGGGGGTTCTAGTCCTCATTGAAGCAACAGGCGGCTAGCTTTGGTTAGTCAGCCAGAGGGTGGGCAGCTGGGTACGGCTGCTTCACCCACAGTGTTGATGGTGCAACCTGAACCTACCATCTCTCCACTGACCCTAGCAGTTTAATGACATAGGAATTTCCAGACTGGATCCTTCTATCCCAGTATCTTGTTTCTGACAGTGGCCAGCATGAGCTGCTTGAGGGGAAGAAGCAAGAAACCTTGTAGCAATTACAGGATAACCTGCCCCCAGGGCCTGCCTGACCCTCATTAGTTAGAGACTGGTTTATGCCCTGAAGCATGAGGGTTTAATCCCTCCTCCTCCCCTAGTGGCTCACTCCACCTTTTTCCCCTGGCCTATGACTTTTATTTTTGGTAGCACTTCCTATCAAACTTCATGGAAGGAAATAATTCTCCCCTGTTTCCCCCACACACATGCACATTCACACACACACAGTAGGGGCCCGACACTTGCTGCAGAAGTTCCAGAACTAGAACAATCCTGCTTTGGATCCATGACTCCCTAAATCTGGCATTGATTAGAAGCCATTTGAAGCAACAGTCAGCTGCCAGGAAAGGCTGACCTGGACCAAACATGGCAGAAGCAAGATCTCTCACCACTGAGCTGAGTTGTAGGGCCTGGACCACACTCTCCCCACCACTGTTACCCAAAGAGCTTTGCCGTGGCATACAGTCCCATTCCCCTTCACTTGGTCAGACAACATTTGGGGACACGCCAGGAGAAAGGAGGGGGCCTTTAGGATATGTCTGCACTGTAGCCAGGATGTGTGATTCCCAGCATGGGCAGACAGACTCGCGCTTGGTCAGCTGGAGCAGTGTGAATGTTGCAGCACCTCAGGCTAGCCATGCCTGTCCAGGCTGCCCGCCACGGTGGGTCTGAGCTCGGCCGGCTGGCAGGGAATTAACACCCAGGCTGCCATTTTTAGCGTTCCCCCTCCTCCCCGCAGCTGAGCAAGTGTGCATCTGTTTACACACTGGGGAATCACATCTCCCAGCTGCAGTGTACACACACCCTGAGACGCCATTCTGTTGTTCTTGCTTGACTTCCCTGAGGATCTACCCAAGTGGCATAGCATAGACAGGGCTATTTAGGGACCATCCTTCCTCTCTGGGGGAAGACAGGTGAGTGTGAGAGTTCTACATATACGGAGAGGTGTTCACAGTGGCTCGTATGTGTCTATGCTGAGTGGGTTTGTTGGTGGGTTTGTCTGTAACCGGCAAGACTGGATCAAAACCCTGGATCCTAAACACCCTGGCAGCTGAGGGGATATCGACACCCAAGCTCTGAGTAGGTCACAGCTTTGGTGTCTACGACGGCTTGCGAGTGTCTTGAGCGTGTGCCCACATATTGTGTGTGTGTCTGTGCGGGTTTCTAATGCGTATGAGATCTAACCTAGATGAGGGTGTTGGTAAGCGGAGTGAGTATCTGTAAATATGTGTGCACGGGCGTGCTGGCAAAAGAGGGTAATTCTAACGCAAATGCAGGGCCATCTACAATGCAATTTGTGTCTCTACATCACTCTCCACATGCAAAAAGCTGATTAACCTGTTTGTTCCAGGCCCTTTGATCAGAGCTCATTAAAAAAAAAAGATACATTCAAATGAAGCCATTTAGAGCTTCAAAAACATCCCCTCCGATGTGCGTCAACTGCAGCAGGCAGTCCCCAAAGACTATGCCACTGAGTGGAGGAAAATGCTTCAAAGCACCTTCCAGCTAATAGCTGGGGAGCTGCCAGCCCATGCTGCTAGAGGAGGCCAAGACTAGAGGTGAAAGCTTAAAGGAGAATTGAACTAAACTCACACCCAGGGAGGGCAGGAGAGTGCGGAGAAATTCGCTCCTAGGAAAGGGCAGGTTGGGGGCTCTGTTGCGGGGTGGACTTTCCCTTGCTGGTAGAAGCTGATGCAGACCCTGGATAAATCTGTCTCGCTCGCTGCTCGGATAGAGTGGAGGCTTCTGCAGGCCCATCTTCCTTGTTTTTCCAGCCTCGCTGACCTCCTCAGGCTGGAACATTGGGGCTTAGCAGAAGAGGAGAGAATCCCCGGAGAATGGAAGTGCAGGTGGCTCCATTGTTCTGCAGGTGTCTCCTCTAGTCCCTCTGTCACTTTCCAGCTATTGACCTCTTTTCTCTACGGTTTAACTTTGGAGGACCAGGATCCTACAGCCACAGGTTCAGGTGTGTTCTTATCAATGCAGTGAAGTAGGACACCATGCTCTAAAAGTATTCATCCCTCAGGCCGGCATTCAAGACTGCTGGACAACAGCATCCAAGGTACTGGAGCTCCCTGTGGCTGCAGTAGATTGGATGTTTGGTTTTGGACAGACCCGACTGGAAGCTTTGGTCACTAAGGAGGCGAGGAAGGCATCTCTCAGTTCACAGATGGGGCACAGGAAGTGGGAGCTGCTCTTATATTGGACACACACGAAGGAAAGGAAGTCCGTCCCTGCTAAAACTCAATGCTCCATGGATTTGGTTCTCCACCATTCCTTGCTCAGATTTTGACTCCAGGGTGGAGGATGAGTGGGGAACCATTTCCTGTTGCACAGTAAATTGGAAGGCATTCTGCAGTGTGTAGCTACACCTCTTCTAGTTCTGCTGGTAACAAGAACGTGGTGGCCGCAGATGCATAGATCATGGACGATTTAGCAGCGCACCGGAGAGGTTCAGAATTCCTGGAATATAACACTCCCTTTCACTCCCCGACCCACTCCACTTGAAAAGTACAGTGCAGCCAGTAATCCAGAAAGCAACATAACAAAGAGGAGATGGGAACTGAGAGGCGAGAGAGGCAGAGGAGAAAAGGGAAAGGATGAAGGGTAAAGAGAGGAGGATAGAATGATAAGAAGGAGAGGGAGTAGGTGAGAGGGAGAGCTACCCCCTAAGTGACATTGAAAAGTGAAATCCTTTTGAGGGAAGAAATTAAAGAGCCATTACCCATGCAGCTCTTGCACTCTGTGTCTTTTATTATGACAGAATACCGGTCTCCAAGGCTGAGCCAGTTTAAGACACACGCTCTTGTCCATGTGTGACGGTGGGCCCCCTGGGAAGGAGATTGGGCTTGAATTCTAGTATATTCTAGTATATCCCACTAGAAGACAGCAGAGGAACGGGATATAGTCCTTGACCCAGGGGGCCGCGCAAGAATGGAGGCAGAGAAGCCTGGATGATGAAAAGGGCATGGGGGAACAGGCTCTTGGGACAGAAAGCAAAGCTAGCTGTGGTAACTCTGGTCAGGGGGTTAAAACACTGGATTAGCCCTCAGGAGATCTCAGGCCAGCGCCTGGTTCCCTCCCAGACTCCCTGCGTGACCACGAGCAAGTCCCTTCTCATCTCTGTAATTCTCCATCTGCACAATGGGGAATGAGAATTCCTGGGTCTGGCAGCTCTGTTTAGACTGTTTGCTCTTCAGGGGAGGCACTGGACTGTTTCTTGGGGTATGTTTACAACTGCAGCTGGGAGCACGGGTCCCAGCTTGGGCAGGCAGACACGCATTAGCTGTGCTCGAGCTTACCCCTCTAAAAATAGCCATGTAGCCAGGGGAAGTATGGGTGACTCGAGCTTGCTGTCTGAGTACAAACCTGCCTGGACCTCTGGACATGTTCTAGGGTGGCTAGTCTGAGCTAGTGCATGTCTGTCTACCCAACCTGTATACATACCTTATGTATGTCCAGTGCCTAGCATAAAGGGTCCTAGATTTCAGCTGGGGTCTCCAGGTTTTACTGGAATACAACCAATAACTCCACACCTAAAATAATTTTAGCTCATTAATGGATTAAATTGTAAATTCTCCAAAAACTGATTCTGTACACAGAGAGCTACGTGTTGGGAGTTTTAGGAGGCCACACTTTTTTATTCATGCATAATATAGAGCAGTGATTCTCAACTAGGAGTACATGTACCCCTGGGGGTATGCAGAGGTCTTCCAGGGGTACTTCAACTCATCCAGAGATTTGCCTAGTTTTACAACGGGCTACACAAAAAGCACGAGCGAAATCAGTACAAACTAAAATTTCATGCAGACAGTGGCTTCTTTACACTGCTCCATATAATCTACTCTGAAATGTAAGTACAATATTTGTATTCCACTTGATCTATTTTTAGAATTATATGGTAAAAAGGAGAAAGTCAGCAATTTGTCAGTAAATGCACTGTGACACCCTTGTATTTTTATGTCTGATTTTGTAAGTAAGTATTTTTTAAGTGAGGTGTAACTTGGGGGTATGCATGACAAATCAGACTCCTGAAAGGGGTACAGCTGTCTGGAAAGGTTGAGGGCCACTGATCTAGAGTATGAATCCCTGCTTAAAGTGCAAATCTTAACTCAGCCTTCAGGATGGAGCTGCAATGAGTGCCTTTAGCCCAGATTCCAATTCAATGTATTTATTTTGTGGTCTCTAAAAACTAACTAAATGAATACAACCAGGCAGCTGCTTCTCCACGTGTCAGAACCAGAAAAGGGGCGGACGGAAAAACAACACAGTGGAAACGTCTGCTTGTGACTCAGTAACCTGTCTCCCAAAAAGCTGGAGCCTCGCTGCTCTGCTAATGAAATGGAAATAATAGCCTAATGGCACCGTACATACAGCTGAGGGGTGTATAATTTGCTGTGTAAATGTGCAAAAATCTCAGAGGCCAGTAAATATTGGCTTTAGCAGCTCCTCTCAAAGCACAAAATTACAGGTTGCCAGGATGATATCCTTAGACAAATGTGCAGGTGAACAATTGGGGGAAATGGAGTTGGTAATGCACCCATTATCCACACCATGGGGCTGAGGAAACCTGTGCTCACCAGGTGTTGTTTTCTGAGGCCGTCGCCACCGGAGATGGTAAGGGCTTGGAAAAGGCAGAGCAAGGAGGCTTTCCAGAGCTTAGTGCTGAAGTTTGGGCTTTCTGGTGCTGGCTTCCAGTCCCAAACTGGCCATGGATTCCCTGTGGAAGTTCCTTGGACCAGTCCCCTAGGCCCAGACTTGGATGAATAAACTTAGATTCTTAAAATAAGTGACCTGAAGTTCAGTGCTGAGTGCTTTCAGCTACCACTGACCTCAATGGGAGACGCAATTGCTCTGCACTTCTGAAAAACAGGCTAGTTATTTAGGTGCCTTAGCAAGGTACCATAGGTAGATTAGATTACATCTCCCACTGACATCAGTGGGAACTGTGCCATGCAGGAGCAAGTCCAGAGTGTGTCAAGGAAGCCATGTGTCCAAATGGTTTCTTAGCCATTACACTGCTTTCCATTTAAAAGGAATTAACGGTTCATACCCTGGGACCACTGAAGGGACTGACCTGATGGCACTTTAATAAAGCTGGAGATGCTGGTCTTTCCTTCTCTGCTGACTGGAGACAAATTTCTTCTTTATTCAGCTAAAGACAAGGTTCGCACACTTGACCAAGAGATGCAGGATTTAAGACCTGATTTTCCATTAAATATGTATACACTGAAAGGGACCAACAGGAGTTCTAGTGGCCATAAATATCTGCAGCAGCAAGTTGAGCAGCATAGGGATGGAGATATTTACGGATCTGTTTACTTAGGTTCCTTGCAGGAGCTTTTAACGATGCCCTTTAGCTCAGTATAAGTTGCTTCTTGTTAAAAATACAAATCAAGAGACCAAAGCTGATCTGAGACTAGCGTGAGACAAAGGGAGAAACCAAGGGGTAAATGACAACAATTCTATATTGCAATGAACCCTGCAGTGCACAGAAAGCTACTCCAAGCCCAGCAGGGACTAGGAACAGCTGGGAGTGTATTGCCCAGTGGCACACGGCGTTTTGCCTAAGCAATTGACACCCATGGGACAGTGTATTTGGGTGTGAGGCCAAAGACAAAGGAATGCGAAAGACATCTGCAATGCAGGATGTGTTGTGACTGGGATCACAACATGAGGGTTGACTTTTTTTTTCCTTTGTAGAAATTATAGTGATGCACAACACTTCCCTGCCCTGGTAAGGTCCTGGGGGCTTGGCAGGCACAGAAGGCCTTTCAGAGTTGAGAAGGGGAGTAAAATCAGCTTTTCCCATAGGCTCTGTCTCAGGAGGGCTGCTGAAGTTCTAGCTGTCGGTGGCGTAACATAACACTCCGCCCCTCGGCAGCCCCTTTCGGCCAAGGAGCTCAAAGTGCTTTCCCGCCATGAGTTAAAAGAGCCTCACACTCTCAACCCGGAGCTGGTGAGCACTATTAGAACCATTCTACAGCTGGGTGAATGGAGACTGAAAGAAGCCCAGAGACAGAACCAAGAACAGAACCCAGAACGCCTAGAACCACTAAACTGTCCCAGAATCGTAGGGCTGGAGCAGACCTCAAAAGGTTATCTAGTCCATCCTCCCATGCTGAGGCAAGGACCAAGTATACCTAATATACTATGTGCTCTTGCAAGCTACACTAGGGGAGTGTGGGTTCTTTGTCCTCCTCTAATAGCCGCTTTACATAAGTGGATAAAAGTCTACTACAGCTGCCAGCTAACAGAATTACGCCTGTATCACAAACAGTAAAAGATCATGATCTTTGCAGTGAAGTTCCAGAGGGACCATCGGCCAACAATGGGTCATTAAAACTTATCGCAGAGAACACTAACCAGGAGCGCAGACACTACTGTGATGAAGGACACAGCAGTGCCTGCAAAGAAAGATTGCTTTCCCTTCGCCCACATTTCTTTGACTGGTGTGGCACTGTACAAGTCCCATCAACGGAGCTTAACTTGCCACTCGCTGTGTGCAAGGCTGTATCTGCAGATAAGCGGTAATAACAGCCTGTACAGGAGGGCAGGCTGCCTGCTATTACCCTGTCTCCTAGGGGAATGACGTTCCAAAAGGGAGTGTGCAACGTCTAACCCTAACTGTTATGATTGGAAGGAGAAAGCAGGGCAGAAGAAATTCAGTGCTGAGCGGCTGACATCTCCCCTAGCACAAAGCACTTCCTTGCATCGCTCAGCAGGTTTCAATTATTAATGAGAAACTTAACTTATTCCTTCTGCTCACAGCAGAATGCCCCAGAGCGAAGTAAAGGGAGGAGAGTTCCATGGAAAGTAAACCATTCCAGCGGACGGACAGAGAATCCATGCGTGGAAACTGGTGTTTCCACAGGGATGGGCTTTGCCCTTCTGGAGACCCCCACCTCCAAGTCCGACATAAGTCACATGAAGTGAAATGCATGAATACCTACCTCAGGTACATATCTGGCCCCCATGAATATGGTACCTGAGCAACTCACAATCTTTACCTTGGCCCGTGAGGTGAGGAAATGCAATTAGCCCAGATGGGGCACAATGAGACCATGTGATGTGCCCAATGTCTCAAAAGAAGCCTCTGGTAAAACAGGGAATTGAATCCTGGTCACCTGAGCCCCAGGCTAGGACCCTAATCACTGGACAATCCTTCCACCAACTGAGCTCTGGGAGGGCTGTCTCCAGTTGAGTTGGGGCCAACCTATGAAGTTCAAACCCCCACCAGCATGTGACTTTCCCACAGTTCAAGGGGGGTTACAACTTAGGAGCTAGGCTCAGGCCCATCTTTAGCATCACACGGATCTTCTGAGCAGCTAATCAATGAGCCCTTTGCTCCAGCAGCAGAGCGTCAGAATCATCTACCTGGGGCTCTTCAGCCAGTGGCTGGAGCTTCTGAGCTATTTATGCAACAGGACCAAAAGAAGCAAAAGGCAGCAGACGCATTCACAAGGGCTCGATCCTACCCCCTACTGCGGTCAAGGCAAAAACCTGTATTAGGAGCAGGACCAACCCCAACACTTGTATCAGTGAAATTAGGTCATAATATCCATCTGCCAGCCAGAAAAGAGCCAGACAGCTGGACAAACCAGCAGAACAAGCCAGGTGTTCATGCAGTCACTTCCCCACCACCACACACCCACAGTGCCTCAGTTTCTCCATTTGCAAAACTGGGGATAAGTATGCTCATCCAGATTTGCAGTGCACTTTGAGGGCCTCACATGACGGGAAAGCAGTGGATGTATTGTTTCTTGACTTTAGCAAAGCTTTTGACACGGTCTCCCACAGTATTCTTGTCAGCAAGTTAAGGAAGTATGGGCTGGAAAAATGCACTATAAGGTGGGTAGAAAGCTGGCTAGATTGTCGGGCTCAACGGGTAGTGATCAATGGCTCCATGTCTAGTTGGCAGCCGGTATCAAGTGGAGTACCCCAAGGGTCGGTCCTGGGGCCGGTTTTGTTCAATATCTTCATAAATGATCTGGAGGATGGTGTGGATTGCACTCTCAGCAAATTTGCGGATGATACTAAACTGGGAGGAGTGGTAGATTCGCTGGAGGGGAGGGATAGGATACAGAAGGACCTAGACAAATTGGAGGATTGGGCCAAAAGAAATCTGATGAGGTTCAATAAGGATAAGTGCAGGGTCCTGCACTTAGGACGGAAGAACCCAATGCACAGCTACAGACTAGGGACCAAATGGCTAGGCAGCAGTTCTACGGAAAAGGACCTAGGGGTGACAGTGGACGAGAAGCTGGATATGAGTCAGCAGTGTGCCCTTGTTGCCAAGAAGGCCAATGGCATTTTGGGATTATAAGTAGGGGCATAGCGAGCAGATCGAGGGACGTGATCGTTCCCCTCTATTCGACATTGGTGAGGCCTCATCTGGAGTACTGTGTCCAGTTTTGGACACACTTCAAGAAGGATGTGGATAAATTGGAGAGAGTCCAGCGAAGGGCAACAAAAATGATTAGGGGTCTGGAACACATGAGTTATGAGGAGAGGCTGAGGGAGCTGGGATTGTTTAGCCTGCAGAAGAGAAGAATGAGGGGGGATTTGATAGCTGCTTTCAACTACCTGAAAGGGGGTTCCAAAGAGGATGGCTCTAGACTGTTCTCAATGGTAGCAGATGACAGAACGAGGAGTAATGGTCTCAAGCTGCAGTGGGGGAGGTTTAGATTGGATATTAGGAAAAACTTTTTCACTAAGAGGGTGGTGAAACACTGGAATGCGTTACCTAGGGAGGTGGTAGAATCTCCTTCCTTAGAGGTTTTTAAGGTCAGGCTTGACAAAGCCCTGGCTGGGATGATTTAACTGGGAATTGGTCCTGCTTCGAGCAGGGGGTTGGACTAGATGACCTTCTGGGGTCCCTTCCAACCCTTATATTCTATGATCCTATGATTCTATGACACATACTGTTTCTGTGCAAATGATCATCTATGACTCAAAGTAATGATTCCTTTAATGATGCCTCATGCTTGGAGCCTGTGGTGGATGCATTTGAAATCCATCATTAGATGGGAGAGAGGAAACTAGGAAATCCACAAAAATATCACGTTGAGAACAGAGAGCTGGGCGAACGTGTGATTTAAAAATGGATGATGAGTGAATCTGTTACTGCACATGGGTTTTTGCCAAGTCAGATCACAAATTAAAAGTGGTCTGAGCTCCACTCATTGGACCAAGCGAATGGCCATATTAGCGAACCAACACCAAATACGGACCTGTACTGACAATTTCTGCTAAGGACAAGTGCAAAACTAGAAGAGCAAGAGTTGCTGCGGATCAGGATTGGGGTGGATTGGCAGAACAGTGGTGAAAGCCCGGGGGTGGAATCGTAAGGGATTCTGCCAGGCAGTACGGAGGGGCATTGGCACAATTATGTAGGAGGAGCCCAGGACTGGAAAAGTGGGAAGTGCAGCTCACCTGGCAAAGACAGAAACACCAAATGGGCAGGGAGAAAAATCATTTTCAAGTTTCTGGTGTTAGGAACCTTGGGAAGTAAAACACGAATGGGGGAGGGGGACAATTTAGAAAGTAACCGACAGTGTTTTTATCAAATAAGCTAAGGAATTTAGTTGGGAATTTTCTAGGCCTCCTAACTTTGGTAAACATCTTCGATAGCTCAGGAGAGATTCTGATGACAAGAGTTCACTCACCTGTCATTCAGTCTCTTAATTTCATAGTTCAGTGTGTTAGAAGATAGAGAACGAGTCATAAAAAGGAGGAAATACTGTAAAACATCTCACCGCTCTTTACTGCTGGGCAGCCCTTGCTCCTGAATTTCAGAGGCTGTGGGCAGGTGGGTCTGTGAAGCACGTGTGTTTGTGTGAGTACGGATATTGGGGATGGAGAATCACAGAAATGCAGGGCTGGAAGTGACCTTGAGAGGTCATCAAATCCAAGCCCCTGCGCTGAGGCAGGACCAAGTAAACCTAGAGCAGCCTTGACAGGGGTTTGTCCAGCCTGTTCTTAACAACCTCCAGTGGTCGGGCTTCTACAACCTCCCTTGGAAACTTATTCCAGAGCTTAGCTACCCTTCTAATTAAAACAGTTCCCCAATGTCTAACCTAAATCTCCCTTGCTGCAGATTAACCATTACTTCTTGTCTAGTGGACATGGAGAACAATTGATCACCATCCTCTTTACAACAGCCCTTAACATATTTGAAGACTTATCAGGTCCTCCCTCAGACTTCTTTTCTCAAGACGAAACTTGGCCAGTGCTTGGTTGGTTGTTTTTTTAGGGTGGAGGGAGAGGGGACGGTGCAGGTATGCATCTAAATATGAATGTGTATTTAAAGATTTACGTGGATGTGGAATATGTGGATGTATCTGTCTATGTGTGCGCGCTCTTGTCCAGGTGCGAATACACATGCATCATCTCTCATTCACTACCAAGATGTCCACTCCCACCTGCTATCAGCCCATGATGCCAGCCTCCATTGTCCATTTGTTACATTTTCAAACAAGCACCTTCCCTTGCTGCCCCTCTCTCCTGGGAGGAGTGCCCCAAAAACATCTGCAGAGCTAACTCACCCCCCCCCCCTTCAAATCGCTCCTTAAAACTTTCCTTTGCCGGGATAACGACAAAAAACTTGACAGCAGCTAAGCGGTGGAAGCCACCGCCCGTCGTGCTGACCAGGACTGTCTCATTCTTTCCTTGTGCTCCCTTGTCAGCCTGTCTTTATCCACTTGCGGCCTCTGGTCTTATACTTAGATGGAAGGTCTTGGGGGCAAGGAGCAGCTTTTTGTTCTGTGTTTGTACAGCGCCTAGCACAGTGGGACCTGGTCCATGACTGGGGCTTCTAGGCACCATGGTAATACAAATAATAAATAAAATAATAATAATATGTGGAATGCATGGATCTGTCTGTCTATATATGTATGCATATTTCAGTATTTGTGTACAGGTGTGTCTTAAGTGTGGGTATATTGTGTGTGTACATGGAAGTATGTGGAATATGTGTAGGAGTGTGTCAGCACACAGACACGTATTTAAGAGTGTATGTGCATGAAATACTTGTATAGTTGTGTGTGCACACACATTTGTACGCATGTGGCTGCACAAATATACGTCTGTGCGGATGTGTGTGTTTTAATAAAAAAAAACATGACCCACTTTCCTACAGGTTACTGAGCAGAGCCAGAGAGCTTCTGTGCTGCTTTTGTAATTCGAAGGGGCTGAAAAATAATGCTCCCAAGCCTTGCCAAAGGCTATTTAAAATCCTATGGCTTTAAGAATCAAAATGAATTTTCTGTCTCCACCTGCAGTTGCATTTCACCATTGCCTAAAGAGCTGGTTTAAGCGGGAAGGAAAATATTAAATAGTGCAAAGTCAATATGGAATAGAGCGAGTCATTCACGTCTCTGAGAATGGACTTAGCACCTCTCTTATTTATTCATTTTTCTAACAAATCATAAAATAAAAAGGAGATACGTATTTCATGTCAGGGAAACAAGTTCTGAAGGCATAAAAGGAAGTCAGGATGGTGCCTTCAGAGTGAAATACATAATTATGTGTTGGGATCTAAAGAGGGAAGGGAGGAAGTCTGTGAGTTGAGATGGGAAACTGAGACCCCCTCAGGGACCAGTGTCAAAGCCTCTTTATGTGAAAATAAAACCTATATACCGGGACACATACAGAAACTCTCGTTAGTTTGCCATACGGTGAATGAGAGTTATATAGTGACTAGCAATGTACACAATTTACATGGGCCTGGAAAGAAGAAATGTATCAATAACCACTATGTATGATTGATTATTAATTATTATAGTAGCACTATGGGGCCCCAAATGAGAGCAGGACCCTATTGTGCTAGGTGCTGTTCTTATTATCTTAGTAGCACTGAAGTGCTCCCTAGCTTTGTGGCTGAATTTCATCCTCTGTGACTGCTGATTGGATAAATAAATCCGAAGCCAGGTGAAATTGCTAGGTGATTTTTTTTAAGTTCCTTTTCTCAAACCACCACCAAGATTTGGTTCGCGCTCCAGTACAGGCGGCTTGCTGTTATTATCTGTGTTACACAAAAGCACTCAGAAGCTTCATGCGTGAGCCCCACTGATTCACCCATCTTTGCTTTGACAATAAACTGGATGGGGTGTTGGAGCCAAGAAAAAAGCATCTAAAATTGGTGATCTGCAACTTGGAGTTATTTTTCTGGTCTGATTTTTTATTTCTCCTGCCTGCCAGCTCCATCTTGTCCTTAGTTGTCCCCTCCCAACCATGCAAAGTTTCACCCCAGAGGGGTGAAGAGGTGAGTTTAGAGCAGCCATGCTGAAAAATCCATAACTGCGGAGACACAGAGACTATCAATGTGATCAGATTGTCTCAGTGCTGCAGCCGATGGCCCAGTCTCCCCAGCAGGCCAAGAGGGATTAAGGCACAGAGATTGCTAAAACCACCACCAATTGGCATCATGGACACACGATGGAGTCTTGCTTCTGAATTAAGCTTCCTTTTAAATGTCCATTGCCGTTTCTGCCTCTCTAGAGCTGGTACGTTTCTCCTAGTGAAGGACCGGAGCAGCGAGGGAGAGGCACAGAGCTGGCTCATCCCCGCAGCGATGCCAGAGGAGCAGAGTCGACAACTCAGTCCTCCCAGGAGCAGGTGCAGCCTCTCATATGGTGTCAGGAGACTGGGTGAAATGACCTTACTGGGATGTGGCAGCTGCCTCGGAGATCAGGGTGTGCTCTCTCCAGCTGTCTCTGGGATTCAGAGGTTTCAGAAACACACTTCCTGGGAGAGCTCCCCACTCTGAGCAGTTTCTAAGTGAGGATTCGCTACCGGTGTCTCACAACTGGCCCCTTTAGAGACTGCATATTCCAGGTGAGCTCTCCCTGCAAACATCTCCTACATGCACCTGTCCGCTTTCCACCTCTTCTCTGTTCAGCTAGGTACTTCTCCTTAAAGGAAATCTGGTCTCACCCCATGCCAGGCATGCTCCATTGGGGACGCTCCCAGAACATCAGGTCTCCTCTCTGTTCTGTGCGCGCTCGGTCTTCCTGAGCTGTGTTGAGATGCATGAGCAGTGATGATAGCGTTAATAATACCTTCCCGGGCTATATGCTGCTTTGGAGAGGTACACAATCTCCCTAATATTATCTCAGCCGCTCACACTAACAAAGCAATCCAGTTTTAAAAGCTTACATTTTAAACTGGAAATCTGAATTTAAAAATTCCTGCTCCTCTGCTCCCACAGGGCTTGTGTAGCCTTGAAAGTTAATTAGGATTAAAGTAGGGTGTGAATTTAAAGCGGAATAGCTATTCCTGAATGACTCCAGGGGCCTGCATGCCTTGGATCGTCATATGAAGGAACCAGAGGCCAGGCATGAGTCTGTGCTGTGGAAGAGCTGATTGTCTGGAGCAGCAGGGCCAGCCTGCTACATTCACAGTTCTCTTTCCCCACCTAGTGTCTGAGGAGCCGAAGGAGAGAAAATCCAGGTTTCCTTTGCTACATGGCAGCCTCAGAAGCAGGGTGTCATCAGGAAGCAGCACAGACTTGGAAAAGGGTGGGGAACTGACCAGGAGATGCCCTGTCCTGTTGTATGGTGCCACTAGTGGGCACCACCGTAAAACAAATGTGCATTGAAAAATAAATGGGCAGAGCGTAAACTGCATGGTCGGTTCCATCTGCAGCCATGCACAGGTGCCCCCTCCCCAGGCTCGCAGTCCCCCAGATCAGCATCCTGTACAAATGCCTCCAAATTGTAATGCCTAGCCTTCACCTAACTCTTTCCTCCCACAGACCTCACAGTGTTTCACAAAGGAAACTGAGGCACCGAGAGGGGTAGTGACTTGCTAAAGCTGATACCTCAAGACAAGGCTCAGAGTAGTACCCAGGGCTTGTGCCCCAGCCTCAGGACCACTTTGGCTCCCCTATCAACTCTCACACAGACCCACACAGTGAGCAGAACCTCCCTCCTTCCATAGGCACCTTTCCCATACACAGATGTTCTTGCATTCACCCATACACACGCAGCATCGCCAACTCCGGCCATTTAATTGCAAATCTCATGTTATCTGGTGCTTTTCTTCAAATCCCAGCTCCTGGAGTGATGACATCAGAGACTCAGCTTGCTTGGTTTATTTTTTTTAAGTAAGTTTCTAGCCTTCCTAGGTACAGAGAAAAGTTTGAAAATGTGACTGAATCCTCTGTAAAGGCTAAGAGAATCCAGGTGGTAAATAAAAATAGTCCATAATGGATAGTTGTTTTAAAACCTCGTGATTTTGAAGCTAATCTCATGATTTTGGGGGTTGATGTATTATCTTTGACTGGTTTCAGAGTCACAGCTGTGTTAGTCTGTCTTCGCAAAAAGAACAGGAGGACTTGTGGCACCTTAGAGACTAACCAATTTATTTGAGCATGAGCTTTCGTGAGCTACAGCTCACTTCATCGGATGCATACCGTGGAAACATACCGTCAAATAAATTGGTTAGTCTCTAAGGTGCCACAAGTCCTTCTGTTCTTTTTATCTTTGACTGCTTGGCCTTGACAATATTGCACGTACAATTTATCTGCAATCTCCCAGGCACTTGTGCATACGTACTTTTGCGTTTCTTCAGCCATAATCCTTTCTGCCCAAAGGGTTTTCGGTTGAGATTAAGGGAAACAACGCAAGAAAGTACAAAAGTAAATTCTCTAGGCCAGTAGTTACAGTGAAGTCAATGGAACCAGGAGGAAGTGCTCCAGCTGGGGATCTGACTCTGTGGGAGAGTTTCCACTGGTGCTGCATTTGAAACACACGCCCCTGGAAATTTACAGGTGCTGCGCACAAAAAACAAAATCACACACTGTTTTGCCCAGTTCTAACATCAGCCCACTAATCAGATGGCTCAGCTGATTCTCTGCAGCAAGACTAGAATTCAGTGCAGGTGTTTAACTCAGTGGCCCCCAGCAGATGCCAGGTTCCTTTAGGAGATGCAGAATTTGTACTCCACCTCTTCCCTTAATCTGAACTAAATTACAGGTTGAGAAGCTCATTTGTTTTGAGTTTGTTTGCAATTTTCTGTTTAAATGGCATATTTAACCTCTGGGACCTGGATCTGAGCCAGTAATAATCACCCAGACTAGAAAAAAAATGAGCTGGGGGGGGGGGGTTGTTTTGTTTAGCTGCTGCTTCCTCCTCCCTCGCCCCACCCAAGCAATTGCCACATTTCTATGTTGCTACAAATATTTATCTTCTTTTCACAGTCTTCAGCTGCAGTTAATCATGCTGCTCGTCAACCCAGCCGAAGTACTATGGAGATAAATCGATGAGAATCAAAAACTCTGCTAGGTTGGCCTTTCTACTCACCACTGGAGCTGGGCAAAAATTTTCCACACACAACGTTGTTGGTTTTTTTAAGTGAAAAATGCAGATTTGGAGACACCAAACCGGTTTTTGAATGTGTGTCGCTTTTGCCCCCTTGTTTCAGCTGAAAAAAAAAATAAAATAAAAAAAAAATCAAACCATTTTGTTTCAACGTTAAGAGCAGTTTTGATTTTTCTGCTTGAAACGACTTTTCATTTCAACATTTCCTTTGGTTTTGTTTTATTTTTTGTAAATCAAATATATTTTAAAATACTCTAAATTGAAACAAAACCTTTTGTTTGACCCAAAACCAATTTTTTTCACTTTCTGGTTTGCTGAAAATTTCATAGAATTTCAGTTTTGGTTTAAACCCAAAACAATGAAAAATTTATATATATTTGTGAAATTGCCCAGCAAACCCCAAAACCCATTATTTGCCCAATCTACTTCCCACTCCTTGAAAAATGCTGACTTTAATGGATCTCCCTCGCAGTTCTCCAGTGCCCACCACTGTAGTTAGTACCAAGCACCTCCCAAACACGAGTGAATTTATTCCCACAAACAACCATCCTGTGAGGAAGGGGAGGGCTATCATCACTACCTGAGAGACAGCCAACCAAACTCAGAGAGATTGAAGACTTGTGTCGAAGCCCATTGAAGTCAATGGAAAGACTCCATTTAATTTCAGATCGTTGTGGATCATGGCTAGTCTGCTGTGTAAAAAGTCACAGGAAATCTAGGAGAGAGCTGGGTACTTAGTTTGTGCCTTGACCACACCACCAAATCTCTTGCGGCATTCATTCTCAAGTTCCATCCCTTTCCGGCACTGTCCCCACTCACTTCAGGACCTTTTGGAAGGGTCTGAACTGTTTATTTAAGCTTGTTTTCCAATGTCTCTGCCTCAATGTTCTCCCCGTTCCTGGCCAGCAGCAAAAGGGCTGAATACCATGAGAGAGAGGGTGTTTGCCTTGTGTTTCTAGCTTAGCCACTGGTGAAGGACCAAGAATCTCATGCCGACAGAGCCTGTTACCTTGAGATTCTCAGCCTTGTTTTACAGACTCAAGTGTTTTGGGTAAAGCATGCAGATGAAACAGACCCTGGAAGGGGTAAGCAGGAGGAAAGTGGTGCATGGGTTTTACGCTGATCCACTGCATAGCTGATCCACTGAAATTCATCCCATATAAACAGATGAATAGTAAAGGGTTCATCTCAACCACCAAATCTTTAGCACTTTGCCTATTAATACTCCACACCGGAGAGTTTCTTTGGAGACTTCAGAAGAGATGGGCCTAAGATGTGGGAAACCTTCAAGCCAGATCCTGAGCCAAATAGATCAGAGAGGGGCCAAACCAAACCTTCAGGTCCAAACTTTGGGAGCATTCAGTCAGATGCAATCCCTGCCTGATCTACTCTCCACAATTTACCTGTCTCCACTTTTGAGAGGCTATTTTGTGGTTTCCTTTACACTGGGAAACAACTAATTTGAATGGAAAGTTGTGTTGTTTTGGGGTGTGAATCTGCAGCTTTGTGCAGTTGGATTTCCCCCCACTGGACACCATGCTTTGTTTTTCTCAAGCACCTCCCATTTAAGGATCTCAAAGCACTTTACCAATGCTCACTAGGTCTCACAACCCCCATCCACTCGAATGCAGCTAATTCTTATGATGCTTATGTTACTGACTAGGCCTAAACTGAGACCATTGCAGAGCGAAGAGTTATGATTTCCAGACCACTGCTCTGACCATTAAATCACTCTAGAAACTTTAGAAACTAGAAGAGTTTACAATCTACAGGCTTGACCCTATGTTCACTCAAGTCAATGACTTGACCGGTGCGGGAACAAGGCAAAACAGACACAAGTTGGGTGAAAGGAAGTATCATCACAACACACATGCCACTTGTTGTTCAGATACAACTAGCTGATACACTCTTGCCTGATTCTTCACTATCCATTACTACAGCTCTGGGCACCACAATCCCTTCTCCAGCTGCAACACCACAGCTCCTCAGCTACTATGGTGATTGCATGGGGCAGAGAACAACCTAGACCGACAGCAAAAACTCATACCAAACATTGCTTAAAAAGAAAAGGAGGACTTGTGGCACCTTAGAGACTAACCAATTTATTTGAGCCTAAGCTTTCGTGAGCTACAGCTCATTTCATCGGATGCATTCAGTGGAAAATACAGTGAGGAGATTTATATACACAGGGAACATGAAACAATGGGTGTTACCAGACACACTGTAACCAGAGTGATCAGCTGTAACCAAAGTGATCCGCGGGGGGTGGGGGGAGGGAGAAAACCTTTTGTAGTGATAATCAAGGTGGGCCATTTCCAGCAGTTGACAAGAATGTCAGAGGAACAGTGGGGGGGGGGGGACATGTTTTCTCTCTCCCCCCCCCCACTCTCTTGCTGGTATTAGCTCATCTTAAGTGATCACTCTCCTTACAGTGTGTCTGGTAACGCCCATTGTTTCATGTTTTCTGTGTATATAAATCTCCCCACTGCATTTTCCACTGAATGCATCCGGTGAAGTGAGCTGTAGCTCACGAAAGCTTATGCTCAAATACATTTGTTAGTCTCTAAGGGGCCACAAGTCCTCCTGTTCTTTTTGCGAATACAGACTAACACGGCTGCTACTCTGAAACAGAAGATTCCTGAGGCTCCACTGGGCAAGAAGCAGTTACTGAAAGAGACTGTATTACACGTAATGCCAACTCTTTCTTAATGCGCTGGAATTGCCATTAAAATGATAAGTGGCAGGAAATGAAGATTGAACGGTCTCATAAAATCCTCTTTTCTCGCTTCCTGGAAGAGTAAAACACAAAACAAACCACACTTAGGGAATGAAAATGGAAGGGTGGGATACTTGGGGCAGTGTCTTGTGGGATAATCCCCTGGCAAAAAAAACAAACTCAGATTGGTATCTGAGCAGACGCCTAAGACTGAATGGGACATGAAGTCTGAATTTCGCCTCACCCTTTGAGATGGCCAGGATGGAAAGCCACATTGCACATCCTGCAAACATTTTTAAGATTTTGGGGAAAAAAATCCTGTCCCAAATCAGGACAAAAAGTCAAAATCTTGAAAATTTTCACCAACAGAAAATCTGAAAAATTATTTTGGCCCAGCTCAATTGAAATGTGTCCTTTTGATAAATTTTGAACCATTTTGCTTCCATTTAGCCCATTATTCATTTAATTAGTATTATTAGCTTACATTTTAAACTGGAAATCTGAATTTAAAAATGCAGAAATGAAGGACATTTCGAAGTTTTCAAAAAACGTTTGTTTTTCTTCAAAAAAACAAAAACAAAAAAAACAACCTTTGAGCTGAAAAATTTGGCAGACCGGACCCTTTCCCACATGGAAGTTAATGCCAAGCACTGCCATTTTTCAAGCTGCAAAGCGGAAAATACTGCCTTGAAAGTAAAGAGAGAGAGATACGGGGCTGGATTTGAAACAAAATCTTGCTGAGCAACGAGCAGAGATGATTTTCTGTCTTGGAGGACACTCTCTTAGCAACAGAGACTCAGGCTTGACAGTGCTGGGGAAGTGAGCCAGGAGGGATGGACCAGCAGTGGCCATAGCTCATGGAAGAAGAGGACAGATACAGGGAGGTGTTCATCAGTCAGGACTCTCCTTGTATTTCGTCTCCACAGTCTTGATTGTGAAACTCAAACATGTGACAACATTGGCTAGAGACTGTTACTATTGTTGCCAGCTCTGGGAGAGTGACTTACTCTCCTTAACACCATGTCTTTAGAAGAACCCCATAGCATTTTGCAAATGGACTAGAATCAGTGGGCCCGTCACTGAAATGCAACCACCTCTGTAGCCACATTAAGGCAGGAAAGAAGAACTTCACACATCTGATTGCAATGGCTGGAGGAGTTTAGGACAGCAGATTGTCTCTTCGCAGATGACATGAGCCAGGGCAACAGGGCTAAAATCCCTTTGTCTTGCAGAAAAAGTCCATGGGATCTTCAAGGACTCCGAGTGACCTCAGTTTCGCATCTCACCCCAAAATGGCAGCTCGAGCAGCATGGCTCCCTGCTTGGTTCAGAATTGATTTCAAAGAGTGCCTCGCATGCTGAAAAGAGCAGTGCCACTCGATGCCTGGGTATGTACCCGGGGAGCCAGCCTGAGCCACCACTCACACCACTGCAGCCAAATGGCTAGTTTTAGCACACTTGCTCGGCGCTAGCATTCCTGTCCGCCTGCAGGAGGCAGCAGGCTCCCAGCTGCTGGGGAGACCCCAAGAGAGGCGCATCCCCTGCTGAATCAGCCACACCACTGAATCCTGCAGCACCCAGCTGGTGCAACTGAAGGTGTCACCCAGGCCCAGCCCTGCTGGCAAGATCGAACATCCCTAAGTGGTCTGGGTGCACTCACTTCTCATGAGCCCCAGGGGATGGTGGCACTCCGAGGCAGAGAATCCCTGGTTTAGCAATCCAGTTGCTGCCAAGAACACTTAGAGGGAATACCCCCGGCTCCGGAAAGGTTGGAGCAGGCGAGGAAGATGGAGCCACTCCCTCTTCCTGTATGCACTGGCTCTGGGATCTGCTCATGCACAGCTGGGAGGGGAATTACCCCGGGAAAGGAGCTATTGCTTTAAAAGGCAGAGGAGGTGCAATTTCTGCAGTGGCCCTGGCTTTACAATGAGGCTGCTCGAAGATGCCATCATTCGATGGCTCCTGCCCGAGGCAGCGCTAAAGAACCTTAGTCTTGGCTAAAACAAGAAGCCCCATATAGCTTGGTGTCCAGGGCTAATGTTGCAAAGAGAGCAAACTGCTGGCACCATTTGCAGCTTGAGTAGCTGTTCTCTTGCAAAATCATAATTATCCTCATTAAATCCATCTCTGCAGCTATGGAAGCACAGGATTAATAATACACACAGAAAGTTTCAAGTGTGGATTCAGGGCCCTGCAAACCCCAGACAATGCCGGGGGCCTGTTGAGAGAGGGGATTAGGGCTGTTGACCAAGCGCTGAACAGCCTTTAGCAGAACTCCAACTGCCCTGAGCCCTCCCGCCAGACGCGGAGAGAAGCCTTCACTTATTAATCAAGCCACTCACACGGCGCTTCCTAATCCTGCTATTGTTCTGCCAGATCGGGCGGCAGGAGCTCTGGCCCTGCAAGGAGCTGGCTTCTCTCAGTGCCAACCTCTGTTCAATCTCAACACAAACGCAATGGCACCGTCAGCAGCCACTCTGGATTCAGCAGCCACACCTTTGCCTTGTAGCCACTGCTGTGTCTATCCATCACTATATACCCATCGAGCCCTGCACCTACCTATCACCCTATCGTTGTTCGTATGGACCGTCATACATGCTTATGTATTGCCCCACATGCCTATATATCACCATGCATAGATATCTGTCGTACATAGCAAGCTGACCAGGCTTACGGCAATGGAGTTACTCCTGATTTGCCCTGGAAGGAGAATCAGACTATAGTTCGCAAAGTAACACCAAACTGCATACTAGTCTCAGACTCCCATGCAAAGGCAGCATCACCTGCTCCATACTCCGTACCAGAAGGTGGAGGGTAAGAAATGTTTGAATCAGAGCCCTTAATTTCAAATCAAGTCTTCTTTCTCTGGCACAGATGACTCCCCACCAAGCCAATGTTCAGAGCCGTCTGCTGAGCAAACTGGGTCCCCACTGCCTTTAAGCAATCAGCAGAATGGGAGATTTCAGCTCTGTGATATTTGGCTGGTTTGGAACTCTCTATTTCTATAGGGCTGAAGGAGGATTTAGCGGAACAAAGCTTGTTAAGCCTCCATAAATAGGTCTCTAATAACAAACTAGCATGCTCTTAGCAGACAATAGCATCCATTATTAAATCACAATCAAATCCTTTACGTACACACAGAATTTAAAAGTGTGACCGGTAAATAAAGGGCTCCTTTGAGGAATTAGACTTTTGAAGCTTGAGTAGCTTATGGTGCCTGTTTTGCAGCTTTGAAATATAATGACCATATCATCCGATATTCCAGTATTCCCATAATAACCACTGTCTGCCTATAGACATTCTCAACTGGGGCCATTTGGTTGGACAGAATGGGAAAGAAGACAACACCCTGCAACTGACCCCTATGTATGGTGCAACTCTGCTAAGAAATTTCAAGCAAGAATTGTTATTTTTGTTACTTTCATGCCTGAAACACCATGGGCCAGCCCTCAGGTGGTGTAAATCGGTGACACTCCCTTGCAGTCCTTTACACTCGCTGAGGATATGACCCCATGCGACAAAAGAAAGCCAAATACATGGAAACACATCCTACTCAACTTACGGGAGACTGAATGGCTTGTGATGTGGGGGAAGGGGTTCTGGAGCTTTTCATCTTTCAGTCAACTCAGCTGTGAAACTTCTGCCCAGTAGAATGGTAACCAACGTGCCTTTTCGTGAAATAAGTAATGTGTCTCTCCTTGTAGAAGCAGATCCTTTGCCTCAAAGCCATCAGGACAGCTGGCACGAACTGGGGCCTTTACTGACAGTCGCATCAGAGGGCCAAGGACTGAATGGGCCATAAAGAGTGGGTCATCTTCTCAACCATAAAGCTGGTGTCTGGAGGTCATGCTTGAGATACGTAAGTGGGAGGCTTTCATGGCTTCAGGCTATGATTTTGCAGACGGTTAGGGGGCTTCCGTGTCCCGGGCTGTTATCTGGTATCTTTCACTAGCAGTAAGTTCACGCTGAAGCAGTGAATAAGGCTAGGCTGGCAATTAGAAGGTTTCTAACCATCAGAGGAGGGGGCGGGTTCTGGGAAGGTCTCCCAATCGGAGTAGTGGGAGGGCAAACAACCTAAATAGTTTTAAGAAGTCATTTGATATGTTTATGAGCAGGATTGTATGACGGAGATGCCTGCCGGGGACTCGACTTGATGACTAAGGATGTCCTACTTCATTCTGTTAACAGAACAGCATACCTTTCACATGTCGAAAGGAAAGGCAGGTCAAGTGCAAAGGCAACTTTAAACCTGGTTGGAAGCCAGGGTTTGTGTGGGAGGGAGGTACATGGGGGTCTAAACTGGAAGGCATCCCAGCAATAGGAGACATTAAGAGGCGCTATATTAACTATCCAGTCATTAACCATCTGTCTGTCTGTCCATCATAGGTATGTCTAAGGCACCCACCACTATAGAATCTAAGTGCTAAGTCAGCTCACGACCCATCCGCGACCCATTTGCTATTAGCAAACCTCTCCATGGCCAGAGTTGGGACACTAGATGGGGAGGACTCCAGGTTACTCCAGCGAATTCTTTCCCAGGTGCTCTCATTGGTGGGTCTCGCCCACATGCTCAGGGCCTAGCTGATCACCATAATTGTGGTTGAGAGAGAATTTTCCTGCGAGTCAGATTGGCCGAGACGCTGGGGGAGGTTTCACCTTCCTCTGAAGCGTGGGGCACGGGTCACTTGCTGGTTTGAACTAGAGGAAACAGTGGATTCCCTGAAACTGGAAGCCTTTAAATCAATATTTGAGGACGTCAGTAATTCAGCCAGAGGTTATAGGCCTATTAAACGAGTGGGTGCTGAGATGTGGCCTGAGATGTGCTGGAGATCAGACTAGATGATCACGATGGTTCCTTCTGGCCTTCAAGTCTACGGGTAGCAAAGAACTCCTATGACTGATGCTTCAGAACCTTCCCAGGGTTTCTACACTTGAAAGCGTCCTTCATAAGAATGGGTCACCTGATTTATTGCAGACCCCAGCATGTCCATTCATGCTCCCACCACTCAATACTGCCCAAAGCCTCCTTTCAGAACACGAGCCATGTTGAATGCTGGCAGCCCCATAACTTTTTATTTTACTTTAGAAACTTTCTCTTGGAGAAAGCACCCTGGGAAATAAAAGCTGACATGACCCTGATGCAATTATTAAGGCTATTGATCAGGCTGAGAGAGTTCAGCTTTGCTAATTCCATCAATGAGAAATATGATATGGCAACAGTTGGGGCGTGGGGACTGGCAGCTTGTCTGGGGCTTTAATAATACTTTGCAGTTACACTGCACCGTTCTTCTGAGGATCTCAAAGTGCTTTGCAAACATTGATGAACTAACATTTACGGCACCTCTGCAATACACTGAGAGGGTAAGCGACTAACTCCGGATCACTGAGCAAATAAGTGGTAGAGGCAGGGACAGAATCCAGGGGATGTATTCTTCCACAGCTGGCTCTGAGTAACTTTCCTAGAGAAGAGGGACCCTTGAGACAGAGCAAGGCAGTTAAATGCTTTCTCTTTCATCTGTTCCATGTTGGCGCAGAAGAACTGTTTCTGTTTAACAAAAATACCTCTTGCTGGTATAATTCACAGTTCTATTGTTCACTTGACTGCTCGGCTGGATAATACACATTGCTTGAGCAAGACAAGTGGTTGGTGTGTGGCATTATAAAATATAGCCTCACTGATGCTCTCCATGCGTAACCTTTGAATTGTGACCTCTTCCATTTTCCTACTGCAAATCAGTGATGGAACAGTCAGACTACAACTAGAAATGGACCGGAACCAAACCCACCCTGATCCAAACACTTTGGAACTCAAGGGTAGATTGCCATCCAGAACCAAATGTTGCAACTCAGGCCTGTCTTCGATAACACTTAGCTCTTGCCAGTCACAGATCTCAAAGTGTTTTACCCACGTAAGGATCATTTTCCCTGTTTTACAGATGAAGACATTGAGACATAGAGAAAGGAAGTTGCTTGCCAAAGCTTAAGCAGCAAGTCAGTGGGATAGCTGGGCATAGAAACCAGGGCTCCTGGTCTCCACTCCAGTACCCCATCGTCCAGGCAGCACTGTTTCCAACCAGAACTATTCCTGGTTGTAAGCGTCACAGCGAAGCCGCAGTCCAGCTTGGATGATGTCATCATTAAGCCTAGCCTTCCCTGAGGAGGACAGTTCTCTCCTCTACACTAGCCTTGCTCCCTCCTCCCTTTACAGAGTTTAGTGGCCACAAATAAAAATCTAGGCACCTCCTTCCTGATCCAGCCAAAACTGCACGTGATCCAAGGAGACACAATGCAGCACAAAAAGGGTGAAAGGAATGACACATGTAGAGATGTAATTAACTCCTGCAAAGAGACCTTTCAGTTTCATTTCAAACTCTAATCCCCCCCGCTCCCGCCACAGGTGTCTGAACATGACAGGCACCTGGCTAAATTGTCTGAGACCTTGTTTATTCAGACCCTAGAATCACATTGTACACTTTGCTGTATTGATTTGCTCATGTTGAACAGGACTCTAGAAACAGCAAATCATCAGGGGATTTTCTCTCTTTTCCTGCATGACAGGGAATGAAGAAGGAAAGAAAGGAACAGATACCTCCCATGCAGATTAGAAAAAACATTTTCAGGGAGCCATCTAAATGGATTTGTCATCCACAAAGCTTTCTGATGGGAGCAAGATGATTCCAATAGAAATCATCTCTTAAAAGAGATGCTAGCACCTCTTGGGAACTAAGGACCAGGTCCTCAGCTGTCTCAGTCAGCAGACCACCGCCAAAGACAATAGGGCCACACTGATTTACACGAGCTGCGAATCTGGTCCTTAGATTTTGACTGAGACAATTCTGCTTACCCCTTATAGATTTTCTGTGTTTCACATTCCATTATTCTTTTACTACCAGGAGACCAGATTCAGTTCTCAGTTACCCTGAAATAAATCCGGAGTCACTCTGCTGAAGGCAATGCAGCAACTCCAGATTTGCAAAATCTGGTGCAAAAAAAGTTTACTTGGAATGGAAACTGGAGGGCCAAATCCAGCAGTGAGTACAGGGAGGTGTAAGCCACAAGCAAGCCTAAGCTCATTCCTGGTGTAACTCCACTGAAGTCCGGGGTTACATACCAGGGATCAGTTGGTCCTGTTGATTACTGAATACCCACGTCTCCCAACCAAGTCATCCCAGCCTCTACCTATCTAGGTCAGGATCCACTCCGGGGATAGCCCTGTGTCCTCTTCAGCCATTTTTGCTTTGATAAATCTGTCCTTTGGATTCTCATTGTTACCTTGGGTTCCCACATTACACTGCTTGAGTTCCAGGAGGACAGGTTACCACAGTCTGCCCAAGATCCCACCAAAGAGTCTACCAGACCTGTTGGATTGCCAAATGCACTGCCTTGCCAGTACTCCAAACTGTGACAGAACGAGCCTACCCTACACATTGGGCTCAATTCTCTATTTATGTTTACACAGGGGTAAAAATCAGGAGTAACCCCTGAATCTTCACTAATGCACTGGTGCAAGTCGAGGAGAATTAGTCCATTGTTCACATGCTATATGAAGAAAGGGCACGATATGAGGCAGATCCTCTTATGGCGTAAACCATCATGGCTCCATTAAAGTCAGAGTAGCTATGCCAAATTTATACCAGCTATGGATCTGGCCTCAAAATATACAGTGGCCTGATCCTGCTCTCCTTTAGACCGATATAAAATTGGTGTGACTCCACTGACTGTGACTGGGTAGCTCCAGATCTGCACGTCGGTGCAGGCATCCCTGACCGCAGCACAAATATTGCTGTTCAAATCCCAACACATGCCAGCTGCTGAAACCCTAGATGCCGAAACCAGGCTACAACTCTCCAGTTTACATGGATGCAAAGAGACATTATTTGCCTTGAAGGCCCTGAGTGTGTGTCATTCAGAGAGGTCCCGTGTCTCTGCCGGTTCCAGCGAGGTGACAGCTAGCAACATGAACATGTCTCCTAGGATTAGTCTGGGAGGCTAATGACTCCTTGTCCCGGCAGAGAGCATGGAAACAGCATCAGATTGGGAGAGGGGGAGCATGTCTGTCCCGGTGCACTTTTCACTGAGCTGCCGAGGACATCATTCACCAATGAGAGAGAGGGATGGATGGATGGAGAGGTGACAGCATGCAGGTGGGAGACACACACAGTGTAGACACAGAGATGCCTTCGGCAGCCAGGTGAATGGATGGATAGGTGAATGGCTGAAGAACCCATGGGAATTTTGCCTGTATCAGAACTGCAGAGCCAAGCGCTGAGTGATGTGGCTGCTGCCTAGCACCCTTGAAATCCAGCGGCACAATGGGTTTCCCAGGGATCAGAAATACAGTTCACTCGCTATCGGTCCATCCATGAGAACGATTAGGAATCAATGGTCATTTTGCCATCATGAGGGCTGCCGCACTAAGCGTCTGCTTTGCAATATCTCCTTTTTGCAGAATGGGAAATTCTCAGCCCTCTTTCTGCCTGAAAGACCCAGGGGGAGGGGAGGGGGAAGGTGGGGCTCTGCATAGCGCCACACTGGGCCTGGGAGACCCCCCACCTCCCATAGCAAGGTCTCTGGCTAAGTACAGAAAGAGAAGCAGGGTTCTCAGGGTTCCAGGTTGGTGCTGGTGAGTTGCATCCCATGCTAGGAGCAGAGCGGGGTATGCGGAGGACGATAAAGTTTCCCTGTGCTACAGACACAGACATCAACGCTAGGGGCCAGATCTCCTGCGGCTGTAAACTGACGTAGCACCACTAAAGCCTATGGGGCTACACTGATTTCAAGCAGGTGAAAATTTGGCTCTAAATGCAATCGGGTGAGGGTCAGCGATTCCTCCACTCAAAAAAGAGGTTGGGCAGGAGGAGGGGTGCACCCAAAGCTTCAGAGAAACCGGGAGAGAACTGGTTTAAAAATGCACCCCAGCAAAATGAGCCTCCATTGGAATCACTCCTGCCTTTCCCATTTCTTAAGCCATACAACAGAACAGGCCGTAGATTTCCTGCCAGGTATTGCACAGCCTGGGGCAGCCGGAGTGACAGGAACACTGACAGAAAGTGCCCTGGAAGCACAAAAATCCCTTGGAAATACAAAGCCGAGGCACAGAATGGGGACTAAACGCTGGTTCAGGTGCGTGAGTTGAGCTGTGTGGGGGAGCTAGGACGGGAACAGCTGGGAGGGGTGGGGGGGGTGAGTTGCACATCAGGACAGAGGTGCATCCGCAGAGCTAGGTTGGGGCCTATGGCTGGAATATCCGGGTTGCAAGAGGCGGTAACTTGCTCCCTGCCAGAGTCAGCCCCACCTCCCCGTTACCCTAGGAGCTCTAGGCACACCGCAGTCTCAAATAAAGCCCCTCCCTGCCCCTAACACTGGCCCCTATGGCCCGGTGACTGCCCCTCACTGTGGCTAAGGACCCCGCAGATCTCACAGGCCCAGCGCAGGGGCAGCTGGTCCTATGGAGCCATGTTTTCTGTGAACGGAGCAGCTGCCAGCAGCTCCTCCAAGCGACGTTTGCCTGGGAATCGTTTCCGCCGCAGGCCCCGGCGGCGTTCAGTGTCAGCTCCGATCAAGGCAGGCGTCCATCAGCAGCCCTAGCCCACAGAGCCTCCATTAGCCAGAAATGATTAGGAATTACCCTTCATTACAGGTGCACTGAGGTGAAAAGCGCTGGCCCAGGGACCCCTCAGCAAGGGAGGGCTGGGGAGGTGAAGCTGCCATCCACAGTCCCCAAGCCAGGGGCTCGCGACCCAGCTGTGATGAGCTCCTTGCTCCTGGAGAGGGGAGAAGGGCATCCACTGGTAAGGTACCACCCACGGCCAAAGCCTCGGATCTGGATGACAGGGACAGAAGAATGACCTCGTGTGAGGAAGGTCCAGAAAAGGCCAGTGTCATCTGCACCATCCAGCTGCCCCCTGCATGGACCAAGTATAACTCCAGCATTGTTCTGCACACAGGACCCGTTGCTCACTACGCTCTCAGCTTAATCCTACTGCATTGTCTTGGTCTCAGGCTAGATTCAAAACTGTGAAAGAGCCAATTTTCCATCTGTGGTTCAGGCATGGGCCCGAAATCTAGATTAATCTGGAGCTGCTCTCTCCTGGGCACAGCTCATGAGACTTTGGTGCCTTGGGACCTGCTGAAATCCAGTTCTACACCCTCATGCAGACCTTGATCCCCACCCCACTGGCCTCTGTTAGGAAGAGAACCTGCCAATTTGTAGTCACAAGAGTACAAACCTGTTTAGCCAGGCTTGGGCTTCCATAACTAGAGGCTCTGCAGGCTGTGTGTCTGTATATAAATATATGTATGTGCCACGTAAGGGGATTAAATGTTTATGAGCCATTATAAATTCGTTCTTTTCATATTTTATTCATGGATCCTTTAGTAGCTCGGGCTGGGTTAATAGACCCATTTCCAATGTATTTCCCCTTTTTCCTTTGCCTTTCGTGGGGCTAATTTGTTTCTCTCACACCTCTTTTATGAAGCCATGCAGTGCAGAAAGGATGGAAAAGCAGATTACACCACCTGCCCCAGGGAAAGTCCTAGAGCAACATGGATGAATTCAGAAGCCAGCTCGGTGATTGGCAGAGTGGAACTGAATGTTAAAATGTTGCCTAGATGCTTTAGTGATCCATGCTTCCTAAATATCCTGGGTGACATTCTGGCTCCATTGAAAGACATTGGGAATTATATCACTGACTTCAAATGGAGGCAGGAGTTCACACAGTATGTAGATAGAGAATTTGCATTTATATAGCGCCTTCCATCCAAGGATACTAGACCCTCACTCAGAGGCCCGTAGAAACATCAGTGGAAAGACTTCCAATGACTTGCGATCAGGCCCAGAATGTACTTTACAAACATTAATTTAGCTTCACAGCTCCATAGAATCATAGAATATCAGGGTTGGAAGGGACCTCAGGAGGTCATCTAGACCAACCCCCTGCTCAAAAGCAGGACCAATCCCCAATTAAATCATCCCAGCCAGGGCTTTGTCAAGCCTGACCTTAAAAACTTCTAAGGAAGGAGATTCTACCACCTCCCTAGGTAACGCATTCCAGTGTTTCACCACCCTCCTAGTGAAAAAGTTTTTCCTAATATCCAACCTAAACCTCCCCCACTGCAACTTGAGACCATTACTCCTTGTCCTGTCCTCTTCTACCACTAGAACCATCCTCTCTGGAACCACCTCTCAGGTAGTTGAAAGCAGCTATCAAATCCCCCGTCGTTCTTCTCTTCTGCAGACTAAACAATCCCAGTTCCCTCAGCCTCTCCTCATAACTCATGTGTTCCAGACCCCTAATCATTTTTGTTGTCCTTCGCTGGACTCTCTCCAATTTATCCACATCCTTCTTGTAGTGTGGGGCCCAAAACTGGACACAGTACTCCAGATGAGGCCTCACCAATGTCGAATAGAGGGGGATGATCACGTCCCTCGATCTGCTCGCTATGCCCCTACTTATACATCCCAAAATGCCATTGGCCTTCTTGGCAACAAGGGCACACTGCTGACTCATATCCAGCTTCTCGTCCACTGTCACCCCTAGGTCCTTTTCCGCAGAACTGCTGTCTAGCCATTCGGTCCCTAGTCTGTACCTGTGCATTGGGTTCTTCCGTCCTAAGTGCAGGACCCTGCACTTATCCTTATTGAACCTCATCAGATTTCTTTTGGCCCAATCCTCCAATTTGTCTAGGTCCCTCTGTATCCTATCCCTGCCCTCCAGCGTATCTACCACTCCTCCCAGTTTAGTATCATCCGCAAATTTGCTGAGAGTGCAATCCACACCATCCTCCAGATCATTTATGAAGATATTGAACAAAACCGGCCCCAGGACCGACCCCTGGGGCACTCCACTTGACATCGGCTGCCAACTAGACATGGAGCCATTGATCACTATCCGTTGAGCCCAACAATCTAGCCAACTTTCTACCCACCTTATAGTGCGTTCATCCAGCCCATACTTCTTTAACTTGCTGACAAGAATACTGTGGGAGACCGTGTCAAAAGCTTTGCTAAAGTCAAGAAACAATACATCCACTGCTTTCCCTTCATCCACAGAACCAGTAATCTCATCATAGAAGGCGATTAGATTAGTCAGGCATGACCTCCCCTACTAAATAGAGGGGCAAATCTTACCATCCTCACCTTACAGATGGGGAAACGACACAGAGGCTAAAGCTGCTTACCTGGAAAGTCAACAGCAGAGGTGGGAACAGAATCCCAGTCTCCTGACTCAGGGCTGTTTGCGCAAGGCCACCTTATCCTCTTGCTCCATCACAGAATCATTCCAAGGGCTTAAACCCAATTGCAGCAGAATTCTTTTTCCGACTAGATGAATGAGAATGTAGGATGAAAATCCCCAGGTGTTTTGTGGGGCTCAGTTATTATTCAAAAAAAGAAAAGGAGTACTTGTGGCACCTTAGAGACTAACCAATTTATTTGAGCATGAGCTTTCGTGAGCTACAGCTTACTTCATCAGATGCATACTGAAGTGAGCTGTAGCTCACAAAAGCTCATGCTCAAATAAATTGGTTAGTCTCTAAGGTGCCACAAGTCCTCCTTTTCTTTTTGTGAATACAGACTAACACGGCTGTTACTCTGAAACCAGTTATTATTCAGTATCTGTAGTATGGCAGTGCCTAAAAGGCCCACTTGTGGACAAAGACCCTACCGTGCTAGGAGCTGTACAAACACAGAACATACAGCTGGTTCCTGATCAGGGCACCTACAATCTCTCCTAATGGACAGTAGGGGCCTGCCCCAGGACTCCCGTCATTATTATTAATTATTTGTATGACCGTAGTACCTAGGGGGGCCCCAAGCAAGATGGAAGCCCCACTGCTCTAGGCACAGACAGTACAGAACACGTTGCAAGACAAAGAGCTTACAACCAAAAGAGACAAAGATGGGAGGGGAAGCAAGGTCACAGAGGAGGTCAGTGAGTAGGGACTAGAATCCAGGTGAGTTCCAGTCTAGTGCCCTGTTCACTGGATCACACCACCCCTGGGGCATTTGAAAAGCACTGGTGTGTGTATGGCAATAAGCAAATGATAGAGAACCAGCTTTCCAAGCCTGTCCTCTAAGTCTATTATCATTCAGAATCAGACTGGGCATTTATAACATGCTCAGACCCAAGCCTCAGGGCCTGGACAGGGAGGGTCCCAGGGCACCGTCTGATGGAAGGTTTGATTTCTCAACGTGGGTGGAGAATTAGGCTGTGAATTAATTCTGCTAATGAAACGTCAGGATGAGTTTGCATGCCCTTGTCACCGTGTCAGGCCGACGGCACGTGAGACGGGTTGAGAGGTCCCTATGCAGAAAGCGATTAGCGTTTCCTGGAAGAAAATAAAGCATTTCCTGGATGATTCTGATCTCGGTGTCGTGGAGGACAGGGAAGGGATGGGCTAGGCCTGGCTGGGTTTAGCTGCCGTGGGTTGCAGAGTGAAGAGCAGTGCAGAACAGTTGTTTGAAAAGAATGTTGTACCTTTATGAATAAGAATCTGACTATCCCAGGGTACATCAGGAGTCATTGCCCGCCCCAGTCGGGAAAGTTACATCAGCATCAAACCAACGTGAGAGGAGAATTGGATCCAAGCCACTTTCCAATGAACTAATTTGTTCCTATCGCAGATGTACAACAGATCTGGAGTCTTTACCCACCTGTCACTCACATGCTGTGTGACCATGAGCTGGATCCCTTCCCCTCTCATCTGCAGGGGGTTGGGGCATGATTCTGACCCATTGTGTGGCACTGAGCTAGGAGACAGAACTGCAACTTTCTGCAGGCTAGTCTGACTTGCAGAACGTGCCTGTGTTATCTCCCAAGGGGTAGCTCCGACCATGGTGAGTGAAAGCTCAGGGACACCCGTGCAGAATAAAACCACGATCCCCAGCCTGGAAAAGCAAGACCGAGTGCGTTTCCTGGCACTATCGACTGCCCCCGAAGTGCCAGTTTCCTCCAGAGGATTCAGTGCAGCAGCAGCCCCTGTCCCAGTGAAAAGCCTCTGGGTCAAATCCGTTGCTCAGCTGCACCCTGTGCAAACCTTTTGAATTCAAGGGCCTAAATGGGAACAACATTCATCCCACTCTGGGTATGTTACTACAACGGGGAGGACTTTAAACAAACAGGAGGCAGTATGGCCCAGTGGGTACAGCACTGGCCTGCGGCTCAGGTTCTGCTCCTGTCTCTGACAGGAACAGGACTCTTATCTAGATTGAGGCCTGGAGGTGCTAATATAATTCCGGAAGGCCAAACCCTGAGAGGCGCTGAGCACCTTCCAAACGTGTTGAAGCCAGGGAGAGCCCCGCTCTGACAGTGGGGCTAGATTGCAAATTGGCACAACTCCACGGACGTCACCGGAAGCTTACTGGCTTACACCAGCTGAGGATTCAGCCCCACGTGCTTTAATGCTCCGGTAGTGAGCGCAGCAGGAGAACCTAGACAGATCTGAGATCTTCAGACGAAAGGAGCTATTATTAATTAGTGATAAGGAGACTCCTTTGGGAGCCTAGCTAAGGAGATGTCCTTCATGCTGAGGCAGACCTACTCCTCCAGGTCTCCCAGGAAGAGACCCTGCGCCTTGCAGCATGGTTGCCTCTCTCCATCTTCCCAGTTGCTTCCTATCAGCACGAACTAATTAAGTTCATAAGGCATCAGACAATCAGCCGGCAGCCCACAACACTTTGTGTTTAATCATGTACTAATGGCATGTTCTTAGCAATAATTACAAGATAACAGTGTTTGCAGGCTGTAATCAGAACAATTCCAATAATTAAATCAGCCTTTTGTCAGCACTATTCTTCCCCCTTTATCGTGTGACAGAGGAGCACATTAGGACCCCTTCAAAGGAGGAGTGTGCGCACTCAAGAGAGCACTCACTATGCCCATGGCCCTGCGCCACCTCGCTGCAGTTGGTACTGCTAATTGAAATCCGAGAGAGAGGCTGCTCGCAAAGAGCTGCTTCCTAGCTGCGTGGTGTGTTTCCTGGCCGCATCTGGCTTAGAGTGATCTCGTGCAATTAAAAAGCACCCAAGTCAAACGACATGGCTTAACTTCGCAAGCATTGCATGCAGCGCAGAGGCCTGCATCATGCACGCCCCACGGCTGCACCCATGCAAAGTTGGATGGACGACACCTGCCTTGCAGGTGCAAAGGGGCACACGTGCAGAGTGCAAAGGTCAGCATGCAAGTCCGATGCCACATACAGAGGGGACAGCTGCATGTGCTATACACAGTCTCATTGTCTTTTAACATCACAAGCATGGTGAGCGTGCACAGCACCTACCTCTTTGTTTGGTGCAGAAGAGCTTGCATGCAGCTTTTGCGTGCATTTTGGTGCTCCTCAATACCTGCGTTTTATTCCTGCAAAAAGCCAGATCTAAAGGTCTAACGGCTATCGAACTGGCCAATTCCACCCAGTCAGAAGGAACACGCTGCATCATGTCACTCAGCAGAACTGCCATTCTTCTTGTAATATAGTGTGATTGTGGCTCCCCTTAGTGGCTGATGCTAGACTAACATATCTGCATTCTCACAGATAAAGGGGTTTTCCTTTAGTGCAAGCAGTAGAGACTTGGGTGTTCAGCACTTGGGAATCCTGCATTCAGTCCCTTTCATGGAGCTGTCCATCTGCAAGCAGTTGTGTGTTACACCCCCACGCTCTGTCTGGGAGGTTTATTCCTATTCCAGTACTGCCTGCAGACCTCAACAGTGATCAGGGGCCTTTGGGTTGGTGCTGTAGGTAGAGCAACAACGTGTCCCTGCCCCCAAAGGGCAACACAGACCACCTACAAGCAGAGGGTGGTGCCGAGAGATGAAGTGATTTGCCCAAGGTCACACGGCAAGTCATTGGCAAAGCCAGGAATTGAATCCCCTTTCCCCTGACTCCTCACCCAGTGCCTTAAACATGCAATCATGCTTCCTTTGGCTAGAGCCAGGTTTTATAACAAGCTAGAAATTGTGCACGTCTCTTTTCTTTTTGCAACAGATGCCCAAAGCTCCCATTCATTCCCCCGCCCCAACACACACACCCCTTCAATTCTGCCTCTAATAAGATTTCCCAGCATTATATTATCGGCCATGCTCACTAACCATTGTACATTTAAATGAATATGCTATTAGCAAAGGTGATTCTCTGAAGCCTGGGCCTTCGTCACATCATATACCTGCCTTCTTCCATTTGGGAGGGTCTTGTCACTTTTTTGTCCCTTTCCATAACTAGATCCAAAACTCAGTCTTTTACATTTGGAAGTACATTCAAACTCTCACGCCCATGCCAAGGGTGCTGTCTGTCCACCAGCCAGCTGGGCGTGGGCTGCACAAACATCCCAGCCAGATGAGGATGGTTTATTACAGTTTTTATTTTTAAAATGGGTAGGAGCCCAGAATCAACTGACGGCCCAGAACTGGGAATTGTTTGGGTAGGGTCAGTCAGTGTTCTGAGTGCTTTGCAAGAGAACAGCTTAGCAGCCAAAATTAACCAACGACCCCAGTTCTGAGTGCTCCAAATAATGCCCAGAATGAAGTCATCAACAGCACACTCAAGGTGATGATATTTAGCTCCCAGTGTAGGTAGGAATCTCCAGACTGTAATGCCCATTACAGAAGGAGAACATAACAACCATACTGCATCAGACCAAGGGTCCGTCTAGCCCAGTGTCCTGTCTTCCGACAGTGGCCAATGCCAGGTGCCCCAGAGGGAATGAATAGAACAGGTCATCATCAAGTGATCCATCCCCTGTCGCCCATTCCCAGCTCCTGGCAAACAGAGGCTAGGGACACCATCCCTGCCCAGCCTGGCTAATAGCCAGCATGTGGTGATCATTATATTAAGAAGGCACTTTATTGAGATTACTGATCTATTTAGCCCAGCTGCTTCCAACCCTCAAGACTACAGCGAAAGATAAGCTCTCTTCACAATCCCCACCAACCCCTGACAATCACTTAGCTGATTTTCAGAAATGCTGAGCACCCTTTGCTCCAGTGACAGTCAGTCAATGGGAGATGCAGGTTCTCAGCACCTTGGAAAACAGGTTCCCCTAGTCTATTGTGCAGTGTCGGACAGATGAAGGCAGTCTTCCTTCCTGATCCTTATCCATGCCAGGCCCTGAAGCATGAGATTTAATTGCCTCCATTGCAGCCGGCACAGCTATGAATATTGCTCATGGTCATAACCTGCAGGGGAAAAAAGCGATTTCTAAAATAAACTCTTTTTAAAAAAAATTGTGAACAATAATCTGAGGATAAAAATAAGCCAGTTTTATGGCTTCTCGGGTAATTAACTTAGTTCTCAGCCATTAATTTACATACCCAGAGTCCTCTGTTTAATATTCTAATTTGTGGTTAATCATCTATCAAGAGAGAACAAATGGTGATTAGCTCATTTTTACCTCCTTGAGGGCTAGGGAGGCAATTTGGTCCAATCAATACATTAGCTTGCACAAGGAAAGTTTATCTGAGCTCCTTGAATTATTCATGTCATGATGGTGCCCATCTCACCACCCATACACATCCTCCATCCTTCCATACCCCCATTTCCAGCTACGTTTCCCCACCCAGAGCCAGACACAACACTCATCTTTCTGTTCACTGCAACACGAGCTGGATCAGCCCCTCCCTGCAGAAGCCAGAGCCCTCTGCCCACAGCCACCCACATACCCCTGGTCTCACAGCCGGTCTTGTGCTGCTGCCAAAAGCGATCCGGAAGATCCCTGCAAGAAGGGAAACATTCCCTCGGAGGAAAGGACACCTTGCTGTGTGAGCTCAGCAGCTAGGCTTTGGCTAGGGTCTTGTGTAGCCACTGAACCGAGCCTGGAAAATCTGGCCCTAAAGTCACCCTAGAAATCATAAACTCAAGGACAGGGCCTCAACATATCAGCTTCTCCCAGGGGGGCCGGCTATGCCCTAGTGCTTACACAGTGGTCTTCTTCCCTCCGAGGCAAAAGGCCAAGAAAGGTGCTAAGGTGCTCTATGCCTCACAAAGTAGGGTGACCAGATGTCTCGATTTTATAGGGACAGTCCCGATTTCCGGCGCTTTTTCTTATATAGGCTCCTATTACCCCTCACCCCCCGTCCCGATTTTTCACACTGCTATCTGGTCCCCCTAACACAAAGTGAGGCCAGAGTCTCAGTAATGCCTCAGTCCCCTCTGTCGCTGTGCCTGATGTCTTTGAGATGGGGTGTCAAGCCAAGGTCCTGATTCACAATGAATTTTGTCTACTAAAGGCAAAATCCTCATAAGAGCGGGGAGTGAACCCAGGGGTCCTGGCTAAATTTCTGTTAGGCAAAATGTATTTACCCTGACTTCGTTCCCTGCGCAGGTTCAGTTTGGTATGATATTCTCCCCTCCTGCTTTGTGTCCCATCCTAGCTGTTGGGTAGCATTGTTTTGGACTGTTTATAACAGGTGCCACACTCCACTCCAGAGGTGACTGCATATTACTGGTTATTGGAGTACATATACATCTATACCTATCCTTTACCTATTGTACCTAATATGGGGACTTGGAGGGTTTAATTAACATTTGCACACATTTGGGGCTTACCATACTAGGTCCAACAATTGTAATGTCCTGTCTCTGGCCAATAGTTGATGTTTCAAGGAAGGGAAAGACCCGTAATGCACCTGGCTAGTTTTTTAGTTCTTGCATGCTCGGATACTATGGTGATGGCTCCGCTAAAAGGCCAGACAGAAGTTATGTTGGGAGGGTTCCCCTTCGCAACCCCTCCAGTGATTATTTTATACCGACAGTGGATTTCTCTTCTCCTAACTCCGTGAGAGAAGAGTCTTGATTCTACGTACAGTTTCACATAGGAAGGCAAATGGTTTCCTTCGCCTCCTGCCTGAGATGGGCCTGCCTGAGATGGGCCTAAGTATTACCAGTGCATTCAGATGGAACAAAGGCCCTTGAGCGGATCAAGTGGTACTTGACCAAAATGCAAACTTCAGTCCCATGCGGCAGCCCTCATCAGCCCTGACTGCCAGCAATCAGGGCCCCCACAATTACTCAGGGCTTCAGAAACTGGGCTTCCCACACACACAGCTTTCAAAAGAGACAGAGCAAGAGAAGTGAAAGAATAAAAACTGCAACTTTTGCAGGAAGGCTGGACAGGCCTGCCAGGGATATGGCTAACTAAGGGTTCTTCAGACCCAGGGAGCATCTGCCTCAATTTCCTGTTCTTTCATTGGGTTTGTTTCTCAGCTCAGAACAGCCTCCCCCTTCCTGCCATTGTACTCAAATACATGGAAAATAAATCAATACATTAACCCTTGGGTGACTGGAGTTTCCAGGAGGTTTGAAATCAGAGCCGTCTCCTCTGGGTTACTGGCTCCAATCCAGACTTGGCCAGAATGCACTACTCTCTGATGGCAGCTCATCAGTGGGTTGGGTGAAATGAGTTGGAAGGTCTCAGCCTGACAAGTTAAAACCACAAAGCTCTTGGCCCTCCAATTCCTAGAGAAGGCCAGGCATTTTTTCATGGGCAACTAAACAAGAGCCTGGCACTTCTGGGTAGGAGGTTATTTTCTTTGTTAGAAGCACAGTGCCTGCATCTGGTTGGTCTCTACTCCCCCCAGACAGTCTGTGTCCCTGGACATAGCACCCAGGCTGCCCCCTGAACAGAAGAGATGCAACAGAAACACTTAGGAAGCTAAAAAGCTTTACTGCAGGGATATGGACTTCAGTCACTAAAGGGGGACACAGCCCTTATAGCCAGAAGGAGATACAAACCCCAACACTCTCACTTCTCATCTCAGATGGGGAGGAGCAAATGGTGACAAATGAGAGACGTTAAGGGGACTTTTCATACCCGGACAGAGCTGGTCGGTTCATTCAGCCCTAGCAGCTATCTCCATAGTCAAAAAGCACAATTCTCCGGGTTGCGGCTTTGCAGAAAGGGAGCAATCTGTTCTGAAAGTTTTCAAATGGAACCTAACAGCCTGTTGCCCATTTTGGTCTTAGTTAAAGCTGGCAGAGTTACATGCAAAGGGACACGGGGTCCTGATTCTGCAGCAAGCTCAGAAAGAGGTGAATGCTTCTGCCAGCTATCTACCGCTCCCAGTTCTTATTACCAGCGGCCAGCACCGCAGCAGCGAACATCAACACGATGGAGAGCTCTGCAGAGAGAACCAATAAGGTGGATGGGCCGTTAGTCAGAGCTGTGTCTATGCTACAGGGTTCTGTCGGTCAGCAATCGCACCTTGCCACAGCCCACACCAACAGAGCCGGTTGGCCGAAGTCAAACGTAGACGTGACCTGAGCGGAAGGCAAAAAGTAAAGAAAGGGCACAAGTTGGGGAAACCAGTTCAAATATTCCAGGCACTCGTCCCTAACTGAGGCAAGGAAACCTTATTTTAAACCCTATGCAGCTGATTCTCCTCTCTCTTGGAGGAGCAAGGCAAAACAGAGCCATGCTGTTTATGGGTTTTGACTATGTCCAGCTATAATTTGGCAATAAGATTCTCCTAAGGTTACCTTGCAGGGGATGAGGTTGATACAAGGCTTTTCTCCCCACGGAGAGTCCAGTTAGAGTGATAAATACAGTACAATGGGGAACATGGCTGAGATCTTTCTCTTTGCACCACATACCAATTCCCCTTCCCCCCCGCTGCAAAAACCTGTGTTCTCATTTTCCATCTCTTACTCTCAAGATGGGCATGATGCTTTCACCTGCAGCACAGAGCATCAGAGGAAACAGGGCGCAGCCAAGCCGAGAGACAATCATTTGATTTGACCAGCTGTGTTGTCACTCCCCAAGCATCACTCCCCAGAGGAGCTGGGCCACAAAATAATCAAGAGATTGAAAGTATATGTAAATAAATGTTGGGACTCGTTACTTTCTGGTTTTGGAGCCTTTGGGAGATGCATTTTCAAGCTTGTCTCTGTGACTATGAGAGCCATAACTCCAGAAGCTGGGGTTTTAAGAGAAACACCAAAAAGCTCAAGACGACCAGTAAATAATGGGGCTAGTTGGCAACCCTGTGATGGCTTTAACTCAACTGGCATAAAGCCCAGCTTTGCCAATACAAGCCGTGTCCGCTCTAGGAGCCCTTTGCCGGGATAGTGTTTTGGGATTCCGAGAATAATAAACTGCTCCCACTGCGGACGCAGCCCTTGAGAGCACAGGTAAGTTTCATTCACTGGCTGTCCTGCGCTTGGGTTCACAAACAGCAGAGGGGAAGGGTTAAAACCCAAAACTCAAGGTGGTTCCCTTGACGTTTAGTTTTAAAATCATGTCACTATTTTTTTTTTTAAACTCACACTAGGTTCTCTGGTGCGGTAGAGCAGACAAGAAGCCAAGGGGGCTCTGAAGCCAAGAGGCCAGTAGGAGTCAAAGAAGGATTGTACATATACATGGATAACGAGCATATGCAGGGTTAGAAAAGTGAGGATTTAAAAACAAACACACACCCCACCAAGTCCCCAAGAGTTTGGCTAGAGATTGAAACCCTCGTGCTTCAGGGCAGGAGCCAGCCTCTAACAGATGTCAGGAAGCAAGGGGGTCCCTCTCATTAAATCAATTCCCTGCCCCTGCACAGCCATCGGTGCACCTTAGTCTCCCCTGCTCTCCATCTGTGGTGGACAGCAGTTTAGCCTCCTGAGAGCTGTCACACTTTGGGGCAAAGCTGAGATGGGATGGGTGGGTAGCATATAGTGGCTTGTGTTATACAGGAGGTCAGACAAGGTGATCTGGTGGTCCCTTCTGGCCTTAAATTCTATGACTGTTCCCAGGGACAGGTTCCTCAGAAGCAGGTGGTGCTGACCACTACCAAAGCCTGGATACTGGACTAGGTGGGTCTGATCCAGTAGGGCAGCTCCTATGTTCCAAAGCATAAGAACACTGGGAGCTGGATCTACAAAGGCTATGAAGAGAACCTACAATGTGAACTACAAGCACGCATGGGAAGGAAAGAAAAGAGACCGAGACCGAGACCGAGACAGGTGCTTGGCTGGAGCTTTAATTAAAGTCTAATCTTCCCAGACACTGGCCTCACCAGCCTCAGACTTGTAAGGCTGCAAGAACCCGGCTTTAATTGGGATTGCCGTGTGGAGCTTTGCTGGCTGGAGCTGTTAAAGGCAAGATTAACAGCTGAAGGTCGAGCTTCCCTTTGCTTAACTCCAGGCTCAGCAGCCACTGCAATTAACACCTTTCACCGGTAGCTGTGCAGAGATCAGCAGCTCAACTGGGGTGTCGCTGGTCCCAGGAGAAGGTTGCTTCCCATGCCTCACCCCCTGACATGCTTCCTAGTGCACCTCTGTTTGTTTGATCAGTGACCATGTTCGTTCATTTCTCTGCATTGTCTCCTCTAAAAGTTGCCCAGCTCTGGGTGCCCAAACAGCAGTGGAGGACACACATTGGAATGCCACCAAGAGGTCACTTTCCTCTGGCTTGGAGCTCTTGGGTTCTCTCTCATCCCCAGATTCCCCACAGCACCCATGGGAATTTAGGACACTCAGCACCTTGCAGGATAGTGCCCTTTAAATATACAACCTCTATCATGACCTAGTTGGAGGCCCATCATGCATGCGTGAGGGAGACATCATGCTGGCATCTCTCAGGCTATCACAATAGGGAATGGTGCTTTATCTGGCACAGATCTGGACAAATGCTGCTATCATGTTATTTATTATTTGTATTGCAGTAATTCTGCTAGCCCAGTCATGGACCAGGACCCCGCAGTGCTAGGTGTTGTACAAGTCACACCCTGCCCCAAAGAGCTAAGAATCTAAATTATAGGTTCTACTGCGGACCTACTTGCTAAGTGGATACCCCATACCCTGGTCCTGAACTACACTAACTATGGGCTGCAGCCATAACCCGTGCTGGGCAAGGCCAGGAATCCAGATACAATTCTTCTTCATCCAGGGGCTGCAGCAGGAATCCACTCTTAGGAGGAGGTAGTTTATGGGGTCTATCAGCTCTACCCAGAGCTGCTCCAAGCACTTCACTGGCTAACACTTACCACCAGCAGCAAGGTCATTTCCAAAGTTCAAAGAATTAGCCAACAGCAACCAGCGTGTCAGGTGACTTCTCACGCATTTCCTCTGCAGCCTGGCCTCGGTCGGGGGGTAATTAAGCTCAAACTACCCTGGGGAGCAGGAAGACAAGAGAAAAGGAGAAGGAGCAGAACACAACATGCTGATGGTGGCCAAGACTAGCACCAGGAGGGGTTTCACTTCTCTAGCACACTGAATACCAGCTGTACTAGAGGTAAGGATCTTAAAATGAGGGAAACGCCATCACTAGGTGGCCTGTTTAGACCCCAGAGCAGTTTGGAGGAGTTTTATGGTGCGTAGGATGTGACAGCTGCTTGGTGGCCGGAGTGAAAGGCCCCCGTAGATCCACTGCTATGGGACCGATGGCAGCACAGACTAGGACACGTAGCATCCAGCTAATTGTAATTAAACCCTGTTCCAAGCAGGTCAGTTGGGGGTCAGCAGCACGTCATCTAACTCCACTCAGTCAGATTTGCTGGTCCTATTGCCACTATTAGACCATGTGTGTGTGTGTGTGTCAGGAAGCTCCAGGCCCGTGTTCATACCTCGCTGGGGAGACGAATGGAGCCAAGACTCCTCTGGGCCCAATGCATTGTTACGTTGTACCCAGTGCAGTCATTTACACTAGTACAAAATGGCGGCAAAATTCTCGTTCCATAGTATTCTGCACTGATGCAAACGACTGTTCTACAGGGAGGGCAACGATGCATCAGCCCCCTTCTACCTTTCCCCACATCTGCACTGATCTGAGCACTGTCTGGCCCTATATATTTACAACATTGATCTGAAAGGCCAAAGTCCTGGGGTGGTTTTTTTTGTTTGTTTTTTAAGTTGTTCTAAAGCTCCCACTAAAACGTCAGTGACTTTTCAAACTTTAACCCCCACCGTCACCCCTGCTGCCCTCAGGAAAGGCAGCAAAGGATGATTACGGAAGGGAACAAACATGCAAAGTGCCAAAAGTTGCTCTTCAAACATGGAGCGGTCTCCCCCTCAGCCCCGGTGATATCAGGTACATTGGGAGACGCTCCTAACCAAAGGGATGAAGGGCTGTGTCACGGACCGATGACACCCGCAGATTTCTTGACACCTTGAGAGGTCGGTTGATATCAGCATCTTGCCCCCACCGCCACAGTATTTGCAAACTGAACAATCCCAGTCTCTAAATCCTCACTTGGAATTGCAAATGTCATGGTTGGAGCCCAATTCTCCCCTATCCCAGGCCTCCACAACTGACTGACAAGGTGGTTCTGTAAACCCTCAGCATGCCTTGTCTTTTAATGAGCACATCTCTGGGAAATGCTGGCGGAGATTTAAAGGGCAAGACTGCTCAAGATCCCATGGTCCTTCCAGCGGTGCTTCGAGATACAGATCACACATATCACAGAACCCTCCCTTGCTGCACAGGGCGAGAGATTCAGAAAGAATTGCACACATCTGCTTCGTGTTACAGCTGCAGCTGGTCCCATGTGCTCATCAAAGCTGTTCAACATGACACACCGCTTTTACAAACAGATTTGGGGGGGCGGGGAGAGATTGCTGTAAAAAAATAAATTAAAGCTTTTTCCAAAATTGAATTTTAAGAAAAATATTGTTTCCTACCCAGACCTATTTGAGGGCCCGCTTCTCCCACCCCAGCTTGCTCATGGTCTCTACCAGCAGAGATGTCTTGGCTTTTAGATTGGGAGCTCTTCGGGGCAGGGGCTGTCATGTACTGTCTATTTGTACAGTGCTGAATCCACTGGGAGGCAGTGTTGGCTAGAGCACTGGCCTAGGATTCAGGAGACCTGGGTTCTATTCCCAGCTCTGCCACTGGCCTGCTGGGTGACCTTAAGCAAGTCACTTCTCTCAGTGCCTTGGTTTCCACAAGTGTCAAACAGGGATAAGGATACTCTCCTTCTTTGTAAAGCGCTTTTGAAATAGGGCTATAGAATAGCTAGATATTATTATTAGTGCAATAACATGTTAACTAGGCCAAAACAACTTAGGCTTTTGTTCTTGACCCACAACTCCTTACTGAAGCCCCAGAGATTTCCCCCAGTGAAATAACCCTTTCCCCTCTTCCCTTTACATTCATTTGCTCTTATTGTGCAGCCCTGTGCAGGAGGTAGCATGGTATGAATATGGATCCTGATACCTCCTATGCAAGGGGCACCTTGCTGACAGCTAGTCACGTTACCATGAAGGAGGACACCTCACAGAGCGAACCTTCCAGTCCAGGAATCAGCCCTCGCATAGTTATTTAGCTGACAGCTTAAGTCACTTCTGACGTGGCTCAGAATCAGAGAAGGGTTGATATTATTTTAAGAATTGCAGGGTTCACGTTTTTCAAAGCGAAGGCGGAAAACAGGTCCCCAGAGCGTGTGAAAAAATCAACCAGTGGAAAGAACGTTTCCCCGTTTAACTTTGGGGGTGTCAGTCTCCACGCACCGCAGCATCCAGAGAATTGTCCAAGAAAAGCTACTTCACCACCCTACATCCTGACCTCTATTGGAACAAATCTGTGGCCAGAGGCTATAGTTGTTTGCCTCTACGTAGCTCCTTGGGCCTTTACAAGAACAGACCTCAGACCTTCCAGCTCCAAAGCCACTGGCCCTCGCCACGTGAGCTAATGGAGAACTCCATTCGCTGTTAAGAGACCCTGGGTCACATGCAAATCATGGCACACAGTCAAGTAGTTTTGATTGTATCCAGTACAAGGCAGTGACATACTGCAGCAGAGTGCGGCAGGGCCCCCTTGGCTCCTGCCTCTGCCAAGTCCACAAAGTCACTCTGAGACCCTGGGGTTAGTATCCATTGGTGCAGTTTATTCACAGGCTTGTTCCTACCACTGTTTCACCATATACAGTTGGCCCTTCACTGTCTGCGGGCAGGGAAGAGCTACCTCCTTGCTCCCACTCCCTGCCTTTTCCCTTTCTTTCTACTCCCCCCTGGCTTCCTTCCTCTGAGGCTTTTATACAGCCCCACTCTAACTGGGCAGCAGCTCTCTCTGCCTCCCTAATTAGGGACTGGTATGTCCAGCCAGCTCTAATCTATCCCCATAAATGGGAGCTGGCATGACAGAGGTCTGAATCAGCAACCCTTTGCCCAGCACCTTGTGACACGTACACTAAAGCACTTACGTGCCCTGCTTTCCCCCAAAAAACCAAACCAACCAGGACCCTAGGCCTGAGTCTGTTGCCTTGTACCTTGCAGTCATTTACATTACAGCAAAGAGCGTAAGATGGACCATTCTGATTTGGTAGCGTTTTGACACACACAAAGTTGATGGGTGAATCCAGTCAAGTGGGTCTAGACGCACCCAAAATCTAGGTCCCAACTTTAAGCTGTAACTCTCTATGCTTGGGCAACTCATCCATTGTCTCTCATCCACCATCCCCACCGGGACACAAAGATTAATATTCTTAACAGTTTATTCAAACGGTCCATTTTTATTAAGGAGCAGGCTGAAAAAGTTAGGATAGATCTCTTTTGATTTGTCCAAAAGCCACGACAACAAGCATTTGACAGGCCCATTTCTTAACCTCCTCATAGCAATGATTTATTATTATTTGGGGCAAAGCTTGGATGTCATCCAACCCTTTCAACTCCACAGAAATATTCCGATTTCAATCTCTCTCCTCTCTTTAATGGCATCCAATCTTCTATTTGTTTGATGAATATTTATGAGGGCTCTGATGAGGAAGACAGATTTGATCTTATTTGCGACTTGGTGGAGGTGCATTGAGTCCAGACCCTAATTAGTATTCAGGCTGCTTAATTTCTTGATTAAATTTTGTCTTACAAATAAAATATTTAAAATTAACTTCCACCTTTCATATAAAAAGGGAGAGTCCTATTAAAGTTGGATGATTGGACATAATAAGGCATGGGGAGGCAGTTTGTGAAAGGCTCTTGGAAGCGGGTCTGTGATTTGAAATGAAAACGGAATTAATTTAGTTGAAGAGAAGCCTTCGCAGAGCCTGGGGAAGATGGATCCAGGCTAAACTGAGATGAAGGAACTTGTGGGGGAGACACTGCTCTGATGCGCACGTTGGGCAGGGGGCGGGAACCCCACACTGTACTCCTCTGGGCACGTTATGCAATTCCGACAGGAGCAAGAGCTTTTTGGATTGTGTGTGTTGACGTGAGACGTGTTTTGATCATTCACTCCTACGCCCTTTCTCTTCCTGTTCCCATCCATTGGCTGAGCTTATTAGTAACTCTTCGCATTCTTTCCAGCGACCTGCATCTGAGGATCTCAGAGCACTTTGTGAGCATTCATTCATCCCCTCAACACATATGAAGGGGAGGTGGGATAAGAGTAAGGATTTAGTTACTACATAGAGGCCAAAATGCACACCCTCTATACTCCTCTCCACACACCTGGGTCTCTTTACAAGCCTCCTATGCGCATTCTGCCATGGGGAGTAGGAAGTAACAGCTCTGAGTTTATACCTCAGCCCATAATTAAACAGGCAATTTGTCCTTCCCCTCCAAAACAGTTTGACACCCCTGCTCTGCGTGACTCACACGTTACATAATGACTTCTGGGGGTGGCACCAGACTTGGAAAGGAGAATTTAGTTGGACATGCTCTGTGTGGGGAGGTCTAAGCACCTGTACAGCTCATCGATCAGAAAGGTTTTAGTTGCCTTTCAAAGCGGACCGTGCATCTTTTTAAGCAGGACCTTTACAGCGTCACTGGATGTGTTACCTTGACAAGTTTAAACCACACTTTACTAATAAAAAAAATATATCAATTTTTAGTTTCCTTGCAGCCCCAAACCTTCCATTGCAGAGCTTGTAAATAGTGAGAGCACGCAGCAGGTCTGGTTAGAGTCACAGGTCTCTTTTTTAACTATTAAAAGATCAGTAGCTTTCCCCAGCATTGCCAAGAGTTTCCCAGCACTCCTCACAGCAAGAGGGCTCAGCTGAACTCCAGATTGGTGCATGGTACCCAGCGGCTTTCCTCCAGCAATTCTACCCTGTTCAATCCAGCTGCTCCTTAGGGAGAGAGACAGGTCTTGGACACTAGGAAATGAGGATCTCAGTTCTTTCATGCCAATGCCCCTGTGCCCCACTCTGGCAGTACAAAGTGGGCAGAAGTTACTTTAATGCCCCTTTATGCTGCCACTGTGGTATAAAGAGGTCTCTGTGCACCAGAGAGTTCAAGGCAAAATCCCAGCTGGCCAAGGTAACTCACCATGAATAGACTTGTAGGGAACTCTTTACCCCCAACCCTTTATGTGAATTCAATGCTCACTAACTGTGCTTGTCTGGCAACCCTGCAACTGGTTCTTACCTCTCCAGCTCTCCTGCCTCCTATCTGCCTGTGAGGTAGGGTTAGGAGATGCTTAAATTTCCCTCCTTGTAGAGGAAATTGGCTCTCCAACCAAGCTAGAGAGACCTTACCTTCCAGCACTCCAGGCAAAACCCAGGATAGCCCCATCACTCTGCCCAAGGCAGGGCAGCTCCTTAAGACAGTTGGTGCAGGGTTCTCATTGTCTTTCGTTCCTTCCCCAGGACTATAGCCCATTCAACACAGGGGGTGGGGGGGCGTTCTTCCCACCCCTGCTGGAACTGGATCTGTCAAAAAAGGAAACTTATTTTTTCCTCCAAAGAATTTTATGAAAAAACACAAACAAAAAAACCCCCCAAAAAACAAAAAACCCCTTCTTTTCAGTAGAAGTGTTTTAAAGATTTCTTCCCAGCCCTAAGCCCCAGTCTTGTGGCCCCTAAAGAAATACAAGTGACCAACCGCAGGCCTCACTCCCACACCATGTCTCATGATATTTGGTCTTCTTCTCAAAGCCCAGGATCCTGGAGTCAGGGGATTACCCAAAAGCCCCTGCCCTCTTTTAAAGAAAAAGGTAAATCCCTAGCCCTCCTGGATGCAGCAGGAAGCTTGAAAACATGACCTGAACGCAGCCTAAAGGCTCAGAAACTAAATAAAATGAGCCCACAACATCTTTCTTTTCAAGCTCAGGATTTTTGAATGCTTGGAATCAACACTACACACCCCTGTACTATCCCAGGCCTTCTGCCACAGATGCCTAACTCCTCCCTGGGAAACCTTTCTCTCCCCTTGCCCCTTTTTCCCAGCTCACGCATGGGAGAGCCCATAGTCTAAGTCTGTTCTTCCCATACCTCCTACCTCAGAGAAGTCTCCTCCTTTCTGAGTCCCAGGAAGCTATTTATATAGCCTGTCAGTCACATGTTCCTGCAATCATATGATGTGGGTCTACCACTCCCATCATTTCCCTTGGGGACTACATCTCCCAGAATTCACTTGGGTCAGCCAAATTAAAGGTTTGGTGGTGGGGCCTGCTGTTAAAAGGTCCACCAGACTCTGTTGCAAACCCCACTATCAGCCACTTTCAGGATTTGAACCCAGGCATGCCCCTATCAGAAAACAGCCACACAGCCACTTGAGCTACAGGAATAATTCTGTTGGATAGCAACACCAACAGGTCTTTATCTTATAAGTGAGTGCACAGACATGCAAGCACTTACCCAAGACCATGTAGTAGCTCAGTGACCAAGTGTAGACTAGAACGCAGGTCTCCTAATACCCAGTCTAGTGCCTTATCAACTAGGTACTCAAGAGAGCTTTCAGCTTTAGTGCTCACCTTTGAAGGCTTCATTCCCTAAGGGCTGCCATGCCCCAACCAAGCCACAGGGCTTGAATGGAACAGGGCCTCATTTTGGCCCCCTTTGCAGGGCCAGGCAGCTATCTGGTGCTGCAACATCAGAAGGAGAGTGTGTCTGCGAAGGGCTGGGGGCAGAGCCATAACTCCACCCTGCCCCTAATGCTTCAGCTGTTGGGGAGCCCTGAGCACCCCTATAGAACTGGCATCTGCTAGGGAGCATACACCTTCTCACGCCCCAGAGATATTTTGCCTGTTCCTGTCTTTCTCCCTGTCTCCCAGTGCAGCTCCCTGTGCAGGAGCCTAGATCTAGATCTACTCAATGATTATCCAGGTTTGCCTTGGGTAACTGGCTGTCACCCTGGCTGTCAGCGGTCTCCCCTCTATTCCTACTAGGTAATAGCTCTGCCTGTGTGTGTAGCTAATCACCTAGCTGGAGGCAGAGGCTGTAGATAGAGGTGCACTGAAATTACAGCCTTTGCCATTTCCTGACACTCGCACCTGCCTCCCACGCACAGCCCCAGAGGCAATTTCTTTTTGCTCATATTTTTTTTAGCCAAAGACTGGTGCAGGGTGAGTCTCTGTAGAGTCAAGCCTACAGCCGTGCTCCAGCTCACTGCCCCATCAGCATACCTCCTCCTTGCCCACCTCCTGCATGGGGCCAGAGGGGAGCTCGGGGTCCGGGCTCATTCCCTCCCTGGCCTCTCTGCTCGGATTGCTGCAGCATGGGTGGGGGAAGGGGAAAGGAAAGCCGGTCTAGCGGGTGTTTTGTGCGACGTTGACACCCGTCCACAGGCGACTGGACTGAGCCCTGACAACCTCGTCTCACTGAGCCGCTTTCACACAGCAAGAGACTTTCCATCACCTTCAGCCTGTGCTGGGTTTGTGCCAGGGAACCTACAGGCAGAGACAGCTAGAAAAGGCCAGCACTGCCCCCTGGTGGCTGTGAGCTAGGAGAGCCAGGCCAAAGAAGTGCTGATGTCCCTCCCCGGAGCTCATTCAGGCCCTGAAGCCAAGCCAAGGTAGTTTTAAAAACCAGGATGTCCCGGGTGCGAGGAGGCAGATTGCAGGATGTGATGAGCTGTGTTGTTCTGCAGCGGGTATACTGCCAGCATGGCTCTCCTTGTGCACCACGTTGCCTCCTGTCACCTACACTGTTCCCCCGACAGTCTCACTTGCCCACATCTGCCTGTCAGTCATTTGCAGCCTGATCCTTTGAAGGGGTCTGGTCAATGCTTTTACCATAGACAGAACAGCTGATGGGAACCAGGGACACATGCAGATAACTCCAAACTTCGGGAAACGTTTGGATTCACACTCTGTGCTTTGGGTTCGCGATTAATGAAAGCGGTGAGCCAGATGGACAATGCATACAAATGGTGTGTATAAAACACTCCCGGACTGTGCTGAGTGTAGCATCGAATGTACCAGCCACATCCCCCAGGGCCCTAGAGGGTTAAATAATGGAAGGCACAGACTTTGAGAGGGAGAATGTACAGCTGCTCAGGCCAGCATGGGTTAGGCTGCTCCATGTGCTGGACATGATAACTTGTTTTTATTTTAGTTTAGAGCCAACATTGTCAAGTGCTGAAAGGCTGGATGGTCTGGTGCCTGCAGCACCAGCATGGTCTGTGGGAGACAGGGGGTTGAGCCTTGGCTCTGCTACAGGCTCTCTGCATGACCTTGGGCAAATCACTTAATCTCTCAGTGCCCTGGTCCCCTATCTGTCCATTTAAGCTAACAATGCTTCCTGACCTCCCAGCAGGGTTGTGGGATTAAATCCGTTGATGTTGAAGAGATGCGAATGGGAGCCAGATAAACTCCTAGACAGGGTAAGAAGGAAGTGACCATTGATTTCAATGGGAGTTAGGTACCTAAATACCTTGGCATATCTGGGCCTTGTACCTTAATTATTTTTTTAAGGGAGCAAGACCAGTGATTGAATGGGTCATGGAGATTGCACGGCCCTTTCTCTCCTACAGATGATCCCTGCAGCTGAGGGACAGTGGTGGGGCAGTGTGAACAGAGCATGCCTGGCTGATGCCAAGACTCTGTAGTTGCTCTGGATGAAGGGAGGACTTTAGTCTCTAGGGGTCTGTCACCAGCACAAGAATCAACTTAATAACAAGGAAAATTAGGACTAGAAACAAAAAAAATTAAACTTCTGCCCATCTAAATCCAACAAAAAATAATTCCACCAATTACCTTTATTTTGTGGACAGCTGTGCAAGTTTATTACAGTCTAACACACAGGGTATCAAATGTAAACAGTATTGCCACTTGGAATTTGAGACTCTTTTGGGTCGGCAACTTGGACAGCTCCTGAAACTCAACCTCTCTCTCTCTCTCTCTCACACACATACACACACACACACACACACACACACACCCCACCCAAGAAGAGCCACACCATCTCCCCAACACACACAAAATAAATAACTCTTGTTAATGAAGTTAATCAAGAGGCTGGAATAATTTCAACAGCGAGGGTACTTAACCCTGTAGGCACCCACCAAAAATAATAATAAAATAACAGTAACAACAAAACAGTTGTGTTTTGTTTTGTTTAAAAAACAAACCAACAAACCCCTATTTTGTTCAAAGAAATCAACGCATTGATTAAGTTCATTAACGTTCCATCTTGATTTTATTGTCCATTTGTTTTTTAAAAGTTGGTCTTTTTTATTCATTCTTATTTATAAAACAATCCTATTTTACAAAGATTTACAGCTCGGGGTGCGCCTGACACTGATCTGGTGATTCAGTTAAATATTAAACCACAATTATTTTGTCCCTTAAAAATAGCACCAAAAAAGGGCAGACACAACAATAAACCCTCCTCCCCTCCAAATATAACATCAAAGAATAAGAGAATATTAATAAAAGGCCATTTATTTACTTTAGAATGGTGTGGAAAATCATAATGAGGTAATTAATGGACCCTAATACTAAGTACAAAATATTGGAGTAAACCACCCCTTCTCCCCCCACTCCTTTGTTCCTCTGGATCTTTGCCCTGCCACAGTCCAAGGTATCTGAGCATTTATAATTAAATCCCCATTGGTGCCTTTTATTCCCCTTGTTTGGGTTTTCTCAGGTTGGCCAAGTGCCATCTTCATACCAGAAGAGCATGGATGGTTTTGATACCCAAGCATATAGGCATATCATCTATCTTGTTTTCATGTGTTCGGAGTTCCCCATTTCTTTGGTTCCCAGCCCCGGTCTGGCCATGTCTTGATGGTGTGTTGCCAGCTTGGTCTATAAAAGTTCCCGTTTTCATTTCCCCCAAGGATGCTGGCACATGTCACTCAGTACGAAGGTCCCTTGATGGTGCCTGGTTCGGTCAGGCGCCCTGAGGTGAATGCAGAGGCTCCTAAACAGGCGGCCAGCTCACAGAATCCAGGAAGACCAGCAGGCCCAGGTAAACCAGGCCGGCCTGCTTCTCCAGGGACTCCAGGGGACCCTCGATCTCCATCTTTGCCATTGATGGCATGTCCAGAAATGCCAGGGAGACCTAGAATGAGAGGAAACACTCAGTGTCCAGTGGTGTATATTCCAGGACAGGTCCCTCTCACCTGACTCTAAAGCCCACTGAAGTCAGTGCAAAGATTCTCACTAGTTTTTGGATTGGGCTGCACTTAGGGAAAGTGTCCAGTTCTTCCCAGGCAGGGTACAATTAACTCCCACTGAAATCAATGAACTTCCTGCCGGGGGGAAAAGTCACACTCTGGGACTCTCTCATTGGTCAGGAGACTGTTAGCCATAAACATCAAGTGAAGTTTTAAGCAAGCAAGTATCTTGACATCTTCCTATTGGAGGCCTCACAGGTTCCTATATCTGAGCCCTGCCCTGAACAAGAAGACAATGTCTGCTGAGCTGGGAGGACAGGCAGTTACTGGCTGGTGTCATTGGGCTGCTCAGGACTGGGGTTCATCCACAGAGCTGTGTGAGGGGGCCTGAGGATGGGAACAGTAGAGGGGCTGCTGGTCAGGACTGTGGTACATTGGCAGAGCTGTTGGGGGCCCAGGACCGGGATAACTGGGGGTCGGGAATGTGAATAAGGATGGAGGGGCATTGGCAGAGAGGCATGAGGGGAGTCCAGGACCGCAACAGCTGGGGGTGCCACTGATCAGGACAGAGAATGAGTCTATGCCACAGGGAGTAGCCTCTGTCCTCTTAACCTTCCGCTCCCAAACATCAGAATAGGGGTGTCAGAGTTCAGCGACGAGCCTACCTGGGATGCCTGGTGGTCCCGGCATACCCTGATGTCCACGCCCGACCTCGCCACGCTCTCCTTTCTCCCCTCGTTTCCCTGCGTGAAAAAAGGGGGAGATTTGTTGTGACTGCAGCTTAATGTGTCCAAGGAGAGGACCTGGGAGGCAGCAACTGTGCAGGGCCAGAAGAGAACTCAGTGACGATGGGATGCCGAGAAGGAAGAGGAGAAGTCAGCCCATGCGTGTGCGTGTTTGTCCCAAGGGAGCCTGAGTCTACACAGAGACAGCAAAATAAGATCCGGGGTCCAGCTAGCAGAATATACAGGGGTCGTTCGAGGGGGAAAAATGGTTTTGAAAATCCCATCACGTGACTATGCTGACCAATCAAAAATGCCCATTGGGGATTATATAAACAAAGCACAACCTGGGGGGAATGAAAAAAGTGTTTTAACAAAAAAAAAAACCCAAAAACATCAATTTTGGGGGGAAAATGGCCAAATTTTGTCAATGTTTTATTTGCAACGGCAGTTTCTAATCAGGAGAGGAGGGGGCAAGAAGAGGGCAGCCCCTTCCCTCTGATCCCCAATGATCCCCCGTCTCAAGGCAGTGGAGCTGGTGCCTCACTCACCTTTGGGTCCGGTATTGCCAATCTGCCCCGGGGCTCCTAGAATACCCGGGATGCCGCGGGGTCCAGCGTGCCCATGTGGGCCTTGTCCACCCGGTGATCCAGGGGGGCCCGGGGGCCCGGGCGGCCCCATCACGCCTGCTCCGCCCAGTGCTGCTCTCTTGGCGCTCACTGCCAGCTCTGCCAGCTGCTCTGTAAGGCAGACACAGGGAGCATTGTGGTGGGGGGCTCAGCAGGGGTTTCCCACGTCCGGGTGGGAGGGGGTGAGGCCCATGCTTCTACTCACCTTGCAGCATCTTCAAGACCACGTCAACTATATGCTGGTCCCCGGCATCCCGGCCCTGAGAGCAGGAGACAGGAGAGACGCTCAGAGATTCGGCTGCCTACTAAACAGAGACTAATGCTCTTTCCCAGCTGCTCGCTGCAGGGCCAACCCCACCCTATCTGGTGATGCGAGTTCAGTTGCATTGCATGGGGCGCCCCACTGGCTAGGCTGCCCCCACTAACAAGATCAAGAGGGTCTGCTACTGTTCTGGAGCCTGGTAACCCAGCAGCCACTGGACGGATCATCTCGCCTGGCAGGGCTGTAGTATTCTAACACAGGGGTTCTCCAACTGGGGCCCACAAGGACTTCCCAGGCCATCCCCGACCCCCATTCTTGGCTCCACATAGGCTCAGCTGTAGGGAACTTGTGTGTGTTCAGGGTCTGGGTGGGGAGCTGTAATTGCAAGCCCAGAGATGCAGTGGCTGGCAAACCAGCCATGTGTCCTACACACTAACATGCCATGTGCTGGCTGCGAATAGAACTGAACACACCTATTGGTGAGGAGCATTGCCCAGTGGAAACCTGGCTCCAGGCCATTATCACTGCCCCTTGAAGGACCTGCTGCTAGCTAGGGAGGGGAAGGTCTCTCCCTGGGGGTCCCCAGCAGGTGTCAGGGATCATGACCACCCTGTCCATCTCACGCTGCTGAACACGATGGAGATCCAGTGGTGGAAATGGAGAAGGCTGAGAAGCCCTAAGCTAAGGGGCAAGCCCCAGATCCTCCAGCTCGGTCTGACCTGCAGGCTGAGGATTTGTTGTTGCAGATTTTTTCCCCCCTAAATCTGTAAATTTAGGGCAAAATCCCCCCCACCCCCATGCAGAGGATCCAGCACAAGGCCGAGGCCTCACTTAAGACTCGCTTCAGCCCTATATTGAAGACTTAGGTAGTGCAGAGACCTCATGTCGGGGGTGAAACACCCAGAGCAACAATGAACAGACATTTCCAAGGTGCTCTGAACATATGCACATGGCAGGGAGGAGGAAACGCATCCCTTGTTTAACCCTATTGACTAGGCCTGTGCACCAGAAAGCCCTTTCTCCTCCGTCCCAAGGGGCCTGTGCTATCCATAATAGCTGCTACGATTATCACCAGCAGCAAGTTTTAACCCGCTGCCTATGGCAAGAGGGAGCCTCAAGTCCAACAGCAGCTAAACCTTTGGCACCAGCTCACATTTTCTGGTGGAAATACAACTCCCCAGCCTTCCCGGAGTCACTCCTTCCACATAAAACCAGCATTTGAAGCATTTGCTCAAGAGACACGGGGAGAAGGGGGAAAAAAAAAAAAGTCCACCCCTTGTGATCTCTCCAGTAACCCAATGATTCAGCCAGCTGGGCCTGTCCTTGCAGTGCTCAGTATTGGCCATAAGAGGGCACGGTTGCCTAAATCCTAGTAAAGATACCTACCTGCCTGGCTCCTACTGCTTAGGACCCTCCAGCCTGTACCTTTGGCCAAGCAGCAGCTGCTCCTGGTCCACTGATGTCAGTGAAGCTCTGGCTATTCATGTCAGTGGAGCGGGGTCAGGCCCAGATCCCGCCCCCCTTTGTAGAGCTAAATTATGAGACAAAGCTCTGGCTGGTTTCATTGCATCTCCCCACCCACCACCACCACCATCCTCTTCAACCCCATCCCCACCAGGGGACCAGAGGGTTAATCTCAGTGATGGCCCTATGGATTTAAGACACATTTCACCCTGAGACATGTAAGGGGCCCAGCCAGGGTACGGGACAGGGAGTTACTCACCGACACGCCTTGCTGCCCCGGCATTCCTGGCACACCGCGCTCTCCGTTGAGCCCTCGAGGGCCTGGGGGTCCTGGGTAACCTCTCATGCCAGGTGACCCTGCATCCCCAGTGGGGCCAGTAAAGCCAGGCTCACCGTGGACACCTTGCTGTGATGCACACACAGAGAGGGGGTCAGCAACAGGATAATCTCAGGCCAATTGGTCTGGACGCTAAAGAGGGAGCCGATCCTGAAGGTCAGCACTTTAGGGGAATCCAGATTTGATAGCTGGCTGTACAACAGGCTGGCCCAAAAGCCTGAAGCTGACTGTAGGGGGCATTTGGATCCTGGTCTGAATATGGTGGCTGAGGTCTCTCTCTCACTAACAGAAACATATTCACCCTCCCACCAGAGAGCAAAACACACAGGACTTGGGTTCAGTCCTCAACTGGCATCAATCCATGAAGCTTCACTGAGTTCCACAGAGTTATGCCCATTCACATCAGCTGAGGATCGGGCCTTCTATTCTTTAAAACAGCTGGTTTCATGAAATCAGGTGTCTAGGCTTATTCTTCTCCTGTCCCTGTGAATCTACAGCTCCCAAGAAGTGCCAGGATCCCTGGAGCATGAGGTCTTCTGTGTGTCCACATGAGAGACATGCATCCCCCAAGCCAACCTCTGCTGACATGTTTCTCAACCCTGACCCAAAGGGACCCAGCCTGGAGCTCAGACGCCTTCGCCCCATTCGGCCCTTGGCCTCTCTGCTGAAGTTCCAGCAAGGAGGTTTAGTGGTGACAATGGAGCTTAATGCAACGCAGGCCTTTCTCCCGTGGGACCTGGACATCAAGTGCCTATGGATCTTTCAGCAGCATCGGCTGGTGATGTGGGATGGCCCTAGACTCAGATCATCCACAGACCACTAAGAAGCTTGGCCCATGGAACTGAAACAGGATCATGCCATACTGAGTCCATCCTGGTTCCTCATAATTGCCCAGTTTTCGGAATCTCTTAGAACAATTACAGGGAGAGAAGAGTTCCTGCCTGACCTCCACCAACCCACGCAGACTCCATCCAGTGATCAAATGAGCCATGAAGGGCTATCCGGAGGGAAAGCTGAGAGCGGAGGGGCAGCGAGTTGTTAACTCCTAAATTCACAGTTACTCACCTGGCCCTTTGGTCCTGGCTCGCCTGACTCCCCCTAGGAATAGAGGAGAAAGTGAATGTGGTTGGCAGATACAGCCACGAGCCCTTGTGTTACCGCTCAGCACCCTCCCCGGGGAGATCACAGAACAATGAGAGTGTCGGGCTGAAAGGAACCTTGAGAAGTCATCAAGTCCAGCCCCCTGTGTTGAGGCAGGACCAGGTGAACCTGGACCTTCCCGGACAGGTGTTTGCCTAAGCTGTTCTCAAAAACCTCCAATGACGAGGATTCCATAACCTCCTTAGAGCTGGAAAGTTTTTCCTCAGATCTAACAAATTTCCCTTGCTGCAAATTCAGCCCGTTACTTCTTGTTTTCCCTGTCCACTGGAGGTAGGACAATTGATCACCATCCTCCCTATAGCAGTTATCAGGTCCCACCTCCGTCTTTTTTTAACCTTTCCTCATAGGTCAGGTTTCCTAAACATGTTAGCATCTTTGTTGCCCACCTCCAGACTCTTTCCAATTTGTCCACATCTTTCCTAAAGTCAAAAAACTGGACACAGGACTCCAGCCGAGGCCTCACCTCCTGTGTCTTACCTCCGACACTCCTGTTAATACACCCCAGAATGATATTTGCCTTTTTCGCGACAGCATCATGCTCTTGGCTCACATTCGATTTGTGATCTTCTAGAACCCCCAGATCGTTTTCAGCAGGACTATCACCTAGCCAGCTAGTTTCCATTTTGTAGTTGTGCATTTGATATTTCCTTCCTAAGTGGAGGACTTTGCACTTGTCTTCATTGAATTTCATCTTGTTGATTTCAGACCAATTCTCCACTTTGTCAAGGTCCTTTCAAATTCCAATCCTGTCCTCGAAAGTGCTAGCAACCCCTCCCAGCTGGCTGTCATCTGCAGCGTTTATAAGCATACTCTCCACTCCATTATCCAAGTCATTAATGAGAATATTGAATAGTACCAGGGCAGCAACAGGGTCAGCATCTGCCCTGATTGTTGAAGGATCCTCTAGATTTCAAGAAGGAGCCCCCGGAAATGCTGTCATGCCCTAAAGCAGCCAATGGGGCTAATGTAACATCAGGATGCTGCACCCTGGTGTAGCAAGGTGTGCTGTGGCTTGGCTCAGTAATGCTGGTGTATCATGATGGCATCACAGACACACACACACCGACAGCCCAGGAGGAAGCCTTGTCCAGAGAGTACCTTACCTTCTCCCCCTTCTCCCCGGGAAGGCCTTCCACGCCAGGGTCTCCCTAGAGGGAAGGAAAACCAAGTCAGTCCATGTGATGCCTCCTCCTCTCCCTCCCACCCTGGGGAGAACAATCTCAGTCATGCATCCAGGGCCATCTTTTCAGCTTAACCAAGTCTCTGGCTTGAGGCCTGCAATTTTGCATTTCCAATTGTTTGCAGATGCTCTAGGTCACTGAATTGGGCAAGTGCCTGATTTGTGGATACAATCAAGTCGCTGGAGATCTAAAATACCGACATTACAGTCAATAATTTGCTGTGCCTATAAAATGAGCAACAAACCAGAGGCCAGTGTTTAAAAGCCTGGCTCTGCATGAAGATTATAAAGAAACGGGAACTATTCCATGGGTCTAGCTCAAGGATTAGCCATGTCGTGATAAGCAACACCTCAGACAGTAGGGAGAAAGTCAAGCATCACAGTGGTCAGGAAGGAAAATGTCCACCCCCAGGTGCAGCACTGAATAATTGGCCAGATGCATCCTCTGAAGCATCTGGTACCAGTCACTGTTGGGAGGAGAACACCAGAAGTTGATGACCCAGTGCCAGTGTGGCAGGTCCTAAACCCTTGTGCCCTTCCTTTTCCCGACCAAGACTTTAAACTAACTCCCAGAGAGGATTTTACATGAGACTCAGTGCATGCTGGGATACGATCGGTGGCAACGGAGTTAATTTCTGCTCAGTGCTCAGCAATGCCAAGTGAATCCTGCAAACTGGCTAGGCTCTTGGCTTTGCTGCTGAGTTTGCGTGTACTGTATTAAAGGCTCCAGGAACCCCAGCATGACACACAGCTAAGGGCCACACTTCCAGGGAGCCACTTAGGATTTAACACACAATGATGGTGACATGGGATCCAAGCCACTGAGCTATGGATTACTCAGGTTGTTCTAGAAAAGAAGGTCATTACAAATGCGCTCCCCACCTGGGAAATACAGTGGCCAGTATCTCTCCAGCCCACAGTCCCAACCCCAATGGAGTCAGCTCCCCAGAGCAGTAAGAAGGTCAATTACTTACGATGTCGCCTTTGGATCCAATTTTTCCTGGGGAGCCCTAGACAAGAGAGCAGAGAACAATCAGGACCGGGGATGCCACGGCTGTGTCTTCACCCAAGAAGACAAGGTGTGTTGCACCATCAGTGTTTTACATCAGAGGCAGAATGGGTGTGGGGGGGTCACACACTATGCGGGGGGCAGAAAGATCCCGCAACATCTTTCTAACCAGGACTCTGGACAACCAAAATAACAGCCTCCCTAAAATCTCCTTCCTGGGTTACACCAGACCAAGTGCTGTGGCTGGTTCCTCCTAGCTATCTAGCCAGCCTGAATGTTGTGAATAAAGCCACTTACTCCTTCCATTAAAACTGGGCCTTGGGGCCAACTTTTCAGCCAGGCCTTCACGGGGTCTCCATGTTTGTGGGTTCAAACAACTGCAGGCTCAGGGCTACCTCAGCATTCATTTGCGCTCACATTTTAAGCCACTTCAGTGTGTCTGGGCCTGAACCATCCAATGCCCATTGAAGCCAATTGGAAACTTTCCCGTGACTCCAACTAGTTTAGGATCAAGCCTCCATGTTCCTGACTGGGCTAGTAAATTAGGGATGAGCTGAGCTAAAATGTGACTGTAAAGGACTGCCTGGGCAAGTTCATTGCCATTCCACTGCATGAGGCAGGAGAAGCCGACCCAGCCCGTCAAACTGCAGGAGGCAAAGCGAGGAAGATCTGCTGGCGCTGGGATCTGAGCCCAGCCTTCACCTGCGCCGGGAAAGCGTATCCTCGGGCCACATAGACACTCCCATTCCCACAGTATCCATCCATTCATCCATCAGCTGCATCCACCCACTCACCACATCCACTGTATCTATCTGTCTGCAGGGTTTCTACAGTCCCCATCACGGTAACCTCAATTTTTGCTGACAGATTAAATCTTCATGGGGAGGTCCCTAGTGGATCTCATCTCCCTTCTGAGCTTTGCTCTTCGCCTCAGCCCTCATCACCATCTTGTCCCCAGTCAGGAATTTCATGATGTTACCTTGTCTCCTTTGACACCTGGCAGGCCCTGTGGCCCTGGGATCCCTGGAGGACCTTGCTCGCCTTTCGATCCCTGGAAATCAAAGAAAGAAAGAAAGAAAGAAAGAAAGAAAGAAGTGTGGGTGAAACCAGCAGTAGGAAAGACACAGACCTTCAGCAGGGAGGGGGGTGGCAGCTCTGGTGACTAGAGCAGGGCCAAGAGAAATTTGCGGCTATTCATTTGAATTGGGTGCAGCTATGTTGAGGCTACAGCAAGGTAGATAGTGAATGAATGAGTGTATTCTAGACTGCAGAGCCACTGGACCCCCTAACCCCAGCTTTCCCCCTCGTGCTGGTGGGAGCCGTAAAGCAGGGCCTCCTGCACCCAGTGCAGCGTGTCCCAGATGCTGCCCAGACATAGGGAGCCCATCGGTCTGTACCACGACGTGTTTGTGGAAACCTCAGGCACAGAACTCCAAGGGGACTGCTCTCCTTTCCGCCTGCACGTGTAACTCCCATGAACACAGCACCACACGCTGATGTGCCCAAGGGAGGCTAATCCACCCCTCCACGCATGTGTTCACCCTCTAGTGACCACTGACAGGAGGAGAGACCCTGTGAGTGGCATGGCCTGTGTTTCCTTTGCATCCTGCATGCCAAGAGGGAGAAGATCCTTCGGCCTCCCTCTTAGAATCACCCAAGCTCCGGCTGGCTGGGCATTTACAGCACGATCCTGGGTCTTCCCGGATCAAGCAAAGCGATGAGGCCCAGATCCTCACAGGCCTTTAGAACCTAACTCTCATTTCCGGGCTGTGCATCCTAGCAGCTGCAGGACACTGTGGTTCCCTGTCAATCATTTAACAGCTGTAGCCCCATTTAAATGGAGTTTCCTATTCAACTTGTTAAAAAAAGCGGGGTGGGAGGGGGTTTCCTCTCAACCTCTTGTGTCTTTGAGATGAGCCCAGGAAATGGGAAGGTCTCTCCTGCTCTCCCAAAATAGCCTTTTCTTACAGTCTCTGTTAAACCCTGCAGGGAGAAGAGCCGAGATGGAATCTGTCCTCCAGGAGGGGACGCTCTTGCTCCCAGATGATTTATCTCAGAAAAAGGAGGGGGGGGTGCTTTAGAGCCCACCCTGCAGTTATAAACTGCCCAAGAGCAGAAAAACACACTCCCTGCTGTGTGTCCTTCTCTCTCTGGGCTGGGGAGGAGACCCACTCCCCGCTTTGGTTGAAAACACACAGTCGGTTCCTGTGGGCCGTTAATCCCCAAGTGATTCTCTCCTGCTGCCTAATCCCCTCACCCTGTCTGGCCACTCGCAGCAGGGGCTGGGCTGGCTCAGTCGCTCCTTCATGTTAAACTGCTTGGGGGGGGGGGGGGGTCGTCCTGGGGTCTGAGCCAAAAACTTATGCCTCCCTCCCAATTAGTGCACATGCTAGTTCTTTCAAAATGCACCCTGGTGTGCAAAGGCCAAACCTTTCCAGGCATGGGTCTTCCGTGGCACACGCAAAACATCTGTGTGCTGCAGAGAAGCCAATCTGTGTGCTGCCCTCCAGCACAACTCCGAGGGCTACTTGGCGCCTACATGTAGGCCCAAGTGTGGATAACCACAAAGCGCAGCCCCCTGCCCTGAGCCATAGGAAGTCACGAGTCCATTGCATGTCTGGCTTCCTTGCTCTCCTGTGCTGAGGGCATAAAATACTAGTCACGACCCCTAGCTCTTAAACAGCACTTTACATCAGAACATCTCAAAACACGTTTTGTAGATCAGCAGCAGCATCCCCGTTTTACAGATGGGGAAACTGAGGCACGGAGCGGGGCCGTGACTTGCTGAGGGTCACCCAAAAGGCCATGAATGGAACCCAGAGCTCCTGAGTCCTAGTCCAGTGCACTATCCTCTAGACCACACCACCTAGGGGTGTGAGTGCCTAGGGGCAAGGTGTGGGTGGATTATGATAGGAGATACAGGATTAACCCCTTCCTGCTAAGACATTCCTCCCTTCCATAAGTAGCTTAACTGCCATGCTTCAGCATCTGGGTCCCCATCCATCCTGTGCTCCCGTGTGCAGCACAGTGCACCTGAGCTGGGCAGGGACAAGCAGGATGTGTGTGGCATTGAGGGATTCATTGGGAACATGCCCAACTCCTACCTTGGCAAACAGCCTTGGAAGGTAATTGCAGTGCAGGCCACCATCAGAGATGTGCCAAGGTCACACTGCCGATTTCTTCTCCCTCTGAGCAATGCAGGTGAAACCTCTGCAGCTTCCAAATGATACGGAGCTACTGGAGTGCCCGGCCCAGCCTGGGAGCTGCAAACCGAGCTGACTCTTCCTGCTCTGTTGATCCCCTCCCTGCACATGCTGATTCTGGACCCCAAATCCGAAGAGCGGCTTTGCTGGCCATTCACTTTGCAGGCCCTTCTACCACTACATTGGCCTTGCAGCGAGTGGTAAGAAACCTCCCTTCCACTGTGATCTCAGCAGACCTGACTGGGGATGCCCACTGGGTCCTACGGTGACCCTTCTCTGGCTACCAACCCGATCCAAGCAGTGCAATCCCCTGCACTGAGCCATCCGGGGGGGTTGGAAAAACCAGTTCCCTGAGCTCAAGCCCTGGACACTAGGTTTTTGCTGGGGTGCAGATGCCCGGGTTGGGGAGGAGGAAAGGGTAAAGGGCCGTTTCCTTTCCCAGCTTCTGGCTCTGGATCTTCGCGCGCACACACAAATGCGATCAATCAAAGCCACACTCACCACTTTCCCCTGGAGGCCTTGGGGACCCACCGGGCCCCGCTCTCCCCGATCGCCCTGCAGAGAGGAAAGAAAACAGAACCAATTGGAATAGCCAGGTCTGTCTGCGCCCTTCTTGTACCACCTGGCTAATCTCTCCACATCACTTCATCCCCGCCTTCCATGCAACCCTCCTTTGCCTGCACCCCTGCTGCCTACACCCCCACCCCCACAGCACCCTCCTAAATACCCAGGAGAGGGTGCAGGGATGCTACCTGGCATCCCACGAACACGGGGTTCACTCCAGCTTGCCTTCCCCTTTCCCCAGGCCTGGGCACTCTGGGGAAAGGCTGTAGGAGGGGGAGATGGGGCGAGCTTGCATGAGCAGGCTGGGTTCCACACCTGTGCTTGCAATGCCCTCAGCTATTGCCCTTTCCCCATTCCGGTCCCACTCTTCCCACAGGCAGATCCCAGATGCAGGGACTCCCCCAGGGTGCGTGGCTGCCAGACACTGTAATAATGTTTGCCCTTCTACAGTCCCTTTCATCCGCAGTTCTCAAAGCAAGGTACAAACATTAATGGATTAAGCCTCATTACCCCCATGTGAAGGGGTATGGGATAGACCCAGTTTACAGATGGGGAAACTGAGGCATGGATGGGGCAGGGACTTGCCAAGGGTCACATGGTGAGCCAAGGATCGAACCCAGGAGTCCCGACTTCCATTGTCTAAGCACTCAAACACATTCCCACCCAGATCGAGGAACAGAACCCAGGAATCCTCGTTCCTGGTCTAACTATTATTCTCTTACGCAACATGACACTCCCTGCCAAAGCCAGCAGAGAACTCAGGAACTCTGGCTCACATTCTCTTGTGACTTTCTAGACTTACCTTCACCCCGGGGATACCTTGTGGCCCTGGCTCACCTGGAGGTCCAAGTTCCCCCTAAAAAAAGAATCCAGAGCAGGGCCTGATTATTGGACTGTAATAGAACAGCACTGCCTCTTGCCACTCAGCTAGAGATCTGCGGGAGTTACACAGGGGCGGCAGCTGCCTATCACCTCTCTTGGTGCTCAGATGCAATCATTTGCCCTTGGGTGCTTTCCACAGGCAAATCACATGGTGGTGGGGGGGTGGCATTCTGTGACTTCCCTGTGCCCCTCCTTGCCAGCTGCACCTGCCATTTGCAGCAAAGCCAGACCTTTAATTCCCCCTGTTTAATTCAGAGCATCAGGGAATGCTAAACTGGACCTATGACCAGGCCACAGGGGCTTCTGGGTCACAGAATTTGGCACTGGGGCTGGGCAGGGCCCACAGGGCTCTGGGTAACCGAGAACATGGCACTGGACCTGGATCTGACATTCTTTTTATAAGTTGGTGTAGGATTAAAAAAAAAGCCACTGAACACCCTGCCTCCTCCATGGCTTTACCTCAGCCCCTGGGACCGACACGCAGGGCTTGGAGATGCGGCCAGAGCCACAGCTCCAGATCGTTTGCAAATAGTGAAGGGGGCGGGGGTGGAAGCATCCGATTTTGTTGTCAACTTAATAGAGAGACAAAGAAAAACGAACACGAGCAAAGACGGACGAGAGCGCCCTCGTGCGCTGATGGGACGGAAGCCAGAGAGTCACAGGGATAAACAGGCGGAGTCTCTTTACTTACAATTTTCCCAGGGGCTCCGATGATTCCTGGAAGGCCACGGGCACCTGGTTCACCCTGTCAATGAGCCAGAGACAAGATTCATTGTATGTATTATTTGTATCTTGTTACTGGCTAGAAGCCCCAGTCATGGAGCAGGGCCCCATTGTGCTAGGAGCTGCACAGACATGGAACAGAAGAGTTTATAGTCTAAGCATAAGACAAGTGGCAGATCGACAAAGAGGAGAACCCAAGGAAACAATGGGACAACCATGATAGGCGGTGGGCTCAGCACACCCATGGCTTAATCATTGCAAAGATTTTGTAGCCATTAAGGCAAAGGAGAGTTTTAAGCAGGGATCTGAGGGAAGATAATGAGGTAATTTTGCAGGTGTTCATGGGGGCGCTCTTCCCCAGTGGGAGGGGCAGCATGGGAGAAAACACAAAGGGGCTTGGTTGGAAATGTAACAAGTGGCAGATGGAAGCTGGCGGCATGGGCCAGACTGGAGGTAGAAATTGACAGCTCAAGAGATGAAAGGTAGGTAGGGATAGGCTATGAGGCCAATTACAAGTAATGTTGGAGGTGATGGAGAAGGGGGAACCAACAGAGGGGTGACATGGTCCAAGCGATGAGCTAGGACAAGGATATTTGCAGCGGGGTTGTATTTATATTTACTGGGCGATTTGTTCCCGTGTGCACAAAGGATGCCATCCCATTCTCCAGAGGTGTACAGATGTAACTTGCAGAGACCATACAGATGGGCATATCATTTGAAGAGAGGGTGACAGTACCAGCATGCTACATAAAGGCTCTTTTCACCCACCTTAACTCCTGGGCCACCTTTGGCCCCAGGTTGGCCTGGCAAACCCTGGGGAAACAAAACCAGATTAGTGACTGCCTGTATGTAACGTGCATTTTGGATGGGCAGTTCCTGAGACACAGTCCTGGCAGCTTTGAGATCCCCCTTGAAGGAAGGGAAGTGTCTGATTTACAGGACCTTAGCGCTGGTCAATGGAATTCAGCCCGCAGGGCAACAGGGTTATTACAGCCTCCAGGAATCACAGACTCATAGAAATGAGGGCTCAAGAGGTCACCTCGTCCAGCCCCTTGCAGAATTAAGGATTGGATTAATGTATAGAGTACACAGGGTGTAGAAGCCAAAAACTGGCAAAAGATAATGAGAAGCCAAACATAGGGACGGACAAATCTCAGAAGGCTTGGATTGAATAAGATCAAAAGTTCAGAGTCTTTAAACCTCTTGAGCTGAAATCTTCTGGCACCAGCCTTCCTGTACAATGAATCCTGTCTTGGACAACCAGGGACCAACAAAACCCAGGTGGCCTTTTGATAAAAGTGGAACAGAATGGGCCGCAGATGCCATGAGAAAAGTTCTCTCTCACAGCATCTTTCCACGTCTGCTTCCAGTCCCCAACGCCATCCAGAAGTACCAAAGCAGTGGCAAAAATGGAGGACAAAAAGGTTAAACTGAACTTTTCTGGACTTCTAGAAATGTTTGGTTCGAGTTCTGGACATAGACTCCAACCAGTTTACCCTGTTCAAAATTCAAGGCCAAATTTTAAGCTAGTCTCAACCAAGGGCTTGATTCTCCTTTCACAGACATGTAAATCAGAAGTAACTCCACTGAGACCTGATTCTGCTCTCACTTACACTGTGTGTGAATGAGGAGTGAGTCCACTGAGGTCAGTGCCTTCTGATCTGATTTACAGCAGTTTTACACTAACTTTGGCAGAGTTAGTCTTCATTTACACTGAGTGTAAGTGAGAGCAGACTCAGGATCAAAGTGCAAAGAGGTCTGAGGAAGGTGAAGCAGGAAGAATGATGGGACTGAAATCTCAGGACAATGAACCAAGTGGCATTCCAACTATTGACTACACCAACGTCTGCACCGGAAGAGATGGAGTAACCGTTCAGGTGGGAGTTCGGACAAGACGTGGGCCGTATTTGAGCACCGCTGGATGAGGGAAAGATCAGATCTGGGTCCAAAATTGGCAGCTTAGATTGATTTGTAGTTAAAAGAGATTCCAGATTAACCATTTCACTGCCGGTCCTCCAGTGCTGCAGCATCCTGCACAACACTAACGCCCAGGGCAACACGGGAGAGATGCGTTACCTGGCGTACCAAGCGCATTCAGCAGCAGGGAAGCAGTTACGGGAGGTCAGCCCCAAGTGAAATGTCTGGCTAGGGATGGCTCTTGTGCTCCGATACTTACGGCTAATCCTCGGTGGCCCGGTGACCCAGGGCGGCCGGGCTGCCCTGCGCTCCCCTGCAAGGGACATGACAAGTCGTTACTGGGAGGCAGCAAAGAACAAAGCAATTGGAGGCAATCGGGGGCTGGCAGAGCACAGCACACATGGGCTGATTTGGGGACAGGGCCCGAGAGCTTCTGCTGCTCCAAGCAGGATGAGGGGAGAGTGCCCCAAGATGGGAGAGTTTGCAATGCAGGGGCAGTTATAAGAGAGTGTCCCGGGCAGCCCCTCGCTTGAAATGGCCCCACAGAGGAGGTGGCATGGGCACTCCCAGCAACCCAGAAAAACTCTGGGTCCCTATAAACACCCAACCTCACTTGCAGTGACCCCAATCTGAAGTCACCAATTGGGGGGAGAGTGGGGGCGCTCTCCTGGGAACCATCCATGTGCCACATCAGCATCCATCTGATGATGGCAAACCCCACGGCCCTCGTCAGGGTCAAAGAGGCGGCGATCCCGGCCCAGGCTGCAGCCAGGAGTAGCAGTGCCCTGTTGTGCTGGCCAAGCGCCCCTGGTTTCCAGCAAGCACTCAACTGACCCGCGCTGCACGTTCATTCCCACTGCCACGGCAGACTGAAGGCAAGAGACTCGGGGGTCTGGGGCTGCCTGATCCCAGCCACAGGGAATCTAACAAGGAGCAGGGGAATTAACTGTTTGATCTGTACAGGGGCAAAGAGAGACACTGGGAAGTATGGAGGAGCGACTGGAGACATCCTGGTACTATCCAACCTCTCCCCACACTCCCTCCTGGCCTCTCACCTTCACACCAGGGGTGCCGGGGGTGCCGTCTTTACCATCGATGCCAGGGAGTCCCTGCAAAGGAGGAGAAGGAACAGTCACCATGAGAAAGTTGCCGGAGGGGGTGGGGGTGACGCAGGTTAGGACCAATCTGCTTGGAAGCCCAGATGTGCAGAGCCTCAATGGAGAAGCCAGGTGGATCATGAAGAGAGGATCTGCGGACAGATGCCTAGGGGCTGATGCCCTTTGCTTCAGGTGTGGCCACACCATCTTATAGCAACGTCCTCTCCGTCCCCCCTCGTTGGCAGCTCGCAGGGAGTGGGACAGGCCAGAGGGCAGCCCCAAACAAAGAGATGCAAGTGGCTGCAGGTTGTGAGGGAGGGGGAGTGGAGGGGCAGGTGGGGAGAGGGGGAACCCCAAGCCCCTTGGGAGAGAAGCAAATCAGGTTTGATTGAGGAGCTTCACCCCTGAATCCAGAGCGGCTGGTGCAGCCATATGGGCAGGAGCATCTCTGCCAGGCCCTTGCCCAGCACGGAGCAGAGGACAAATGCAGGGGTGCAAGATGCTCTTGGTAAGGCTCTCCGCCTGAATCCAGAGACATGCTGTACTTACATTATCCCCTTTGGGGCCCATTGCTCCCTGGGGACCCCTGAAGCCACGGGCACCCTAAAAAAAAGGAGAACAAGTATTATTTTACCATCCCTCTTGGCTCTGGGGACATCAGCACAACCCTAGTGGATCAGGTTGTGGGTTCTGCGCCCCATCTTTAGGGGGAGTGTTAACTCGTGCAGAATCAAAGGGAGGTATCGCAGCACAGCTGGGTCACAGTGGGGGAGAAAGGAGGGGAGACTGGACCTGATCTGGGGCTAGGTGGCGAACGATTCTCCCAGCCCTCCGCCACCCACCCACTTTGGAGGCCTGAAGCCCCCATGACTGCAAGAATAGGAAACCGAATATCTGGGAGCTGCAGTTCCTGGCATTCCCAAGCTACCTGCAGAGGCATGGCTCAGGGTGGTAGTGAAGGAAGTCAGGTGACTTGGAGCAATTTCAAACACACAAATCCTTATTTTGATTCTTCCGTTGTCTGGACTTTACCCCCGGGGGTCCTCTAATCCCCTAATCCTGTTTGCATGGGATCTGAGTGGCTGGCATTTCTGGTCACACTGTGGCGGTGGTGAAGACCTTGAATCAGGCTGAGGGAATGGGCTGGTGGGGGCAGGGCAGGGGCACTGCAATCTGCAGACCTCTCGGACCCATTTCTGCCCCATGGGTTGTAGGGGTATTGGGAAAGGCCGGAGGGGTTCGGAGCTGCGAGAGCCTCTCCATTCAGGGAATGCACTCAGCAGCTTTTGGAAAGCTATGTGAAGCCACCAACTTCCTGACAGAGACCGTTTCCTTTCTTGTCCTGGAGCTAAGTCTGGCCACCGAGTTACATGTTGCCGGTGTCCGGTACGTTAACTGACCCTCCACCCAGCAGCTCTGGAATCGGGCTATCACCTGGCTTGTGAAATGAGCTGGTCTTAGGAACGGCAGAGGAGTCCCTACTGGATGTTCGTCCATATCGCCAAACGATCCGCCGCTCTGCTCGGGAGAGGCGCTGGATGGGAATAGCAGCTCAGGGTTGGGAGTGCATTGGCAGAGCTGTTTGGGGGAGCCCAGACTGCGATAGCAAGGGGGACCGTGGGTTAGGACAGAGGGGCATTTGGCAGAGCCATGTGTGAGGAACCGGTCTGGAACACCACAGCTGGGGGCACATCTGCCCACAGGTGAAGCATGGAACAGAAGCATGAAGCGCTCTGGGTTTAAAGCACTTCTTCAGGGATGTGAAATATGACCTGGGCATAATGCATGGCCACCATACCTGCCTCTTAAACCCCATGCAGACACCTGTGCATGGAGTACAATGAAACAGTTAACTTACGAGGTCTCCCTTCTCGCCGGCTCCACCAGGTGGCCCCTTAGGGCCTTCCTCGCCCTAGGGGAGAAGGGAAATACACAAAGGCTTAACAGGGCTGTTCCATGGCACAGGCCTACCCTGCCTCACAATCCATCCTGGAGTGTAGACAATGCCAGGTGAGCAGGAAGGATCCGAAGGGGAGAGAAGAGCCTCAGCCACAAAACTGCGGATCAGCTAGCACAAGGGCTTGTATTTAACAACAAGACCAAGACAGTTTTCATCAGCCGATCGCCAAAGGAAGTCAATATCATCGCCTCCATTTTACAGATGGGGAAACTGAGGCACTGAAGCAATGTGTCCAAGATCACCCAGCAGGCCAGAGGCAGAGCCAGGAAGAGAACCCCAATGTCCTGAGTCCCCAGGCTGGTGCTCCATCCACTAGGCCACACTGCATCCTGTTTATTTAAACTCATCCCCCTTGTAACAACGTACACAGATGGGGATGAATGTTGCTCCTATTTAGGCCAGTGGATTCAAAGGGTTTGCACAGATGCAGCTGAGAGAAGGGTTTGACTCACAGACGCTTCACTGGGACAGGGGCTGCTGCTGCGCTGGATACTCTGGAAGAAATTGGCACTTTGGGGGCAGTCGATGGTGTCAGGAAATGCACTCAGCCTTGCTTTTCCAGGCTGGGGATCTCAGTTTTATTTTGCATGGGTGCCCTGAGCTTTCACTCACCATGGTAGGATCTACCCTTTGGGAGGATAACAACAGGGCTCTCTGCGAGTCAGACAGGGCTGCACAGATGCTCCCCATGGATGCTAGGTGGGACGTGATCTGACACATACATGCAATCATTGCAGCAGCCCAGGAAGAGAGAGGAAAGGACTTACCGGCCTGCCAGCAGCTCCGATAGACCCAACCATTCCTTTATAGCCATGGGGACCCTGAAAAGCAGAGCACAAGTTTAGATTACGGACATGTTATGAACTGTCCTTCCCTAGCACATAGGAGCCAGGTCGGTGTGTGAATTCCCTTCCCCTGATGCTCTCAAACATGGACGTCAGTGATGCTCACTAGGATATTGAAGGCTGGGAGTTCAGCAACAAGCAATGATGATGATGATAATGCTCTGTGCCACACACCCTGCTATGGGTCGGATCATTACCCCCATTTTACAGATGGGGAAACTGAGGCACAGAGTGCGATGGGACTTGACCAAGGCAACACAGCAGATCAGCGGCAGAGCCAGGAACAGAAACCAACAGTCCTGACTCCAAGTCCCCTCTTCTGACCACTAGATCACACGCCCCTCCCAGAGCTAGCAGAGCCCTGACTCCCAGAACCCATCACCCTGCTCTAATCACCAGACCCCATTCCATCCCTAGGGCTCCATTCCTTAGAGCAAAGCATGGGAGTTGTTTAACACCTCCCTGGCGTCCTTACCGTCTGGCCCTTTGGTCCCGCCATACCAGGGTAACCTCTCAGGCCTTGAGGACCCTTTCAAAGCAAGAGAAGAAGCAGGATTAGTCAGAATTGGTCAGATCTTGCACCCAAAACAGGGTGTCTCTCTGCGGAACACCTCCACCCAGGAATAAAGTGATTCTTTTTAGAAGTGTTATTGGAAAATACTATTTTAGTGTTAATTATGAAACACTGGCTGAGCCCTCCCCTCCCTGCAAGTGCTGCCAATTTCCACCCATGCCCCTTCCTGGCCAACAGTTTATTATTATTAATGGATCCGAGCTTGCAGTCCTTACTCCAGCAAAGCTCCCACTTGATTTCAGAGGGATTTCACCTGCTTCAGGACTGAAGGATTTGGCCATTAATTACTTTTCCTCTTCAAAGTGCTAGTTAATCATGAATTGATCAGTCCTCCCAACCCCGCTGAGAGTAGGTGTTATTCCCATTTTTGGCTGGGGGAAACTGAGGCATAGAGAGGATTTGCAACTTCCCCAGGCTCACAGAGGGAATCAGTGCCAGGATCAGAGGCACAACCCAGGAGTTCCTGGCTCTCAGGTCTGTGCTCAGACCCCACCTCTGTGGCGAATCACTGTTCCCAATCAATTTCATGGGAGATTAAAAGAAACCCCCACACACACACTATAGCTGGAAAATTGAGCCTATTGATTTTTCCATTTACTGGTCATATAAAATACAAGCTCTTCATGCACATTTCTTCCCTGTTTATAAACAACATAACCAGGATGATACATTCCTGTCTTCTCTACACAGGTAGTGAGAGGAACTTGCTTGCTAACCTCCCCTCCCCCCAAGATTTAGGAAAGGAAGGGTCATATAAAGGATTTGCAGAGGTGACTGGATACAGGGAAACATATTGCAATGCACCAGCTGCTGGCCATTTGCACCACTGCCCTCTACTGGGTGGAATCAGAACATCTCAGCTGTGTGTCAGAGGACCTACACCACAGCCAGAGATTCTCCTTTAGTGAAAGTGGCAGGACTCTGTACATTTGGAGCAGGAGAATATGCCATGGCGGTGGTGTGCAGCACAGTGACAAAAGTGAATGCCGGGAATGTGCTACACTGGGAGAAATATGTTATCAGCTGGCTCTGAGACGCATTTCACTTCCATCTATCTGCCTCACTGGTTAGAGGGGGAAGGCAGAGTCCTCTCAAATTCTGACGAATCACCGTGTTGTATTCATGCCTCCTGAGGGAATGTATTTGCCCTCTCAAGTCTTCCCATTTCTCCAGCTTGTTTGAGGCAGTGTCTGAACAGGAAGCCCAAAGTAACAACAGAATTCCATATTCACGGCTCACAGTATTAGCACGACTGTAAGACACAGAGCCAGATTCTGATCTCTGTTACGCTGGCATAAATCCAGAGCACCTCCGTTAACTTCAAGGGACTTACAGCGGCGTATCTGAGATCAGAACTGGATCACTCTGTTTTTAATCAAGGAAAAGCAAACTAGATGGCCCCAGCGCGGTGAATAGTTGGCTACAAAGCCTGTCACTGCCAAGACACTGGCTCAGATCTGTCCTGGACTGGCAGTGAAGAGACGGCATTACTATTCAGCAGCTTGGATGAAACAAGTGGGAGATGAAAGTATGAGAAAGGAACCTGGCTCCCTGTTGGAACAGCGAAGCACTAATAACACATCGCTTCTACACAGCACCGTTTATCCATAGAGCTCAATGCACTTTACACAGCAGAGTCAGAATCATGTATCCCCACGTTCCAGTGGGTGGACAATGAGGCCCAGAGGGAGGAAGAGACTTGCCGAGGGTAACCACTGCCTGTGAGCGGCAGAGCCAGGAATAAAACCCAGCTTCCTAAAAGCCTTTTTATAGCATGGATAGAGATTTCTTTCCTGGGTGTCTGGCTGGTGAATCTTGCCCATATGCTCAGGGTTTAGCTGATCACCATATTTGGGGTCGGGAAGGAATTTTCCTCTAGGGCAGATTGGAAGAGGCCCTGGAGGCTTTTTGTCTTCCTCTGTAGCATGGGGCACGGGTCACTTGCTGGAGGATTCTCTGCTCCTTGAAGTCTTTAAACCACGATTTGAGGACTTCAATAGCTCAGATATAGGTGAGAGGTTTTTTGCAGGAGTGGGTGGGTGAGATTCTGTGGCCTGCGTTGTGCAGGAGGTCAGACTAGATGATCATAATGGTCCCTTCTGACCTTAATATCTATGATTCTATGAATCTATGTCCTGACTCCCAGCCCAGTGCCTCTTTCATTTATCCCCTTAGTGGTAGGCTCAGCAGAGAGACCAAGGACTGCACCAGCTTCAGAGCCAGATGTCCTTTCTCTCCCTCGGGCGGGGTTGGCGGTGTTTCGGTGACAATGTGTGCGGGAACCTCGCCTGTTCTCACTGTGCTGGGTGTAAATAGAAGACTTCGCACTCCAGGGCTGCTCGAGACGTCTTCAGCCCCTCCTGGCACTGGCCGGCATGGCCAAATGCCCGTCCAGGAGGAGGAAGCTGGATGGGGGAGCTCTCTGTGGCTGTTGCCTTTTTTCCAGTCCCTGGTTTGTAGAGTTCCTCTGGGCCCTATCCTGACTCCTTCGATTCCTTCTCATGGCCGTGGGTGCTGTGGTTACTGTTCTCGTGGGATCGCTTGCTCTGTCCCCGTGAACTACATCCTCATCTTTTCACCCTTTGTCTCCTATAATCAGCGAAGTTCTGGGTTCCGTGGCCCCGCCCTCTCAGGGGGTGGGGCTTTTGTTGGCTCCACCTTGCATCCCAGGACTTGAATAGGCTGCGGAATCCCTCAGCACCGCCCCAGAGGGCCAAGGGAGACTGAGGCAGACTAACCCCCCTAACAGTGAGATGGGTCAGACTGTGGGGAGCAGCTGGGCCATAGGGAGCTATGCTGTGCTGGACTCGGGGGGGGGGGGGGTTCCCTAAACGCCTAATGTGACAAATAAACTAATCCCCTGGGCCATGAGTCTAGGTCAAAAGCACCAAGCGATAAGAACAGTAAATACGTTACTGGAGGGCCGGGGATGCCTTGTTCTCCGGAAATGCCCATGTCGCCCGGGGGACCCTGCGGGGAACAGGAGAGAGGAGAGACGTCAGTGCAGGAAAGGCTCCGCGAGCTGGCTCCAAACCCTGGCCGTTGAGATCTAAACTGCCCAGAGCCCCTCAATCCCCGCACGTGGGACCCTAGGAGGGATGGTGATGGGGGATGGGATTTGAATACCCTGGGGTGGATGAAGAGCCAGTCCCCAGGCAGCCACTCAGCACTGGGAAGGGCAGGCAGCCTGGGACACGCTATGGGAAGCTCCAGCTCCATTTACTGGCCCTCCTGGTGCAAGCCCGGGGGCAGGGACCCCCCTCTTTCCCCTATCCCTCACTCTTATTCCTCCTAACCCCCAGTAGCCCCTTCCTTCTCTCTCTCTCCTGGTGCTTTTCTCTCCTCACTGCCTCCTCACCCATCCTTACTTTCTCCATCCTTCGGTCTCTCTTTCCCTCCAGACCCCCTCTCATCTCCACACAGGAGAGAGCAGAGATTCCCCCTTCCCGTCCTCCCTCCCCCCCCACCCCAACCCTTCTCCATCTGACTGGGACGCCTGGTAAGGAGAGCTGTACTCACCGGCCTGCCCTGTCTGCCAGATTCCCCGAGGGCACCGGGGCGGCCTTTGTGTCCCTAAAGGAGAAAAGAGATGGCAATTAAGGCTCCCCCGAGTCCCGCACTCAAAGTGATTCCCCCGGGGGCGCACTCAGTGTCTGCCCTGTAAATCCCCCAGCTGTGGGGTATCACGCACGCATGGGCAGGTACCGCAGGGCGTTTGCACACAGGCAGAAGCTAGGGTGGGCATTTTTCTGCTGCAGCCCACCGTGTCCTTCCATCCACGAGGACAACAGAGGGCAGCCAAGGACCACAGAGGGCAGCAGTAAACAGCTCAGCCCCGGGAGACTCTTCTACCCAGCCCAGGAGGTGGGGGTGCTGCAACCATGTATATAGTGGGGATGCTGAAGGCAGAAACCATGTAATTTGGGTTGTTGTTACTACTTCAAGCCAGGGGGGCACAGCAGCACCCCTGCACCCCTAGTTCCCGCACCTATGCCAGGAGGGGGCTGTGCAAAGCAAGCAGGGCTTGGGGAGCCTGGCAGAAGCACTGGACCCTTTGGAAGCTGCTCTCAGATTTGGAGGTGGGGGCTGGCAGGAGTGCGGAGGGGAGGTCCCCAAGCCTGTGTCCTCAGTGTAACACGCTAGCCAGCTAGGGGCCGGATCCTGGATAGTAGTTTATGTATCCGCTACGGTCTCCAAGCTAAGAGAGAAGCAGACCCTTTATGTCCATACAGCACCTAGCTCACTGGGGTCCTGGTCCGCAACGCAGGCACCTAGGTGCTGCAATAATACAAATAAGAGCTGAAGAACTCAAGGCTGATGTGTTGAGGTCCCCGGTTCAACACCTGGGTCAGGGGTGTTGTTACCTTACCTTCAGTCCCTGAAGTCCCTGGGGGCCTTTGGGCCCTGGCGGGCAGTTGGTTGGACACTAGTGGGTGGGAGAAAGAAAAGTGGCTTGTTTTAATCAGAAAACAATATTAGGCTGTAGAGAAGCGGCACTTGGGGTGCGCCCAGCATTGGGGCTTCACGTGAGTGGAGCTTTTCCCGATAAAGCTCTTGAGGGAAATTGCAGAGTCACTTGCCCCTTGCAGGCATTTAATTCCAGGCCTTCCTCGCTCTGTATTATTAGCACAGCACAAAGCAAATGCTCTGCACATCCTTCCGCCCCCGAGATTGAGCCCACCTGTCTCCTTCCGGGTGGGGGGGGGGGTCTGTGCTGCTCCGTGAAATCACAAGCAGAATGCAGAGTAGGAGGTGACCAGGGAGGTGGGGGCGATCCCAGGCAGCGGGGGGTAGGGGAAGTTTGAGCAACAGATCCACAGCCCTCACCCTCAGCGCGGCAGACCTGCCATCACACACTCTCTGATCATTGATCTGCCTGCCACTGAAATCAACAAGAAGTCCTGCCATTGACTTCACTGACCATCGGACTGGGACCCTTGGAGAGATCTAGCCATGAGTCAATAAGAGGGCTGGGGATGTGCAAAGAGAGCCAGGCAGTCACCACGAGAAATACCCCCCAGGAAGTAAATATTTTCCCCCTGTGCATGGCATGGGCCTGCCTGCAGGTCGGAGGAGGCCCACCCTAGTGAGGACAAGAAGGAAGGCAGGGAGCCACTGCCGGGTTACAACGGGGACACCCAAGCTGTATAACCAGCCACCTGCCCGCGAGTAAAGGACTGGGGGCAGCCCATGCAGCTGGGGCAACTCAGAGCTGGCTCTGTAGGGACAGACGTGGCTCTGTGAACCCACCCCAGGGGCCCAGTCGCACTGTCAGCCCCCACAGCAGGGCCTGACCTGGTTCTATGAGCAGCCCAAAAGGGACCTGGCATCTCTAGGACGCTGCCCTAAGGGGACACACCTGACTACATGCCAGCCCCAAAGGAGAAGCTCGGCTCTGTATATACACCAGTCTAAAGGGCAACCATCTGCATATGGCACATGAAGGGAAAGGCAGGAGCTGGCAGATACAATTTGCTCCCAGAGGTCAGAGCAGGATGAGGCCCAAAGGCTGCAAGCACTGATGGCCCAGTGAGTGTCACCTTGGCTCCCAGCAGCACGGCGTTTCAAAGAGTGGGGCAGCCAGTGCAGGGAACATCACAGCTCTGAAGGAGTCTGAGCACTAGAAGATGCTACAAAACATCTCTTCCCTGCTACCAAATGACACTTGTTAAGGCATTTCCCAGGAATGAGCTCTCAGCTGCTGTTACACTGGGAGGGTCTGTTAAAAGCCTAATGTAACTGCAGTGCTTACCAAGAAATCAGCACTGCCTTCCAGCCCTTGGATGTGTCCTGGGGGGCCCTGGAATGAAATAAAACCATCAGGCGCCCTAACATAACAGTAACAATACACAGCTTTTTAATCTCAGAACAGCTTACAGAGGTGGGTAAACATTGCATCCTCCTTTATAGATGGGGAAACTGAGGCACAGAGCAGGGAAGCGACATGCCCAGGGTCACACAGTTGAGTCATTGGCAGAGCTGGGACTAAAAGCTGGGAGTCCTGGCTGCGCGTCTTGTCCTGCTCTAACCATAAGATACCCTGTGTTCTCAGAGCAGGAAATAGAACCCAGGAGTCCTGGCTGCCAGTTGCCCACCATTGGCCCAGGCCACAGCCCTTGGAGCATTTCCATCTGCAAATAGTCCCTTGGGAAACCATGCAGCTCACATCTAGCCCAAATCCCAAATATTAACCTTAATAGCTGACTGGTAGAACACAGACCTTGCTGTGATTTGTCCACAGTTTAAATGAAGAGGGTTTAATCAGACTAGCCCCAAACACTGGCCCATCTAATCCATTAACCCACCTCCCTTCATACCAGCTAAAAGTCTAGCCAGGTATCCCACTCCTCACCACTCCACAAAGACTCTAGCAGCTTGTCTAAGGCAGTGCCCAATTCCTGAGGTTCCAGAGGGACTGCGCACAGGGACGTTTCCTTCCTGACCCTCACAGAGATCAGCTTTACACCCTGAAGCATGAGCCTTGATTAGCTCAGGTCATCTCCACCCCATGCAGGTGGCTGCTGAGCAGGGTTCAGCAGTGCATTACAGGCCTGATCGGGGTGCTGAGTGCCTCCCTGGATCAGGCCCTTAACCACCACTTGCAGTTCTGATTCGGACTTTCTGATGCATATGGATTCTGTCCAATCCCAGGGCCTGGATCAAGGACTCTCCCTTAATCCACCCTTCACGCTAGGACCTCAGATGAGAAATTCCAGGGGAGATGGGTTAATACTCACAGGTTTCCCAGGGGGACCTGGGGGGCCTCGTGGTCCATCAGGTCCAAGTTCACCCTGAAAAGAGGCAACCCCAAAATAAAGTTAACATGCAAAAGGCTGCAGTTACTAAGAGAGTCAGGTCAGGGAGAACAATGCAGTACCCCTGAGGGGGGCTACATAGCATGGAGACTGCACTAATTCAGTCATTCATGGGGCTTGAACCCGTGACTTTCAGCAGCAAATGCAGCTGCCCCTACTTCTTGAACTGAAGCAGTAACTTGCGTAGCAGCAAGCAAGTAGCCCCCTGAGGCCAGCTCTTTGAGAGGGCTGTCACCAGTAGGAGTTTTTCCATAACGGTGTGTTTCCATCCGGGGGCTGAGCTCCTGCAGCCAGAACTGACCTTTGAAAATCCGGCTCATCCCTAGGTAGGGTCAGAGGAACAAGCCGGTGCATGCGCAGATCGGTGCTTCCTCACCTTAGGGCCCAAGACTCCGATTTCACCAGGAAGTCCAACCTGACCCGCAGGCCCCTTGGAAAAAGGAGACAGTCATTCATTACACACGTTGGTGGATTTCAAAATGTGCTGGTGATAGGACACAATATCCATTGCCAGGGGATCTTGCACAGAGCAAAGTGCTTTTGCACAAGAAGATTTTAGCCCTTTGCCTAGGACTGAATGTATTAGGGTCCCTCGGGCGCTTGCAGGTAGGTTGTGCCTTCTATGTGAATCAGGCGCAGGCAGGTAGATAGCACCTGCTCTGCTCCTGTGGGCAACAGGTTACCTCCAGGCGGAACTTAGCTGCTGTGATGCTAAATGTACCTGTTACACCCAGGTAGAATGGGAATAACGGGGCCATCTGCTGCTGAATGCAGCAGCCATATACTTGCCCTGCTCTGGTTTTAGGGGAATAATAATGGGCCAGCCGTGAGAGCGTTAATGTGACTGTATTTACATTGTTCCTGGGACTCATCTCTGATCCTTTAGATCCACTCCAGTTATTAATGTGCAGGCCCAGACTAGGACACCGGAGGTTAAATCTTTCCCATGGCCAGGGAGAGCCACAGCATTGGGATCGATGCTAATGGGAGTCATAGAATCACAGAATATCAGGGTTGGATGGGACCTCAGCAAGTCATCTAGTCCAACCCCCCGCTCAAAGCAGGACCAATCCCCAATTCTTGCCCCAGATCCCTAAATGGCCCCCTCAAAGATTGAACTCTCAATCCTGGGTTTAGCAGGCCAATGCTCAAACCACTGAGCTATCCCTCCCACCCCTGAGCAGATAAATTCCCCACTCACAAGTTGCTGAGAATTTTTTACTTAAAACTCCATTCTGCCCCCACCCCGTCCCAGCCAAAGACACAAACCAAGCCCCGGCAGCACGGCACTTACAGGAGGTCCCGACAATCCAGGGCCCTGAAACAAAAAGAAAGTTATAATGGGCTGAAATTCTCTGACTCAGAGACAACACTGAGAAAACACAACAGCCCCTTTGCCCACCCGGGGCTGGGGGAGACATGCAGGGACTCCATGGGGGGTCAGATTCTGGTTCTTACTCTATAGAGAGCAAAGGACATGGGCACACCCTGCTCCCCATTACAGAGCAGTTCCACTGGCTTCAATTTCATTGACCTGCCACTACGCAGGAAGCACAATCGCTAGCTTCAATACTCAGCCGGCCCCCTTCATAACATCTGAGCACCTCGCCCTCAGTGTATTTACCCTCCCTACACCCCTGAGAAGTAGGGCAGGGCTATCGTCTCCACTTTACACATGGTAAAGTGAGGCACAGAAGGACTATGTGACTCACCCAAGGTCACAAAGAGAGTCGGTGGCAGGGCAGAGAATGGAAGCCAGGTCTCCTTCGTCCTAGGCTAACACCCTAGCCACTGGGACATCATTCCTCTCAGATTGAACTCAGCCCAAGACTGTGTTAATTTTCTGGGGGGAAGTCTCTACAGGGCAAGAGTGGGAACAATATACATCTCTTCTGGCTTGCCTGCTCCTTGACCTTCCCTATAGCCCCGTATTCCTTGCTGGAGGGGGAGAGCTGCATGCTGAGGGTCCCTCCATGCACGGATCTCAGAGGTACCGGGGGCTTCCAATGTTCTTGCCAAACAGGGGGCACTGCAGGGGACAGCTGCCGTGGGCCCCCCGGGGATCTTCGTCGAAAGATGCCGGAGGTTTGGACAGCTCATAAGAACGGGAGCAGGGCGGTAGCGGCAGTGGGATCTCCCTCAACGAAGGCCACGTTAGTGATGGGGGAAGAGTGTTTAGTGGACAAAGCCACAGAGGTCTGGACAGCTTGTGTGGCCTCTACGACCTCCACAGAGCAACAGGGGCCAGCTAGCCACCTCTGCTGCAAGAACCAGCTGGGGGGTCTCAGCCTGGTTTCCAGGAGACAAGCGCTCACAGCACAAAACCACCCCTGTGACGGGCACCAGCACTGGCCGGCCCTCTGGCTGGCCCTCTCAGCAGGCAGGCCAGAGACTGGAAGGGCCAGGGACACTGAAATCCCCTCTCATTCTAAGCTCAGGGGTGAGGCACAGGGAGAGGGGAGCGTCGGGAAGCCCGTCGCAATCCTTCCTCCGGCGAGGTGGGCCCGTGTGAGCCTACCCATGGGGGAAACTGAGGCACAGAGGGGTTTATTGGCTTGCCCACGCCTACAGAGTGAGCCTGGGATTAGAACCCAGGCGCTCCCCGGCTCCCACTCCCAGGCCACTAGGCGACAACAACAATAGACTTCTCTGACCAGCTGATGTGACAGAAGCTGATACTCACGGGGAGTCCCGGTGGCCCTGGCAGTCCAGGCTGGCCCTGGCAGGGCAGAAGAAGAGAGTCAATGTTAGGTCAGGGTGGGAAATGGGACATGGGGGGCAGGGGAGATTCATTTTAAAATGTGCATCCAGGCTCACTCCATGGGTGGAAATCAGCAGCACCTTCATTGGCTTCAAGCAGGGCTGTGCAGACGGTCGGCTCTTTGGGGCGGGGACTGTCTTTTTGTTGTGTGTTTACACAGGGCCTAGCCCATGGGTCCTGCTCCTTGGCTCGCACTGGGGAGCCTAGGGGCTATTGTAATCATAATTAATAGTGCACAGGAGTGGAGGATTGGTCTCCCTCTGGATCGGATTCAGCTCCCGTTGGCACCAATGATCCTCTCCGCTCGTTTCAGGAAGCTTGCCCACATCTCACTGGCCCAATCAAGCCCTTGCTCTTGGGAGGGCCAAAGCTCACCCCCAGGGACGTCTCCTATTCCGGGCACGTACAGGGCCGGGTAATGGGGCCTGATCCTGACTGGGCCTTCTGGGTGCAATAAGTAGGGTGGCTTCTTATCTCACCTTCGTGTTGGTCTCAGCCCAGGATCCTGGCCTATGGCAAAGGTGAAATCCGTGAGGCTGCACCGTTTTACACCCGTTGAGGGCCTGGACACACCTGACTAGATCCCATATATTCCCTGACCCCAGCACATGGCTAAACTGGGCATCCACCCAACAGGCCTCACCACCCCAACCAACTCCCCCTTCTGCGCCCATCTCCTCTGGGAGGGAGGGACAAGACAGCTCTGGAGTTGGAGCTCGAGAGCCCCAGTCACTTACTTTAGTCCCTGGCCTCCCGAGAGGCCCTGGTTCCCCCTTTGCACCAGTCAGGCCCTGCGGGAGGAGAGATGGCAGACAGTCATTCTCATTATTAGACCCTCTTCCCTGTCACTTCCCATTCCGTTGGGCTCTCCATGCAATTGGATTTATGCTGGGGTTGTTTTAGCCACCTGGTTTGCTGGGTTATTAACAAGCTACTAAGGGCTCGTCCATCTGTTCTGAAGACAAGAGGCAGCAAACGTTGAAATGTTGCTTTTGCCCTAGATCTAAGTTGTGGTGCCACGAAACACAGGGAATAAACCACCGTCCCGCCTCTTCACAATGCCACTGCTGCTGCCCATCAAGCCTTCCTTCTTTTCAAGCCAAAATTAGACGGACCTAGCTACTCCCTCGTGCCCTGAGCACCGCAGTTAGGTTGACCGGACCCCAGTGGTAGACACAGCTAGGCAGACAGAAGGATTCTTCCATCGAGCCAGCTACCGCCTCTCGGAGAGGTAGATTAATTACAGCAACAACAACAAAAAAACCCATCCATCAACGCAGGAAATGTCTACGCCACACCGGTACAGCAGCCCAGTTGCAGCGCCACGTACTGTTGACATGGCCACAGATTTCAGCTTTTTTGGCATTTGCCCATGACACAAGCTCAGTGGGCCAGATCTCAGAGAAGGGACTTTGCCCTCGGGAGTGCTGCACTGAGACCTTAGTGGACATTTGTCCACATCAAAGAAGGCACCGAACATGAGCAGGCTTGGTTTACAGGTGTCAGTCATGTGAACAATCCCAGTGAAATCATTGCACCAAATTCTAACCACTTTTACGTCAGTATAAATCAGTGGAGTTACTCTGGGTTTACACCACTTTATGAATGAGATTGGAGTCTTGCTTGCAGGAATTTGTTCCCCTGCGTGAGGGCTGCAAGATCAGGCAGAGAAACACAACACACAGCAAATGACTTGCCATCACATCATTCCTGTATTGAAAATGAGGCTTTTAGTCTCTTGCTGAGACAGAATGCCTTATAACTGTCTGTGTGTGTGTGTGTGTGTTTTCAGACGAGTGGGAAGCTCCTATTTATAAAGGAAGAAGGGATATAACAGTCACTGAGACCAAAGAATTAAATTTCAATGCCATCACTAGGGCAGGTGAGAGGAAGTTACAAACCAGAGGTCCCATCCTGCAACCCTTCCGGGAGCAAATCCTTCCTTGGGTGAGCAAGGATTATTTGTGGGATTGAGGGTTTCAGGATCAGGTCCTCAGAGTGAAGAACCAGCCCAGCTCCAAAGGTCCCCATTCCTCCGCAGCACAGGGAATGAAAATGGTATAAAATAAAAGTTAGAAAATAATCAACTCAAGTGTCCTTTGTTATTGAGATAAACACTAACTTGGTGTTCAGATACTGCAATGAGATGGGACAGATAGATATGTGACTCTGGGTGGATAACTAGACAGATGTAATAATATGCATAGTCGCATCTCAGTTACACCAATGTAAATCTGGAGTTACTCCAGATTTACACCAGCATGGGCCACTGAGATCTGAATCTGGCTCACTCTGAGGAGGTTTTCATACCCACCCCTGACTGTTTGAGCTACACACTTTGCAACGTCTAATTCCTAGCTCTTTGTAAAGCACCCTAACATAGCGAATATGAAAGACTCTCTATTCAGCCCAATTCTTTTCTATTTTATTCTAATAATTGAGATCTGTAGTGGGAGGATTAGTCTGGATGAATAAAACATTGTTGTAATAAGGTTTATTATTCTATTCATTTATTATTGAAGGCATGAATTGAAGTCAACAGGTTTAAGAAATCGCTTCCAATTGCAAAATATATGTATATATATGGGACTGTATACTTTAACTGTGTTTGTTTCTGCCTGTCCGTAATTGTCTGTGTAGCTCTGCCTCTCAGCCACAAACACAACTGTCCTCCGGAGATACATACCCACGCTTCAAACTCAAACACCCCTTGACACCCCATGCTCAGACAACATGCCGCACATTCACCCACACCCCCCTGCTAGCTACTTATCCTGCCCCCCATCAATAGACTCCCCTCAGTACCCCTCCAAGTTGAATCAAACACCTCAATGCACATATCTGAATACCAGCCATCTCCCCCTCTGCCCCAAACACCCTCAGCCCTGCTCACACCATAAAACATCAACATGCTCTCAGACACATAGATACACCCACCTCCCCAGTACATCCATCCCTGTATTTAGACGCACTCTACACACAGACACCATGCAAACCGGTGCACACCCTCCACACACACACACTTTTCCTTCAGTCCTAAAAGCATTTTTAAAGCCCCTGTGAGCCCCAAAACCCAGTGATAAAAATGTGGGTGCACCCCTGAGCCCTGTCTACACTACAACTCCTACTCATGCTACCACTCAGGAGCTGTCCTGCTGGAGAATTACAGATCCCATTTTTGCCAGTGCAGACAAAGCCTATGGGATGGCTTCTGATCTCATTTACACCAGTGTAAATTGGGAGTGACTCCAGTGGATTTACACTGGAGTAAACGAGATCCAAATCGGGGCCTATCACAGCAGCTGTGGTTAGAGAAATATGTGTTGTAGGCTGGCTTGGTACCTGGTGCCTCTACGTTCTGGGGGTTTCTGACCCTGATCCAATGCTCACTGATGTCTGATTTCAGTGGGACCAGGCCCTGTACGGAAAACTCATGAGGCCATGTGCCCTTTTAGGGAGCAGATGGATTGGGGTGGGTAGGCTGGTAACCAGCAGCAGCCTGAGAAGCTTCCAGTCAGCCTGGATTTCTCATTGCAAATAGGACACCCTGAGCTTCTGTGCAAAGGGATTTGGAGGCAACAGAAATGGGTCCAAAGGATTTTAGCAGCATGCAGGGCTGAGCCCCCGCCGGACTGTGGGAAGCAACTCTGCATAAGAAGACGCCTCTCGGGTCTCTAAAGGGCCTTTCCAGCTCACGACAGAGTTAATAACAAACTGTGCCGAGTGCAATAATAGGCCCAGATTCGGTAGGATAAGTCCCAGCCCAATTCCTCCTCATCCTGCTGCCAGAGATCAGAGTTAGCCTAAAATCCCACTCAGATTAAAGACCTTCAGCTGGAGAATTCCCAGCCCTCTGAGCTCCCTCTAATGATCTGGGGCCTCAGGCGGGGTGGCTGCATCACTTCAGAGCCACCGGGCAACTACCCGATGGCCCCACGCAGGGTCTAGCACAAAGGGACGAGCTGGCCCAGTGAGCGGATGCACCAGCCATTCCTCTCCACTGTCACTGTGCTCTGATCCTGCTCCAATTCCCGCAGCCGAAGGAGTTCGGGGGGGTCAGCTGTTGTCCCCCCAGGCTGTAAACACACTGCACTGCACAGCACAGCACAGCTTGCCACCTCTGGTCGGCTCTCAGAGCTCCAACAGCAGCGGGGGTTTGCGAGGCAGGCCCGAGGGGCATGGCAGACATGAGAGGGCAGGCCAGGAATGGAACCGTGGAGGGGACGGCAGGACAGGGTTGAGGTGCATTGGCGGAGCTGGGGAGGAGGGAGCCCAGGGCTGCAGTAGCAGGGGGCCGGCACGACAGGACCCAGGTGCCCGGGCGGGGCTGAGGTGGGTGGGGCGGCAGGCGTGGACTAGCAGCGGGTTCGTGCTGTTGCCGGTTGGGAGGGAGCGTCGGCAGAGCGGTGAGCGGGGGAACGACTGGAGCAGCGGGGAGGCTTCGGCGGGGTGCTGAAGCACATGAGCGGAGCGTTGTGGACAAACAGCTGCCTTTGCATAATCTGAGCAAGGCTGGAAACATGAAGCACCCTCTGGGCTACTTGTTTCTCGAGCCGGCCCTCCCACCTTTGGGACGAGGGCTGTTTCGGAGAGCGCTTTTGATGGCCCCTGGGGCTCTCCGTCGGGCTCAGCCATTCTACTGCACGGTCCCCTTTCTGTGGGTCTCCCCTCCACAGGTCAGACAGGCGGGAGCCATGACAAGTCTCTGCTCCCCAGAACTGTCTCCTCACTGGCCTATGGGAGGTGCTCCAGACACCAACAACCCCCCCTCCGACAATGCTCAACCCCCCTCCCCCCACTTTTTATCCCCATCCCCCCTCCTCCTGCCCCGACACATGAAGGAAGGATCATTTCCTCCTCTGAGACCAGCTGTTTCTTCCCACCTTAAAGACTACATTTCCCATCAGGACCCTCTTCCTTTTAGCCTTGTGGTTGGACTCCAGTTCATGAATATTCATATATAAGCCAGGCAACTGTGACTCCAGCCCCTGGATCCCATGCACACGACGGGATCCCTGAGGATGGGATGGGATCTGGAAGCTCAGGACGAGGGCTGAGTTCACGAAGCACAGCCGTGAACAGGGGAGTCTGGAGCAACTAATCAAAGGTGCAGAATGGGAGGCAACTCTGTCATCTACTAAGCAGCTGTGAGAAGAGAATGTGATTGTACTCACATCAATGCCTGGCTTCCCGGGGGGCCCGTCCGGACCTGGAACGCCTGGTTCCCCCTTGGAGCCCTTTAAAATAGGCATTGGGAAAAATTAAAGTCAACGTCCTGAAAAGGCGTGGAAATCAAAGCATGTCGGAGAGCTGATGGCACACTCACCGGGGTCCCAGCAGCGCCTGGCGGGCCTTTGTCACCCTAGGGAAACAAGAGATCATTATAAACAGGAAAGAATCCTGGGCTTCTGCAGAGCCTTCCATTCCTGAGTGCCGGATGGATGGTCTGCGGAGCACACCCAGGTGGATGGTCTGCCACAGCGGAGAATCGTCAGCCCCCAAGACTGGAGGCAGATCTGCCCTGCTGGAGGATTTCTATCCAGGCAGGTGTCAGTCTCCAAACAGCTTCCTCTCCCCATCTGGGTTACCACACGGGGACTCAGGTCTGCTGCCAAGCCGCTTCTTCGGTGTAAAATTCAAACAGGATCCCATTTAAGAGTCATTCAAAAACTGACGGAGCAGGAGCAGTGAATGCATGGGGAGGGGACAGAACTGAAGAGCAAAGTGAGCTGGAGAGGTTGGAGCAGCAGGCCGGGAGAGGAGAGCTGGTCCCAAATGCTACAACCAGAGAGAGGAACTAAGCACATACAAGCTAGGGGGGTGTATCCCAGCTGCACCACCCGCCCCTTGCAGTAAAGCAGGTTTGTCTCCAGGGTTTCTCCGCATGGTGCTCTAATATCCCTCTGCTCTGCAACCAAGGTCTCTGGGTGCCCCGGGGATTAGAACCAGGATTCGTGCTCAAGGGTATCTTAACTTTAAGAGGGGAGCCATACTGTGGGCTAGTTTGGGAATTGCTGGCCTAAAGGGATTGCTCCACCCTGCCTTGAAGGGCAGCCCCCTCTGGGATGGGATGTGGCAGCTGTGGAACACAACACAATGCACCAGCTTAGGACCAGGTGAGAAGAAAGCTCTAGTCAGTTGAAACCAGGGGGAGGAATTCAGGGGGTGCAGAATGACCCGAGTTGGAATGTGGCCTGTCTGACGAGGTAACAAGGCGCCTCACAACCCAGGCTTCACTCATATTTCTCACCCAAGGGCCGGTGTCTTAACACGAGGACACTGGGGCAAACGCGGATTTGATCTGGGCTGGCTAGTTCAAGGGGACTGCCTGCATTGGAACGAAGTGCAGTTTAGTACTTCAGTCCTGCTTTAAGGGATGACAGCACCAGGCACCAGGCCTCTGAATGTCTGAACCAGCCCCTCTCACCCACTCCTGCTGGGGCCCCAAAAAGAGAAACAGACTTTCAGTTCTGCACAGAGCCCTCAGGAGGCCTCAGGTTCTCTAAACCTGCCAAGAAAAGTGCATCATTAGCCCTCCGATGAGCTAGCCCTAAGCAGCACTACATGGTTACCTAGCTGCCTGAGATTAGAAGAATCCTTCATGGGCTGCACGTGATCACACTGGTCTGGAGATGACGCTCACCACCCAAATCAGGCCACACTCAGCCTGTCCAGACTAGAGCAGGCTTGGTCCAAATGCTCCACAGGATTTTGGAAGAGAGACAGTTCGTCAAAAGCCATTGCTCTTCTCCCCCACCCTGGCTTCCAGCTTCCAGGGGGTGGATCCCAAGGAGAAGGACACAGCTACATTCAGTGTATAAATAGCACCAAAATCTCACACCACGGATGGTGCGTCTCTCTGGAGGGGCTGGGCCCAGAGAACAGGTCAGTTCTTGATGACTTACAGGCCTGGCCTATCTTCCAGGCACCCTCCCTGAGCCTTGGGCGGAAAGCCTCAGGCACCGCACGCCCTTCAGAAACCTCACCACTGCATCCCCAGTGAGCAGGCAATCACCCCATTGCTCCAAATGCCCCGATCCCTCCCCCTGCACTTTCAAACCCCAGATGAACCCGTTCTGTCTGCCCCAACCGCATTTTCAATCATGCTCCCTCCAAGAGCCACGTGTAGACCCTTTCCCTCCACCCCTTCTTCCTCCCTTAGGATCCCCTCTGCACTTCTCATCTTTGGGCCCAACCCCACAAAACCCTCCCTTTGAAATCGACAGGAGCCGCCTGAGTGGGGGAGCCTCAGGATTGGGCCCTCTGCTTGGCACTTGATGCAGATGGCTTTACTCCAGGCTTGTTGCATTTCGGTACATTTCAGAGACGTTTTACTCATTTCTGACAGCACCCTGAGCGATTTGGCTGGGGCTCCAGGGAGCAGGGGAAGAGGGGCTTTGCAAATACAGTTATTATTTTAATTATTAACCATTCTGAACCAGATTTGCAAAGGTATTTCGGCGCCTAAAGGTGCAGATAAACATCTAATGGGATTGGGAAAATCCCTTAACTCCCATTGATTTCAAGGTGCTTTTGAAAAAAATCTCTCCGGGTGACTAGCTGCACTTTTAGGGATCTAAAGACCCTTGAAAATCTGGCCCTTGGAGACAAGTCTGTCCCTCCTGGCTATCAATTTGTATCCCAGAAAAAACAGCCTTTGCAGATCCACAGTCTAGTGACTTCAGAAGGGACAACCCTTGCCCAGACTACTCTGAAACGGACAAAGAAAGACGATGCTGAGCCCTTGCGTCTCTTTTAAGACACAATGGTGGATGCCCTTATTTTTATCTGTATTGCAACAGAACTCAGAGGCCCCAATCAGGACCAGGGTCCTGTTGCACTGCTCGCTGCACAAACACATGGAAAGAGGCAGCCGCGTGCTGGCGAATCTAGGAGAGCCGGCAATGAGAGGGTTAAAATATAACTGTTCCAGTTTCTCTTCCCTGACCTGCCCTGCATTGTTGGAATGAAGTGGTTTGGGTCCTCGGAGTTTAAGAGGGTCTGTGCCTTTTATTTCCACCACTAGGCAAAACAGCAGCTCCTGGCTAGTTGCAGAGACCCATAGATGTGAAGGCCATAAGGAAACTAACCTGGTTAGTTTCAGGACGAAGCTTGGAAATTTCATTAATAGAATTACATGGCCAGGGGGCCTGTGATGACAGAGGGCTGGATGAGCCAGGGGGTCCCATCCACTCCTTTGTTCCCTATGATCCTGACCTCCTGCATACCACAAGCCAGAGAACATCACCCGGTGACTCCTGCAGCCAGCCCAGTGGCATGACAAAGGCTGACTCTGCGGAGGTGTGCATGTCAAGCCCGATCCTGCTGCTACAGGGAGTTTTATCATGGACTTAACTGGAGCCAAGCGGGGCCCTAAATTAGGAGAGGAGGGATCTTTGCAGAAGGATCTCCATCCTACTGCACACAGAGACCAGGGGTTCAGCACACAGACGTTGCACACCTCCGCCCTCTGCTGGCCACAGCTGGGAAGTGCCACTATGTACCCTGACACAATGCCCCTCTTTGTCCCTGCCCCTCTCCTTCCCCCACCCCTTGCTCAGGCTAGTGAGCTGTGTACTCACATCAGTGCCGTCGGATCCTGGCACTCCTGGCGGACCCGGGGGCCCCCGGGGGCCGGGCTCTCCTGGAGGACCTCGCTGCGGGAAAGGAAAGAGAAGCACACGTTCCCGGTCAAGAGAATGCCCCAAGTGGAGAGCTCACGGCCCTGCTAACCCAGAGAGACATCTGGACTTCAGATCACAGTTTGCAGGCTGGCGGGGCACTCAGAGCAGCAGGGAGGCCTGGTTTGAAGCTCCAACCGTCGGCCATGCGAACAATTCCGTGCCATGGGGACCCCTTCCCCAAGACACAAAGCAGACAGCCCAGGGCCTGGGAAGTGACAGCTGCTTCTCCCCGTCCAGAGCTGCCCTTGCAAAACAGCCCATCCAGGAGCAGTTTTGTTCTGACTGGCAAAGGAAGCAGGCACGAGGCTTCTCCCCCGTAGCTGGGGTTTATATAGGGATGAATGGGGCAGGCCAGGGACAGCATCTAAGCAAGCTGGTCCCTGATTCTGCTCCTTGTTCTCAAACAGCCCAGCCAGGGTTTGCGTTTTCTCCTTTACAGAGTGAAACCCAGAGCCTGACTCTGAGCTCAGGCACACGGGGGTAAATCAGGAGTAGCTCCATGGAAACCAGTGGAATTACAGCAGTGTGTGTGTGTGTCGGAGATCAGAATCATGCTTCCACCCACCCATCCCGCTTCCAAAAGGCAACTTCGATCTTAAGGATGCGCTTTAAAGTAGCCTCTGTTTTTGCAGCTCACCTTAGTTGATCCAGAGTTAAAGATGCAGGCTGAACTATCCAAAGTTGCTATGGGGATTTAGATGCCCCAGTCCCAATAATTTTAAAGGCAATGGAGTGTCCAAATCCCTTGGGCAATTTTGCAAATCTCACAGTCTTAAACTCTGCTAGGGGACTTAATTGTGCCAGCCCCTTGGTGAAACACTTAAGGCACGTTCCACAGTATCTTTGCAATCTCACAACATGCTATTTAGCCCATGTCAAGAATAGGGATCTCTGCAGAAGCAGCCTCATCTGCAGCCTTGAGGCTTTTGTGGTAGGAATTTCACAAATAAATCCCTGCTCCCCTCTTGGGGCGTGCTAAGAAAAGAGAGACTAAAAGCAGAGATGGAATTCAGGGATTCATGGAAACAAAAACCAGACGGGCTGGTTGCATCTGACATGGCCAGCAACAGCTCGGGGCTTTGTTCTTCACTCATCAGTGCTTATTTATTCTAAAGAGAAGAGGCCAGTTGGTTTTGTACATTTGTTAGAAAGAAAAAGAAAAAAGCTCATTATTGCTCCTTATACGTAATAGCAGCCAGCCAGCAGGAGAGAGCAAAGTTTCCTGGAAGTACCCAATGAATAGGCACCTTTGTCCTTGCCAAATGCTTCTTTGTTTTGAGGGCTCCCAAGCCCTAGGCGCTGTTGTGGACTCAAGCCCGCCCCTTGCAGTGGATTCAGCTTGCTCCCAGGCTACTACAAGCCACGATGCATCCACCACAAGCCTCTTCTGTGCAAGAGACTGTGTGCTCCAGCTCTCTGTCAAGGGAGAGCTTCATTCAGAGCGGCCCTGTTCAGCTCTGTCCCGTCTTCTCTCCCACTCGCTGCTTGGAACCTTTCTTTGGAAAATGACACTTCCACTTAAAGTATTAATTTTCATTTTTCTTTTGTTGGCCAAAAAAAAAAGCCAGTCTTGGGGGTAAGAGCTCAGCAGGGGTGTCCCTCTGTAGCACTCAAATTGGGGGCAGAGGGAGTATTTCCTTCCATTACTAACCCATCCCCTAACAGGGCTAGCTTATCTCTGGCGCCTAAAGACACTTCCAAGGAGCACCTTCCTTCTCTTTAGAATGCCCCAGGTTGTATGATGCTTCCAAAAATCATCAAGGGGGATGAGGGTGGGGGAGAGAATATCCCCAACCTGGCTTCATCCCTGCTAGGGCTTTATCCCCATTATCCCTCTTCGCAACTATCCAGGGACCTACAAAAGGCCTGCTGCCTCTCTGCAAATCCTTCCATTCAAACCCTTCCCTAGCAGTGGCTAATGAACGCAGCCCTCCTCCCCGAGTCTGGCTGACACCAAGCAGTTCTGCAGCAACTCAATTGCAGCAGGATTCCACCTAACCAGAAACACGTAGGCACGGCCCCGAGGGGACAGGAGGCAAAAGACACGGATGGTGAATGAAAGAAAACCTTGTGAGTCTGAAAAACTCCAAAAGAACCGTGCCACTCAGGTGTCAACACAGGCGCTCCCTTTCTCCAGGGCCCCCTCATTCTCCCGACAGAGATGAAGATGGTTTCAAGTAGTTAGAGGTTATTTCGGGGTATGGGGGCTCTGGATTCCCCCTGGGAATTTCCCTGGGCTAAGCACTGCCGGAATGGGAAACTAGCTGAAAGCTCGTAGAAAAATAAGAGAAGGCAAAGAATCAGAAAGCAGCTCAGCGTTGCAAGCAATTTGACAAAGAGCTCAACGTTTTACAGTGGGGTGCAGACAGGGGACAGTTCCCCAGCCCCCCAGCCCAACCCTGACACATTCCAAGCATAAGGATATAAAGGAGAACACTTACAAGCTGAGCCAGGCATAGGCAGGTGGCTTGGAGGAGAAGGCAGAGTTTTAGGCTACCAAAGCAGTTAGCCATGGTGAGGGCTTCTGGCTAGGTCAGAAGCAGGGAAGTTTCTCCTTCTGCTAGCTGAAAGTCCAGGTAAAGCCAGCTAGCCAGCCAGCCAGCCAGCCAGCCCTCAAATGCACAAGCTTGCAAATCCAACAGCTGGACAGGCTTTTGCAATAGCCTGGAGGAGGAGAGAAGGTGGGGCAGACTCATTAATATGGAGCAGCTTCCTAGTTGAGGGCAGAGAGATTGGCTGGGAGTCCCCTTCACGCCCTCCTCTGTCACATGAGACCCCGGGGACTAGCTGTAGTTCATGGCTCAGGTGAAGGGGAATTTCTTCCAGGCAGGGCAGGCCAGGGGAAAGAGTCTAGCCAGAGATCCTGTGCTTTCGAATTGAATGAGAGTCACTGGTATAAAACGGCTGTAAAATAGCACAAGGGCTGTGAAAGAAGCCTACAGCTTAGACAGAAAATTCACCGCTAAGGCTAAGGCGGTGTTTGTGTAGCATCACGCTGCTAAGCAGGTTGGGCCTTGTTTGGCCCTTGGATGGGAGACCTGTAAGAGGCAGGTGAGTATTCCAGGGCGTGGGAAGAGTGACTCCTGCCTCTGAGTCAGGGCTGGTCTCAATTCTGCGGTGCTAGCCGAAGCAGTGGGGGGGACTGAATCAGGGGCCATCTCTTGTCCGTATCAATGCTGAGCTGAGGCGTGATCTCTCCTCATGATTGGGGGGGGAGGGGTGTGACTCCAGAAAAGGGGTGCTCTCCCCTCTGAGTCAGTGCTGACCTCAGTGTCGGGCTGCAACACCTGCTCTCTTTTGGCTGACGTGTAAAACTGGGTCCTGATGAGTCTGTCCAATCCACAAAAATCAATGTTAGCTAGAAAGGGGCCACAGTTCAGATTCAACCCCCTTTGAATTTCAGTGGTGATCAGGTCCAAATCCCCAGATTTTAATCTGCCCTTTCGGTTTCATTGTGGGTCGAACCGGGGAGCCCTTTTCCCCTGGTTCTGGTTCAGATGGGGCTGACACGTCCCAAGAACTGCAGTTCACACACAAGATGTTGTTCCAAGACAGTGAAACGCCCACGAGGTCAGTGTATCTAGCAGGTTTCTGTCCCTCTGGGCATCTGTACAATGTTTAATCTGAACCCAATCCCTAACTCCTGATTTCACTTCTAATCTAACCCTCGCCCTCCGAACCTATTTCAGACCTGAAGGCCACCCGTTGGGCCCATCTGCCACAGACACATTGAGCCACTGACTGTCCAGATGGAATCAGTAAGAAAGCAGGCTTCCTGGGGACTAAAATAGCAGAGGCCTCTCCATTGGGAAGGCTGCCAGAAAGTCACTGAGAAATTCCTCATTGGATTCTGAGTGATGTAGGGAAAGGAAGGAGAGAAGCTATGCTAGGAATTCACCCGGACCTTATGCTCCGAGTAGAAAGGAGGAGATGGGCCAATTTCTGTAGGAAGAATGTGCTCATCACAGATCCCACATGGTGCCAGTGTAACCCACTGGTGAGTGTGTTACAAGTCCTGGTCGGTGCTGATCCGTAGAGCATATGAGTTGTTACAGCCACGATCTATGGTGCTTTGGCTCATGCTGGACTTGCCTGTGCTCTTTTTTCTTTAAGCTCTGAAGATCCCTGCTTCAATCGTGTGTGTGTGTGTGTGAGAGAGAGAGAGAGAGAGCCAGGCCGGTACCCATTACACCAGCAGGGGGGTTTATCTAGCTGGGGTGCTCAGAGTAGCCCAGCACTTGGCTACACACTCTTGCTGAGCATTGAGACATGGAATTGGGTCTGGCCAAAGATCCACCACGACCAGCAGCCTGCCCCAAATTCCCAGGTCCTAAGTGCAGTGGAAGTCAGTGTTGTGAACTCTCATGAGTTTATCCTAAGCCTTGTGGTCGTCAATGTTTTCCTTAAAGCCTCAGCTGCTGGAGTCCTGAGACCCTCAGATCTCTCCTTTTTTTTTTTTTTTATTACACAAAAGGAGATTTCTACCCTGGTGGTTCCAGAGAAAAGCTGGGAAACATGCACTTGAGTAACTTAAGGCTCAAAAAACAGAACGTAAAGAAACAGAACCCAACATTTATTATTTTAAAAAAACAATCTCATGACTTTTAAGACCCTCTCACGATTTTGGGGGGCCAGACTCAGGATTTTGAATGCTTGGGGCTGGCAGTAGTGAGAAGTACTTCTGGCTTACCCAAGAAAGTAATTATACCTGCTAACATTAAAAAATGATCAACAGCATGTCTTTTTACACAGCACATAACTAGTTCCAACTATTAGGCCACATGCCGCCGTTACAGGGTGAACTGTGTTTTAGGCCTCTTTGCAATCCCTCTTCAGTGCACCGCTCGGATGGCAGGTGTGGCTTCCTTCCGCTTTCTCTGGTGAAACACCGCAATTCAACCCTTCTTGGACTGGATCTCTGGTGGAACACCGCAATTCAACCCCTCTTGGACTGGATCTCTGGGTCCCAACCCATTTCCTAAACATGAGAACACGATAGGCCCAGCTTTATTTGGCAACGGCAAGAAAACTTCTGTCCGGGACCCTGGGACCCGCTGTTGGTTAAAGGGACCCAACCACAACTTCTTCCAAACAAGCATATTGTTTATTCACCAAAAGGTACATAGCCAGCAGAGGAAAGGGTTAAAACAACAAAAGTCCGGATGCCTCTGGTCTCACCTAACTTTATCCTTTCTTTAAGTTTTGGTAAGTTTCACTTAACCCAGCTACCTCCATCTCAGAGCTGGGAGAGACAGCCCCTGCTGTTGCATTCTCTGATCAGTGTCACTTCCAGCAGCTGCTCCCTAACTTCCTCTGCAGGCAGAGGTTTTTAATGGTTTCGTGTCCTTTGATCCTAAATTCTGGTCTTGGGAAAATAAATCTGTTAACCTGGCTGGAGCCAGGTAGGTAGACATTTCCTGATTAATAGCTCCCCCATTGTCCTCTTAAGGACACTTGGTAATCTCTCTGGAGGTATCTTTGTCATTGGTTCATTTCCCTCTTGATCTCTCTAACGGCCTCCTTTGATTGAACACCATGTAGTCAGATGGAATAATATCAAGCAGGTAAACTGAGGCACATATGCTACTAATACAAAAAGAGATCTCTCTCATTCTCCACTCTGCACCCCTTGCCAGAGTCAGCAACAGAACCAATCTCATTTCTCAGTCTCTTACTCTGACCAGTAGATCACACTCCCCTTGATTACTCACCTGCCAAAATTCAGCCTGTTGCAGGTAAACAAAGGAGGAATATTTTATTTTAAAAGGGGTTTTGTGAGGATGTGTGTGTTTAGCTTTGCAGTCTGTGCACACACTCTGCTATTGATCCAGAATGTTAAGCCGTTTATGTGTGTTTTGGCACTTCGCTGTTCACCTTCAAAGGTTGCACTGGTCACTGTAATCAGAATATTTGTTGTTTGCAAGCCAGCTTTTGAAAGAGACTAGCACTGGGAAACAAAATATGCATGAACTGGTCAGTGCAGTGGGGAGATCTTCTCTATCTACCTTAAGTGCTACTATGGCCCCTTTCCCTTTAGGGTCTATATACAGAAACAAGGGGTGATTCCCCAACAAATTCAAAAGTTTAATTCAACATCACAGAACTGGCCTCTGTTGGAAGTCAGTGGTGCAGCTAATTACTAACCACAGTGGGTAGCTAATAGCAGTAGAAGCCATTTAATTGGGAGCCCCCAGTGGATGGCTTATTGTCCTAATCAAAGGAAGATGCTGGGATGGGGGAAGGTTGCAAGTCTCAAAATTAAATTATATTATGTATTAATTATTCAGAGACCTGAGTTCTACTCCTGGCTCTGCCTCTGACTTTGGGCAAGTCACGTCACCTCTCGGTGCCTATATTTCCCCTCCCGCCCTTTCCCTGCCTTATTTATTTATATTGAAAGCTCTCTGGGGCAGGAACAGTCTCTTGCTAGGTGTCTATACAGCACCTAGCACAATGGGGCCCTGGCTTCATTTGGAGCCTCTAGGCCCTTTTGGAATACAAACAACAGTTATTATTATTTTGTATTACGGTAACGCCACCAATCAAGTTTGGGGCCCATTGCACTAGGCGCTGTACAGATGCTGAGTAAAAAGACAGTCCCTGCCCCCAAAAACTAGATGTAGGTTATGACAAAGATGCACCAGGTGGGGAGACAAGGAAAGTGGGGGAAGGGAGGAGACATGGTAACAGCAAAGTAAGCAAGTTATTGTACAACCTTCATAGCGTTCGATGGGAGCTGCAAGCGTGCAGCACCTCCTAAAATTCCAGCCCTCAGTGAAAAAAGTTCCACCCTATATTACATTACAAGGGATGGAAATGCACTTTGTTGCACTTGACAGATTTCAGAGGAACAGCCGTGTTAGTCTGTATTTGCAAAAAGAAAAGGAGTACTTGTGGCACCTTAGAGACTAACCAATTTATTTGAGCATGAGCTTTCGTGAGCTACAGCTCACTTCATCGGAAGTGAGCTGTAGCTCACGAAAGCTCATGCTCAAATAAATTGGTTAGTCTCTAAGGTGCCACAAGTACTCCTTTTCTTTTTGTTGCACTTGTCCTCCTTTTGATGTTGCAGAGATGGACTGAGCAGTACTGTATTGCTAGTCTCCCTTCCCACAGTTTTCAACCACATTTTGGCATTCTCCGTGGTCCTTTCCATGCTGCGTGACAGAGGAGAGCATGCGGCCCTTGGGAGATTAAGGACCAGATGCTCAGGTGGTGGAAATCAAAACCAATGGAGGGATGTGGCTTGACACCAGCTCTGAATCTGGCTCTTGATAGCAGCGTGCCAAGACAAGGACAGAACCATGCAGACGGGAAAGGGAACGGTGGAGGGCAGCAGAGAGCAAAGCAACTGTCTCTGTACATGAATTGGGAGGGTCACCCCTGCTCTGCAATTTCCCTGTCTGAGAAAAACTACTTGCTAGGCTCCAGGAGATCACTTGTGCTGTTAAATCTCTTGTCATATGGTCCCAACTGAAAAACTTGCACTGTGGGCTGCTAACGAGTCTCCCCCCAGGATTTCCCATGGCAAAGCCCCTGGCCGCATCCAACCAACATCGTTTATTGGCGTGCCAGAGTTGGGCCATTTAAACAAGCACTGCATTGTTTTAGAGACCCTGCTGATATCTCTGGCAATCAAAGGTGTGCAGCTAACGGTGCGGCGCATGCTGAAATCAACCGACAAGATTATCCTGGAGACTGAGCTGCGTTTCCAATGAATTATTTACGTTGAGCAGCATGGAAAGTGGGGATCATCCTTTAACTGCTGTTTCCCAGAGAACATCTGAGATCAGCTGAAAAAGGGTGGACAGATGTGGGGTACAGGAACTGGGTGAAACTCAGGAGATCAATGTATGGCTCTGCTGCAGACTCCTGGGTGACCTTGGGCGAGTCACTTAGTGTCTCTGGGCCTCAGTTCTCCATTTGTAAAGTGGGGATAGTAATACCTCCCTACCTCATGATGGTGCAGTGGGGATAAATGTTTGAAGGTTGCTTGCTTATTATGGAAGCAGGGGCCATATAAGTACCTAGTCAAACAGCTAGAATAAGACTTTGAGATCCATGGTATTAAACAGAGCAGTGGGCTCATCTCTTCTGGTATCCTGAGAGTGAGTAATGCCAAATGCTTGCATGTAACGGCAATGCTGCAGTGGATATTTTCTTCATAACCTCAGCTAACATCTTGAAGCAAGAAGATGCTTTTCCTACTAACTTATTCATAGATGTCTAGTCTTTTAGTTTCTGAAACAAGGCACTTCTGTCCAACCACACTGTCTCCACTCAGTACACTAGATATTCCCATGGTGAGTTCCTTTTGCAGTCAATCCCCATCTGGTGTTGGGAAGAAATTCCCCTTCATGGTGATGACTGTTGCATAATTCTCTGTATGCATTTTGCAGGGAAAAGTCACCTATTTTAGAGGCATTATTTATTGTTGGCCAATACTGGGGAGAAAATACTGAGCTACACAGACCTATTGGTCTACATGTCAATAGCAATATTCCTGTAGCATTCTAGAAGGTGCTGTTCTTACCGTGGGCTTCATAGTTGGTGCAGCATTGGTTGCAAAGCAGAGAGCAGGGCACCTGAGTTCAGTTAGGAACCTTTGAGGATGGGCCATAGAACATAGGAACACAGGAGTGGAAGGGACCTCCTGGGTCATCAAGTCCAGTTGCCTGCTGTTGCTGGCAACCTCGTCAATTATTAAACCTCCCTTCTTCATTGCATTTCAATAGCATCTAAGACAGTGGCTCTTTAAAGGTCAGTGTTGCACAGCCAACAGCATCCTTATCTGCGATCCAGAGATCCTGGGCCTTAATACACTCACGCAGCATACCGGCAATTCCTACTGGCTTCAGTGAGAGTTTCTCATTTGCAAAGGCAACACACTCGAGCCCCCTGTGTTCAAATCTCACACCAGGTCTTGGACTCATAGAAGCACTAAGTAGGTCAAAACTTGGGGTCTGTCAACCTCTCCCTTGTCTCGCTAGGCCATATTCCACCAGAAGGAAGCCAAAGCAAGAGGAAAGTCCTGAGGATAATTAGACCTCACAAATCCAAACTAGTTAAAACCAGCCATGACTCTCTAAGGCAAAACAAGAAAACCAAAAAAGCCACAGACTAAATCTTCAGTGTCACTAAGTACAGGACTGTCCATTCACTTCATAGTGAGTTAATTTCATCGAATAAAGACATACCTGGGACAGAATGGAGCCTATTTTCTCTGCTGTGTGTCTCTATGTTCATTCAGCACCACAGTCCACATTTAAGGCCAGATTCTCCTCTCACCTGCTCCAGTGAGACTCTGTTGGCTGTGGTGGAGTTACTCCTGGTTGACATCAGTGTGAGAGGAGAATCGGGCCCTTTGTTGCTTAAGAGAGCTGAGAAAGGGAGATGGGGGAATAAATGAAACTGAGTCCTCACCGTGTCCTCTAGCATAAAACACTGCCTGCTTTAAAGGGACTAGTATCCTGTCTTCTAAAAGGAAGGAGTGTTGGCTAGTGATTAGAGCACTCAACTCTGAGAAGCAGGACTCCTGGATCAGATTCCCAGCTCTACCTCTGACTCACTGTGTGACACTCAGCAAGTCACTGTCCCTCAGTTTATCCAGCTATGAAATGGGGATAACAATTCCTCAAATGAGTGCAATGGGCTTTTGCAAAATGCCACGAATTCCCTGGATGAAAGGAACTGTCAAAGCTTAACTACCCTTTCCATTTTTGATCCTTGCCCATTTTATGGCCAGCCTCCCTAGAGTCTAGGTCCCCCTGGTGTCTAAGTCTTACTTTTTACTTTAACATCTAGACACCCTTTAAATTCACTGCCTAGAATGCACCATCTCAAGTATCACATGCAGAGTATGTTTTGGGAATTCATTGGTGATTCATCCTTCCCAGCTCCCTCCTCTGTGAGGTTTTGTGTATTGGGGTAATATCAACAACAAAGCACTTCAACAAGCCTGGACCAAATTAACACTCATTAATACTCTGAATCACATCCACTAGTCTCCCAGAAATCACTGGGCCTAATTCTCCTCTTACTGAAACTGGTGTAAATTAGGAGTAACTCCATGACAGTCAGTAGAGTTACACAGGTATAAGACAGGTCTGAAGTCATTAAAGCTATGCTGATTTACACCATCTGAAAATCTGGGCCATAGTTCTTAGTGGCTCTCCTGTATTATTCAACAGCGTTGTTTGTACTGTGGTTCAAGTGTCAGAAAGCCTATGATCTTTGCAGGGTTACACCTAGATACTGGGCATGACTGGTTATGATAGTTCTGAGTAAATAACTCTTAAAGGTAATTAGCCTCTGAGGGGAAGATTTTCAAAGGCAAAAAGGGCAGTCACAAACCCAGTTCCCACTGAAAGTCAGGTAGCTCATTCCCACAGTGCCTTTTAAAATCTATCCCCTCTGACCCCATGACTAACTGGAGAAACTATGACAGGTTTCAGAGTAGCAGCCGGTGTTAGTCTGTATTTGCAAAAAGAAAAGGAGTACTTGTGGCACCTTAGAGACTAACCAATTTATTTGAGCATGAGCTTTCGTGAGCTACAGTTCACTTCATCGGATCCAATGAAGTGAGCTGTAGCTCACGAAAGCTTATGCTCAAGTAAATTGGTTAGTCTCTAAGGTGCCACTAGTACTCCTTTTCTTTATGGAGAAACTATGGGCTCTTGCATGTCTCTATGTGAAGTGGTTTGCCCAACTAGCTAACTTAAATGAAACCGGGGAGCAAGTTTAAAATTTCACTTTTCATTCTTGCTGTTTACTCTTTGCATTTCAGCAATGAAAAGGGACAAGTTAATTTCACTGTATTAGTTCCCAGTCAGTTTCCCTTGTGCACTAGTATAGCTACATTGTTTGCCTTGCATTGAAGTGTTTTCATTCATACAAACAAAAAAGTGGGTGTTCTTTGCATTTACAAGGGGCATTTCTGGACTTCAGTATTAAGGACACCTTGTTTTCACAGCACTGAAAACTGAGGCCTAAAGCTCATCATCCAGTTGTGATTTTTATTTATTTTTTGCCAGTGTGAACAGAATTCCATAGATATTACTATGAATATGTAAGTGTTTGGGATTGGAGTGTCACTTTAGGAAGTGTCATGTAATTTGAAATGTCTCATAGACTGTTGCATGCGGCTTACAGTTTTTTCCCAACACCACTTTTCAGTTGATCACAACTTTTTACATAGCGTGGTTGCTTAATTACTCCACTTAGCACCTCCAGATGAGGCCTCAGGGATTTGGGAAGCGTGTGTTTATAATACACATGTCCTTGTTAAAAAGCCTCAACTAAATCTTTTTCTCTATAGTTATTTTTACCTTGTGTTTAAACTAGGACACTTTTTTTCCCCATTTGATCTGATTCTTTCCTGAGATCTGTCAGCCACTTGAGTCAGTGGCAAAGCTGTGGAGAAGCTGAACCTGACATGCTCCTTGTTTTGTCTCACTGCATTTCCTGCTTTAGTGGCATTTATCTTCCTTTCCATGCATAAATCCCTCCCCCCAGTATTGTTAAAGGGACTTAACATGTTGCTGAAAATTTGTGTACACAGTGGCCAGTCTGTTGCCCCGATGTAGCCATAACGTCCCAGATAGTTGTGAATGTATGGGGCAATTAGAGAGATACAGTTGTGTTAATAAACAGCCTTGCTTCCAGGAAATTAAAACCTATTTGTCCTTGGCCTTTCCCCTTACATCCATAGATACATTCTCCAAAAGGGAGCAGAGCCCTTGGGCATGGAAAGTCAGGTGAGAGACACTGCCAAAGAGTTCAGGGCAAAGTCCTGGCTAGGTTGAAAGTGATCTGGGTTTCTGTGATATCTCCCCTGAGAGTCTGCATAAAGTCCTGTCCCTGCTCCTGCTACCTTCCTTCCTTCCTTCCATCCACTCCCTCCCCTCCTCCCTCCCTCCCCTTTATAGCCTCCCCCTCCATCATCCCCCTCCTGCTACCTCCCTCCATCCCCCCATACTTCCTCCGTCTCCTCCACTCTCTTCCCCCTACCCCCTCCATCCCCCATACCTCCTCCCCATCCTCTTCCCTGCCACCCCCTCCGTCCCCTCCCCCTCCTCCTCTTCCCCCACCCCTCTCCATCCCCCCACACCTCCCCCCGCTCCTCTTCCCCACCCCCTCTCCATCCCCCCACACCTCCTCCCCCTCCTCTTCCCCACCCCCTCCATCCCCCCACACCTCCTCCCCCTCCTCTCCCGACCCCTCTCCGTCCCCCTCCTCTCCCCCACCAGTCCCTCTCCACTCCCCCACACCTCCTCCCCCTCCTCTTCCCCACCAGTCCCTCTCCACTCCCCCCACACCTCCTCCCCCTCCTCTCCCCACCCCTCTCCATCCCCCCACACCTCCTCCCCCTCCTCTCCCGACCCCTCTCCATCCCCCTCCTCTCCCCCACCAGTCCCTCTCCACTCCCCCACACCTCCTCCCCCTCCTCTCCCCACCCCTCTCCATCCCCCCACACCTCCTCTCCCTCCTCTTCCCCCCCCCACCGCCATTCGTCCCCTCCACTCTCCTTCCCCCCCCCCCGCATCTTTCCATCCCTCGGGCCCCCTCCCACGGCCTCAGTCACGTGACCTGCCCCATTGACGTCCCCCCCTCTCTCTCTCCGCCCCCCCCACCCCCGGCTTCTCCCCTGATTGGCTCGCGGTTGCTCCGCCGCGGCGTGACGCGGGGCGGCGGCGGCGGCCCGGGGCGCGGCCCGCCACGTTGCCCCGCCCCCCCTGTTGGCCCCGCCCCCGCCCCGCCCCGCTCGCTCCGGCCGGAAAGAGGAAGCGGCTGCGCCTGAGGCGCCTCCCGGAGACCCCAGAGCCCGGGCCCCGCCGCCGCCTCCTCCCCCCGCGGAGCCGGCTCCCGCTCGTGGCTGCCCGGGGCAGAGCTCGTGGCTGCTGGGGGGGCCGCGCCGTGTGAGGGCCCGGGGAGGGGGGGGCCGCGAGTGAGCGCTGAGGGGCCGCGGCCGCAGGGACCCTTGAGGGGGGGGGGCCCGCGCCGCCTGGGGGCGACCCGCCCTTACAGGGGCCCCGGGGGCGGTTTGTTTCTGGGGGGTGGGGAGCAGGGTCCGTCCCCCGCCCCCCGCCCTCTCTCTCCTCCCCCCCCCCCCCCGCGATGACGGGCAAGTCGGTGCGGGACGTGGACCGGTACCAGGCTGTCCTGGCCAGCCTGCTGCTGGAGGAGGAGAACAAGTACTGTGCCGACTGCCAGGCCAAAGGTAAATGCAGCCGGAGGGGGGCGGGGGGGCATGCTCAGGGCTCCCCCCCCCCCCCCACCACCACACCCGCCGGTAGCTGGGCTGGGGGCGTGCAAAGGCATCTGGCTGGTCCTGATCCCCTGGGGAGGGTGTGTGTGTCGGGGGGGGGGGGCGTGCTTTAGGGCTTGTACCTGCAGAGGTTATTTGGGGGGGGGGGGTTGGTTTGCAATACAAAAGAAAAGGGCTGTGTAGGTGGGTGTTGCCCAGGGCAGCATGGGTTGTGACTCTCTTAGTGGGCTCCCTGTTCTCTTTTTTTTTTTTTTGTGGGGGGGGGTGTCTGTAATGGGGTGATGTCTTGTGCAGGGACACCCCCCCCCCGCCGTCTCTGAGTCACACATGGTATCTGGGTGCAGGCGGCCTCTTGAATGGGAAGGGGAGCAAGCAGGTTGTGAAAATGATCCCTGGCTCGGTAAGTGAGGGGGGACGGTTGAAAAGTCACTAGCTTATTGTTGGCCTCTGTAGAAAGAGTGTATATCGAGGGATGGCTAACTGCGGTGATTATGTAACCGTGTCAACCGGGCAACTTGAGAACTTGGCAGTCAGCAGCTGGTGTATTTATAAATGCTGTAGGTTGATAGATGAAGAGGCATGAACTCATTTGCATGATGACGTACAAGTCATTGTCAAGAGAAGGTTGTTGAACAAAACGTTATACATCAGAACTTGATCATGGAGGCCTTGGGGTGTGGAGGGAATTTACTTCTGGCATGTGTGGGATTAGTTTTGACTAGGCCAAAAAAGCCTTTTCTTGTTGGAGTTTTCTGACAACCCAGTCCTCATCAGGGGAAAATGAGGCTTCCATGGTAGTGCCACACCTTCCTGGACAGTGGAGGTGAGATTCATTTGTGGTGGGTGTTGGACATTAGCTGATGCTCATTATCACCTGACACACTTTGATAACACAGGTGTTCAACATAAGGAGTCAATCCTAAAGTGCTAACTTTATTTGCACTCCATGCTATTTTGGAACACACATTGTCACTAAGTCATGCTTCCATCTGTTACCTTACTCTTATTAATGAAAGCTCTTTAAAGAATTTTTTGAGGGAAGCAGGTAGACAGTGCACTTTCATTGGACGTTTTCTACCCTCTGCTCTTGAGGATGAGGGTAGAAAGATGAAATGCTATTGAAAACTTCATAACACCTCAATATGTGACAGTTTGAGGTCTAAAATCTTGTAGTCTAGGGCTGTTGCTGTGTATTCAAAAACGTATTCAGTCCTCTTGAGCAGATGCTAAATACCAGTTTAGTGCAAACAAAGGAGCAATACCTGCCTGGTTTGTATAAGTGTGTGGGGTGGAAACTTCTCCCCAATTTCTTCTCAGTAAGTTTCTCCTTCATATCGCAATGGATGCTTCCAGTTCAATTGGGAAGAGTGTTGGCACTAAAAGCCGCTTGGTTTTAGCAAAACTTCATACTGTGGTTAGCTAATAAATCCTGAATTACAGTGGCCTTTGCAAGCATCACATCAGTCAAGAGTCAGATGCCATTTCTGTGACTGTTTCCTGAAAAACTGGGTTTTGTAGCTCTGCTGTTCATGTCATTTGGCAAACGAGTTGAATAGAAAATATAGCTAAAATCTGACCGTAAGGACTCTTCAAACACCCTGAGTAAATAATGGCTGAATTTCAAATACTGACAATTTGCAAAAAGAAAAGGAGTACTTGTGGCACCTTAGAGACTAACCAATTTATTTGAGCATGAGCTTTCGTGAGCTACAGCTCACTTCATCGGATGCATACCCTGTGTGTGAACTGAACTTTTGCTAAGGTAGAATTATTTTTAAGGGAAACTTTTAAAAACTGGATTATGTAACTTTGCAAAACGTTCTCAGCCAAAGCATATCATCTATTGTGTCTTCCTTCAGACTGTAACTTTAAATTAGAGCTGTGGCATGGGATAATGTCTGAAGAAGCACATAATAGTAGGATCCTGTGGGTATCTGAATGGAAATGGACCTTTTATGAAGTAGCCCTAGAGCTGATTAAGTGTCACTGGAAGAATGTCACATTGCAATGGCTCCAGATGGTATGTTCAATGTCAGAATTTTTACTGTTTTCTCTTTTAAGTACTCTTATAGGAGAGGAATAAACTGTTAAAGATCTGACTTCAAAAGTGCAAAGGCAAAGCAATCAAATGCAAAAAGGCAACAGCTTCTCCCCTAACTCATCCTCTTGCACATCCATGTATTTTCACATGGCCTACTGTTCTGAGCCCTCTGTGCTATTTTTGCTAGGACAGTAACTTAAGGACAATTGGCTAGTGGCTCTTGGAAATGTTTGTCTAATGAATTTCTGTAGAGGGTTGGAATCTGGATTCCTGGATTCTGTTCCCAGTTATGCCAATAACCGACCTTGGGTTAATCACTATACCTTTCTGCCTCTCTATCTCCATTCTACAGAGGGATGATATTTATGTATATCCGATCAGTATGAGGCCCTAATTAACAATTGTAAAGAGCACTTTTGTGATCTGTGGAGAAAATGAGTAGTAGAAATGCAAAATTATTGTTCAAGTACTGCTTTATTTTCTTGTGGGAGGTATTTGGGTTGAAGTTGGATCCATATCTTTGGTTTCTAATGCTTTGTGTGTATTGGAGCTGTAGCAAACTGCACAAATGGATGAAGCTGCACGTTTTGGAGAGAAGATGGCACAGCTTAGAGAAGTGTGTTTTACATTCCAATTATATATTTGGGGGGGGGTTAGTTGACATGTAAGCTGAATGTGGTCTTTTTTTCTTTAGGGGTAGAGGTCATTGTCCCATTTGCTAGATCTTAGATATATATTTCAGCTGTTAAACAGAACTGGGCATCTAAAAGCTATTCTTAGATCTCCTAATTGCATTTTGAACAATGAGGATTGGTACTTCCTCCTGTTAATGTAGAAACAAACAAGCTGTCCCAGCAGAGAAGACTCCTGGATAAGTGTGATTATTAAAGTGTCTGCCTATCCTGTTTATAGATAGCTGGAATGTTACAATTCCAGAATGCACTGATGGGCAGGAAGTGAGGTTTTACAATCCAGCATTATTACCAAAGATGGTGAATTACTTGGTAATGTGAAATCCTTCATGAGACAGGAAGAGGCTTTTTGTAAACGAACAAACTTAAATTGATCAAGATTGAACCAGTTTTCTGTTGCGTTGAATGGTAGTTGCTGTTTCTGCAACAGAATTGTCATTTGTACTAACAATGAAAGGGTGGAGGGAGCCTCAATTCTCATGAACCATAAGTGAAGCAGTCCATAGTTTTCTTTAGCCAAACACACTTCCTTTGTGGTTATTGGGTATTTCTGTGAACACTGCCAGACAGGCATAGTCTGTTAACTTCCTGAGGAGATAGGCTATATTACATTTCTGTAACTGTATATCTATCTTTCCATTGCCAACTGTTAAGGCCTGCTCATGAAGTATGGGGCTCCCACAATTTCACTGTGTTGAAATTGTGGTTGCTCATCACCATTTTTACCATCAGGCACTTGCTGCAGAAACTAACCTAAGGCCTGGTGATATTGAAGTCAGCTGAATTCCCCTTCAGTGGGAGTAGGCCTTTAATGTTTGTGCAGCATAAAAAACACTTTTTGTTTGACACACACCTCTTCTGTCTAGGTAATTTAAAGCTCTTAAGTAAAAATGACTTCTGATGAGAAGACCAGCTGGTGTATGCTAACTCCTCTGTAGGGTTTACTTCTCTCCTTGTAACATACTGATTGTTTTGGTGGAAAGACTTACCTGGTCTTAAGTACAGTAGGCTATTTTGTATGCTTCTAATCAGTTGCACATCTGACTTCTGTTCCATGAAAGCACTCAAATAGAGTGCAAGCATATGGAGAATCTTGCACCATGATATTTTGATATGATTAGAAGAATATTCATTGAACTTATGCAATGCATGAATACGTATCGCCCAGTTGTGAGGGTGGTAAAAATCTTGTTTTAGTTTCTAGCTGACAAATTCTGTATCCCCTTCAAGATTAAATAAATTCTTCCATTAGTAGCCATTACTGCTGACCTGCGGCAGTTGTCGCTGAAAATGGCAGTTTTGCAGAAAGTAATTTATCAAGATTCCCATTAGACTATACCTTCACATTAAACCTGTTCCTTGGGGGCATTTTTGTGCTCATTTTCCTTGTCAGCCAATTCAGTGCAACATACTTCGTTTAGGAGATGTGCAACACTTAGATGTTGAGATGGAGTCCAGGAAAGATGACCAAGGAATGAGAGGGAAGATTGTTCACTGATTTGGGGGAGGAGGGGGAAAATCTCTTTTCTAGCCAGATAAACTACCATAAAAAGTACTTGTAGGTTTATAACACTACAGTTTAGTTCCCCGTCTTTTTGCTTTTATGCTCAGCTTACTGGCTTCTTGCAATTTAGTACTACTTAGGCTGTATCTAGCTCCTTTGAAAGGTAGCGTTCAGCTGCCAACCACACTTCCAATTCTGTGAGATGTTTCAGATGACGTCACTCTACAAGTTGGATTGTGAGTTGTCATGCCCTCTTTCCGTAGAAGTAGGAAAGAAATAAGAACTGAATGACATCCCAATGCTGCAAAATGGCTGTTTGGTTCACCTGGAGTCCTGTTGTGTACCCACCTCTTCCTTAATTTCAGTCCGCAGAAGAGAACTACTCAGGGGATGTCGATGATAACCTCATTCTCAGTAACATCAGTGCTTTGGTCCTATCCACACTAGAAGCATAACTGTGCTAAGAACAACTTAGATTTCTATAACGCCATATCCCAAAGGATACCTACAACTTTTTAAACACGGTGGTTTGTCTTGAGGATCCTGTTTTTCTGCCTGTTGTGGACAGGAAATGCCTCCTTTCAGAATAGTAGGCATACCGCTTTGCCTGACTAAAGAGTTTTAGGTCTGTAGAGAGTGATAGTATTTGTTTTCCTGGTGAAGAGATGCATTTCATGCAAGAGATTAAAAGCCAAGTTTGCTTGGTTCAGAACCTCTACTCATTTTGTGCCTTAATAGGACACAGGTAAAATACTACATCCCGTACCAACATGGGGTGTAATATCTGTCACCACTTGTTGGGGTAGTGCCTATCACTATAGATATACAGTACCCGAGAGGTGGGGTGCACAACATTCTGTTCTAATGAGGAGGATGGCATGCTTCCGTGGGCAAACACTGTAGAGAAATGTATCGCCTCCCCAGTGACTCCGTGCATAGGCCCCAATCATAGCATGACTGCATCCTAGTCAGACTCCTTCTAGTGTCCCAGAGAGCAAAGTTTTCCTTGATACTCTCTCATGAATCTGGCCCTCCTTCAAGGAGTGATCAAGTAGTTCCGGCGAACCCCTGCTTTAGTCTGAAAACCCCCGAGAGCACAAGTGAGGAACCCATTAGTTGTCCGTCCTAAACTCTCTCTGGGAGATCTCACGTTCTTGTGCAGATCCATTGGTCAGACCAAGAGTGGGAGTGCGGGTGTAGACAAGGCACTGTCTCTTCTACCACATTGCTTGGAGGAGGTCTGAATGATGTGATCATAACACCAAGACCCTGTTCACTCTAGTGCTTTACAAAAAGTTTAGGTCTCTGGCTGCAATAGTGTTCAATCAGTGGGGATAAAACGCAACTGTCCCTCCCCTTTCAGGCCATGTAGTATTCTATTTAGTGGTATCTTGGTCGCAGAAATCTCTGAAAGGGCAAACTTTATGCTGCTTAGCTTCTCCTTCACTGTCTCTCAAATTCAGACTACTGAGGTTTATGCATTGCATAGAAATCTTTGTTCTCAAAATTTTTTTTCCAAAAGAACTGTTGAAGACATTATCAGCACCTCTTCTGATCTATGTTCCCCACCCCTAGCCCCTGGAGAACTCAAGTACTGGAACACAAGCTTTAGCTAGCATAGTCTGAGCATGATAGAGAGAACATGCTTGTTGAGAAGATGCACTGGCCTAAGGCGTGAGCAAACATGATCTGTTATATTTAGAGACACTCCATAGATTGGGAATTGTGGGTATCTTCTTAGAAATACAATGGTTGGTCCTGGTGCTATGGAGGGAAGAGGATCATCTCTGTGGTGAAAATGGGGAGAGGTTTGAAGAGCTGAAGCTGCTAATAAACACTGCAGGCAGTGGTTGCAGATGTCTGTTTTGGAGAACTGAGAGGAAATTAAGCAAAAGCTCTGCAGTGTGGGAAAGAAAAAAGTTACAAAATGCTGCTTAATGTCTACAGTTGTGAGGAGAATGAGGGTACTTCTACACTGAAAAGCAAAAAACCCTACTGCAGTGAGTCTCGGGGATAGTCCACGCTAGACGTGCTACATCGATGCAGCGGCACCGCTGCATTACGTCTGGTGAAGATGCTCTAAGCTCTCCCGTTAGCATAATAAATCCACCAAGGTAGCACTGTCCACGCTGGCGCATAGGTTGATGTAACTTGCATTGCTCGGGGGGACAGCTTCTTCACACCTCTGAGCAACATAAGTTATACCGAAGTAAGTTGTAGTGTAAACCTAGCCTCAGAGGCCAGATCAGTTAACTCAGGCTTGCGCTATGGGGCTCTGTAGATGTTCCTGCTAAGGCTGGACCCTGGACTCTGAAACCTGGCATGGAGGATGGGTCTCAAAGCCCCCAGTCCAGCCTGAGCAGGAAAGTCTGCACTGCTATCGTTAGCCCGGTAGTGCAAACCTGAGTCAGAGGACCTGGGCTCTGAGACTCACAGCTGTGGGGTTTTTTTTGCCGTGTATACATACCCGGAGTACTTTTTAATCTGAATCAGATTAGGCGATAGGGGTGAACAAGATACACCCTTTTAAAATAAAGCTTGGCTGTGTTGGTTTCTGGCAGCAGAAACTTGGGAATGAGTTGCTTCTGTCTAAACAAATGTGTGGGCTCTGGTGACATGAGATCATAATTTCAGGCTGATAACTATTGATCATGACATGCTATAGATAGCAAATCACAAGATTAATGGTAGATTCTACCTTGCTAACATTTTCTCTAGGTCACTGGGTTTAGTGGCTACATACCTGCAGCTATTAGGCATGACCACAATGCCTAATATTGATTATCAAAGGCCCCATTCTGGACTGGAGCCTCAACTAGGTGGTGCACACATGGCTCTGCCCCAAAAAGCCCCGTTTCTCATGATTTCTTCTCATCTTGCTGCATGAATGACAGCTGGGTGTATTTATGTAAAAAGGATGCTGCCAAAACAGGCTGTGATCTGCTTCCCAACCAAGTGTGTGGGATTTTACCCAAAGCTGTGTCTCCTTACTGGACTGCCAGATTGGAACCATGGGAAGAAACATTTTTCACTCAAGTTGCATTGCAACTGTGAGGTTGTCATTCTTTTCAGTATATGTATTTTATTTTTTTTTTGGATAAATGAGTCATTAAAACATTCCCTGACCATCAGGTGATGTTTCTTCCATCTGTTGTGCACTGCTGCTGTCGCTGTGGGCATTCTGGGAAATAGTTGTTTTGCTATCGTTATTAGAGAGCTGAGTTGTATGGCATGACCTGCCTACGCAGACACAACACGTTCACCAACAGAGATATTGAATGGGTTGGGATATGAGTGGATATGGAAGCTATTTAACGCCACAACTGTTAATTTGAGGGTAAATTTGTGTAGTACAAGTGTGTGAGGGAGGTCTCAATCTGGGCAATGATACAGACTCCATGATTTGAATGGATTGGAAACTTTTTTGTTTTAAACTAGCCCGTGTTAAATGTCTCCAACTATTATAGGTGGTAAATGTGGGCACTGAGAATTGCTGTTAAATTAACCAAGGAGCTTCTATGCATTTCTAACTCTCTGAATTTTTACAACATGAAGATACTGTATTTGACTCTCTTCCCTCTCCCAAACTTTTTCCCTCTACTCTTCCAGTCCCCGTCTTTCCCACAGGCTCCTTGGATCCAGTATCGTTGATGGCAGAACTGCAGGTTCCTCCACAGTGGAGTACCCCAGCGATGACCATTATGCAACTTCTCCTGCATCCACTCGTCAGTTTAAGGTTGCCCCGCACTCCTCCTTCGGTTTGTCTGAGTACCCCTCCCCTGTGTGTTATGGGAGCTCTGCCATGAGTTCCATTTTGAAGTCCAACCCTCTTGTATAACTCATTGCCAATTAGATGCAAAAAATTTGTACTTGTGCATTATTTCTTGACTCTAACATAAAATAGATCTACATACAGAGTTAGGTCAGGGTTTCTCTGTTCTCAGTATTTCCTCATCCAGAACTACAACACAGAGGTTTTTTCTTGGGGACTTTTAAGTACGTACAGTGTTGATTAAATGTGCAGTACAAATGCAGAATGTTAAAGGTGTTGGTTGAAAGCTGCACTTGACTTGCAAAGTCTGTCTTGAAAGATCTTGCTTCTTTCTGTCCTTAGTATTTGATATTAACTACTGGAATTCAATGGACATACTTAGCTTATGATGATCTCCATATTGCTTCTAAAGTGACTGTCAAGTTATTGGGATCAAATTAATGGTGTTAAGTGTATTTTTCTAAGTCTCACTAATGGAGAAATGTTCACTGCTTTCTAATATTTCAAATAGCTTCACTTTTGCATTTAAACATTGCCTTGCAGTGTTAGCAATACAAATATTGTGTTTATATACAAGAATCAGGAAAAGAAACTGATAACCCTGTACTCACAAGCCGAGAAGTGTATGAAAAGTAAGATTTTAAAATATCTAAATTCTAAATATATGGAGTAGTGCTTGTAATAAAAGTAAAAGGACTAATTAACTTCACAATATCTTCTCAGTTGTGGTGCTTTTGGCATGGGCAGTATAGGAACCCAGTGTTGGATTTTAGGTACAGCATTGTAATAGGTGAAATGTGGCAAACAAGTTACCAGTCCTTCTAAAAAGCTGAATCTAGAGCAGGTGCAAGGCAGGAAAACAATATGAAGCTAGAAAACAAGTACATCATTGTCATAACTAGAATGACTCATGGAATAAGTAGTTGAAATAGCTTTTGAAAGAAAGGGATGGAATCTGGTGAACGCTAGTTGTGAGGCTGTTAAAGGCATTGGATGAGGGGAGAAGCCGTCGAGCTAGGAAGACAAAGAAGGCAAGACAGTGGTCCAAAGCATGGGTGGAGCAAGAGTGGTGAAGGTTTGGTGACACATATGAAGAAGAGGGCTTAACGTACAACAAGAAGTGCAAACAGGTTTTCATCTTCAGTTTTTCTCACTCTGCCAAACGGTTAATGTTAAATATGTCGGGGGGGAGGGGGCTTATTGAATAATGGAATTTCCCTACTAAACCACTGTCTAAACTTGCGTGAATCACAGTTGAGCTTCCTCTTTTAGTAAGGGCAATGTGCATGGCGTTTTTCTCTTTAAATTGCCCTGTGTAATGGCTGCTTGTGGTGAAGAGAGAACTAACCTATGGTTCCCTAAGAACAGTCTTTAGATGCTACTTGTTTGCATGATGAGGCACTGGATAAGCCCTGCAGAGTTTCCTCCTCCTGTGTGTTAAGACTTGCGTCAGCAGACCTTTACACAGAACTGAATAGCAGATGCAGTGATCTGCACTGCCTGGCTACAATTATAGCTGCCTGCAGTGAGTTAACATTCTCTTTTGAATTCTTACAACATGTTATGCTTGAAACTGGTGAAGAATTCTTGGATTAATTTAAACCCATAACATCTGTGAAGTGGAAAGAGGATATCTGACCTTGATGTGTGTAGGGTACATACTGGTGTATTCAGTAAGTCTCCCTGTATGACAGTTTTGTAATGTACTTCTGCCTTTGAAATTGCAGCATCTTAAGCCGAGAAATCAAGAATGTGTGTTCCTCTTTTATACTTCTGCTTCTTCTACAATCACTGTAAGTGGCAGGGTTAGAAATGGGAAGAAAAATAGCAAATCCAGTCATGGTAAACTTTAAAATTAGGTAAACTCTGCAGTTCTGTGGTGGCTGACTGAGCATCATTTTTTGCAACAGAATGAAATAGGTCTAATAGTGGTTTAGGTACAGCAATGCAACTAGTGTGAACACACTGTCCTCTTCCAGATAAAGCTAAATCTGATCAAGATCATTCTGTAGGAAAAGGGTTCTTAGAATCCCTTTTCAACAGCATTTACTATTCTAACAACTGCCACTGTACGCTAAAGAGACTTTTTGTCAGTATTGGTGGGGATACAACTATAACGACAGGTCTGCCTTACTCTTGTGTTTGAGCAGCCAGCAGCAAATATGGGTCCAAGAGAATGTTGGAATGGCTGTCATTGTAGTTGCCAGGGTATGGAAAGATCAGCATTCGAGGGGAAACTATTTTGGAAATACCTGTGCATGGTGAGAGGAGTGTTCGAGATAGCAGCAGCATCATTCAGAAATAAGGTGTGGAGACCTGGGAGCCTGGAACATCTCTGTGCTGCATACAGGTGCATTAATTATGCAAACCTGGGGGAGAAGAAATAGGGGCAGGTGTGATGAAATGCACTGAGCAGTGGATATTGAGAGAGAAACATCCTGCCTTCTAATCTTATCTCTGTCTCTAACTTTGACCTTGAGCAAGTCACTGAGACTGTTTTCCCATCTGTAAAATGGGGAATGTTGATGACTAAAGTAATCGTCATACAACATTTAAATACGATGTAAATCCGGTGATGCTCAGTTTTACAAATGACAGAGTGCCCAGTTTTTGTAAAAATACACTACTCTGCTTGGTTTCAGGAAACTTGCACTGCCATTTAAGTACAAATAGTGGTTGGTTACTGTAGTAACAAACAGATAAATTAGTTGAGATGTCAGACTGGTATGTGGTTTTGTGAAGGTGTTTATCTCACCAACATCTTTGCTCTTTAAAGATAATTCATCTTAATACAAGTAGATTATTGACACTAAAGAGAGAACAAAAACTAACTCCATAACTCTAGTCTGGAAGGAAGGACTGATCAGAAACAGCAGTTTTCTCATGTATGCCCCTTGAAATTTAGGACAGGAAAAAAAAAGGGCCTGGAACAAAACTGATCCTTGGAACATGCTGTAATATCTTTCTCCCCTCTGATTAGTGACCAAGTCCTATATTTATAGGTGAAACTGGTAGCAACGCCTGTTAAAGTTGCACAGTGCTTTCCATTATATATGTTTTCAGTTGCTGGTAACTTTGCCAAACTTAAACAATTTGTGCTGACATTTTTCATACTAGATGTCTGCCTAAGGCTGACTTTTTTGCTGGGAAATTCTAGCTAAAACATTTCAGCTGTTTCCAAGAACAAGATTAGGGAAATACACTTTGCCCATGTTTTAAAAAAATAAAATTAAAAAAATCCCCTTTTGTTGAGAAGCTCTAGCAATTTCACGCTTTGAAGCAAGGGTATGAAACTTGACAGGTCCCTGGTGTCTGTGCCTTTTGCGGTCACCTTGAAAACTTCCTGCAGGCTCAGTAGAAGCTTGCTAGAGTTTGGCAGGTGAATTCTCTGATTTTGTTTATACTGAGCAGCTCCTATGCACAGACTGAACTGTTCATGCCTGTCTCCACAGAATAACTGAGAATGCTCCAACCTGGTGCTGCAGAGGCTGAGCTAGACTTGGCCGGCTGTTGCCCTTCCGAGTAGCTAGGGACAGCTGTGGTTCTGGGCACCAGAACTGAGCAGGGAGAGCCTCTCATCTGCTTTCCTTGCTACTCCTGCTTGCACACAGCAGGAGAGGAAGAAACCTGACTTGAATGCAGAGGGGTGAAGAAAGGGGGTGGGGGATCAGAGGAGATGCAGAGCAAGGGGATGGGCAAAAGCTCTGGTGGGGGGACCCAGAACAGGAAGAAGTAATCGAACAGCCTTAGTGCCCTAAAATCTGAATTCAAACACACACCAACAATGTGTTGTCTTCAGAGCTGGAGTGACTGACAGAAGGACTGACTTTATTGATGAAGTCCGTATAGGAAGGCTACATTGGATGAGAGTTAAAATCAAAGGAAGAAACTACATTCCTAATACAGTAGAGATCTTTACCAAGAAATGTCTGAATTGCAGCAGCCCCTTCTTGCTTCCATCCACTTGCAACAGCAAGGAAAAGAACCTGTCTGGCTCAGTTCTGCTAACCACCTCCAAACCCACATGTGACAACTACAGGTGTGTGGGGAGTGCTAGACACATGCCTGTGAGCTGCTAAAAATCTTTCCAGAGAGGTGTACTTCTGAGTGCTTGAATCCCTATATAGTGATGCTAGAGGACTAGTGCATAGCTTCACTAGATCGCAGTATATAATAGCAAATGCACAAATACTTGAGAAGGGATGGAACTATTGCCACTTGACAAGGAAATGAAGCAGAAGTGTTCAAGTATGAGTGCAGCTTAATCCAACGTCTCCACTAATTTAGTCACTTCTTTTGGTCTAAAATTTTTAAAGCCTCTTCTGAGATGGAAAAAATGCATAATCCCTATCAACTAAACTCTCTAGTGTCGCTAATCCCTGGTTGGTTGTCAGCTTCTGACCTGTCTTTTTCAGTCTTGGTAACTGGTGGAATTTGTCCTTGTTTCAAGATTCTCTTTATAAACCATGTCATTGGCTCTATCTGCTTGAGACCTTCAGTTATACAAAATCTGATGCATTATTGGACATAGCCATGTGCATGTATCCTGAGGGGGGAGAGTCCTGGCTGTACTAGCAATTGTTTTAGGAAGCCAGAATTACTACTTGGCGGCTCCACTGTCCTGATAAGATTAAATACATACAGATGCGATAAAGAATAAGTCAGTGGAGCAGAGTTCTTGTAATATTTCTGATTCTGCAAAAATTGTAGTCGTGAGCTGAGCTCTTCATGACAGAATGTTACCAATATGTCTCAGGTTACCAGGGAAACTTTCAACCAACTGTCGTGTTAACGCCAACAAATCTGAACTCCATGGAACTTCTGTGAAGGATTTTCTTTGGTGGAGGGGATGGTGGTGGAGTATCTAGGATGAATGTTATAAACAGCAGAGAGAACTTCTGATTTACCTTAAAATTAGCAGCTGTTCTTCCCAAACCTTGCCCCTTATGCCAACAAGGTGTGAAACGTGATAGATGTATGTGCAAACAAGAATCTGGTCTAGAAATGGGACTTGCTTAGTGTTCCTCATTCTGCATAAACAACTAGTCCATAGAAAACCACGTCTCTGGAATGTTACCACTCATCTACACAGTGCAGTAATGCACAGCTGTGTGGTAGGGATTAGTGCGCAACATGTTGGTGTCCGTTGTAACTGGCCTGTATAGATCCTGCTGGCGCACGCTATAAATTCCGCAGACAAGCCCTGAATCTCGCTCTTATGTTGCCCAACTCTCCCCATTAGCCCTTCTTGACACTAGATCCAACCAGGGGGGATTAAAATCTGGATTAAATCATTGGGTTTCTTAAATCTCATTTTGCATTTGTACTTAGTTTTCCTAAAGAGGTTCATTCTTCTGGGTATAACTATTGAAATATGTTGATTTGCAACTAAATTTGGTACTTTCTTTACTAACCAGGAAAATACATACATCTGTGCACTTAAGGAATTTTGTAGTTTGACAAACACAGAAGTTAAGAAACTGAATAAATGTGTTAAAGTATAGTGAATGACACACTTGTAAATCTAACCTGTTGTAAGCAAAGGAATTTAGGAATGGCTAAGCACCGCAACACTCAGCATAACATTTAAGTGCCTAGGAAGTGACTGGGATTCACAAAGTCTGAGTTAGGTGCCTAGGCTCCCTACACAATATTTGGAGTGGAACAAATAGTTCATGCTGCTAGTAACCTAGCATAATGACAGGTTTCAGAGTAGCAGCCGGTGTTAGTCTGTATTCGCAAAAAGAAAAGGAGTACTTGTGGCACCTTAGAGACTAACCAATTTATTTGAGCATAAGCTTTCATGAGCTACAGCTCACTTCATCAGATGCACTCCTTTTTGCTAGTAACCTCGTCATTCCTCAATTAGTTGGTTTAAGGCAGTGCTCCGACGTGTTAGCACCTGGAACAATTTTTGATGGTTGAGTAAAATCTCATTCAGTCTTGTATCATCCTGCTAAGGTGGGCAGATGCTGTATGTGCCAGTAAGTAAATTTTGTGACAATTGTGCAGTTTTAAAAAAAAAATCCTTTAAAGTTGACCTGCGAAGGAAGAGAGAGCTCCTCAGAGTGGCTTCTTAAAGTCAAGCTTCTAGATGTTTTAGCCAACTTCCTGAATGGCCTATTGTTCAGTCTCCAAAGTATCCCTGGCTCACGACATTGTCAACAGGGACTCTTCTGCTTTTGCTTCCTCATATAACAGCAAGTTCACTCTTTATGCAAGAGAAGATGGGAGCTGAGATTCTGCTTTGTGCGATGCATAGTGGCAAGGAACTGGACTAGATGCCTCTTGAGGTCCCTTCCAGTTCTGTGATTCTACAGTATCTAGATTTTAAGAGTCACTACCTCAATTTACCATGGGTCACATCGTACTTCAAACCAACTATCCATAGATGGGGGAGGGACTTATATAAGTGTGTTTCTTTCAGTTAAGGTAGGGTGACTCCTAAATTCTAATGGGCTTGCATTAAGGACATAGTTTAATCATCTAGCGCCTTTGTGGGACGCTGCGGAGACTGCATTGACTGTCCTTGTAGAACAGTGACAGATTTCTCAATCCTTGGGCAGAAGTGTACAGCATACCAGACTGGTGCAAAGTGAGTGTCTGCATGTGCGAGGTGGGGAAACCCAGAGGAAGCTGCAATCCATAATATCGTGAATTCCAGTCAGTCCTCTTACGCAATATCATTTCCAGAAGAGAAATAAGTCAGTGGAAAGTACTGGGGGCTCTTTTTTTTTTTTTAAATCAACCAACCAAACAAAAAAAAACTTTCTGTTCCTCAGTTGGCTGACTGGAAAGCAGGGAAGGGGAATTTATTCTCAGTTCTTGCTCAATGGAAAGTTTCCAGTTGGCTACCAGTGATGGCTTGTACTAGCTGATTTGGGTGTTATCTTACTGGGATCTATCCTGCTGCCTGCACAATTTCCCACATAGTCTCTCCCACACATACTGTTGAGGGAGATGCTTGCAGGATGTCTGAGTCCAACGCATGCAATAGCATTGGCATGGATCATTCAGTCCCTGCAGCACATTTCCCTCTCACAGCTGGGCTTTTGCTGGAGTAATTGCAGGCAGGGAGCCGGCAAGTTGAACAATTGTGCGCACAGAGATTGTTTCATTAGGAGTTGAATAGCTAAGCTCTCTCCTTCCTGTCCCATGAAAGCATCTATTTTACCTCATCCTCCCTCTCCCCCTCCCCTTCTCTGCAGTCAATTTCTGCTTATTCATAAATGCCTTCAGGGTTATTACAGAGGAAGTGGACATAAGCAGCTTGAGCCAAAATGCCATGTGCTGAATAGAGGAGGGCAAAAAGTGAATCCCTCTAGGATTTTAAAAATGAAAATTCCCTCAAATGGCATTCTCTGTGTGTGTGTGTGGCAAATGATAAAACCCAGTAAAATGTGTGTGAAACTTAACTAGCTAGGGAGCTTTTAAAGAGTGTTTGGGTTTTTGGTTTTTGTGTTTTGTTTTGTTTTTTTTAAAGTAGCCTTCTGGAAAAGTGCTACATACAAGCAGTTCAATTGGATAGTGCCTCATGTTTTCTTGTGTGTGAAGGAGGGTGTTGGAGTTAGATTTTTTTTTTAATATATAAAACTGGCACAACTCTTAATTTGCAGTATTAATATGTATTTTGATGAAGGTTGGGCACTGGCTGATAAGACTAGTAAAGGAACATGGAACCTTTAACCCTCTAGGTTAAGGCTTCAAATCCATGCCACTAGTAGTAGCTCTTTATCCTATGGGAAACTTGGCCACCCTAGTGGTCCACATGCCCCTTCACACCTAGGACTAACTGGGATCTGTGGTGCCCTCTTCTGGGATTGCCAAGGAGTGAACGAACTATAGAGATACCTACAATTCACTCCTAGAGGTGGCTTTCCATGCAACCCATCCCTGGGTCAAGAATGAGGCCCTCTGGTATTCCCAGCTGTCACGGGAGGGGGCGTAGGCAGGGTTAAGAGGGTATGGACTGGCTTCCTTTAGCCATCTCTCACTCCATTTTGATCCAGTTCCCTTTCCCTAATCAGCATAATGTCAAGTTGCCAATTTCCCCTTAATATATATAATACTAGATGATAGAGCCACCAACTTGTAACTTTGTGCACAGGAGAGTAGGTGCTCATTAAGATCTTAAAAGTTTTACAGCCATCTGGTGGCTGTAATTCTGCCAACCTGTAGGGACCTGTGTTTACAATATAGTGTTGATCGCTCTATTTTCTGTCCATCTGAATTATTCATGTGAACCATTTCTTTCAATAAAAAGAAAAGGAGTACTTGTGGCACCTTAGAGACTAACCAATTTATTAGAGCATAAGCTTTCGTGAGCTACAGCTCACTTCATCGGATGCATACTGTGGAAAATATAGAAGATGTTTGTTTTTATACACACAAATCATGAAAAAATGGGTGTTTATCACTACAAAAGGTTTTCTCTCCTCCCACCCCACTCTCCTGCTGGTAATAGCTTATGTAAAGTGATCACTCTCCTTAGAATGTGTATGATAATCAAGGTGGGCCATTTCCAGCACAAATCCAGGTTTTCTCCCCCCCAAACAAACCCACTCTCCTGTTGGTAATACACATTGTAAGGAGAATGATCACTTTACATAAGTTATTACCAGCAGGAGAGTGGGGTGGGGGGGAAGAGAACCTTTTGTAGTAGTAAACACCCATTTTTTCATGATTTGTGTGTATAAAAACATCTTCTGTATTTTCCACAGTATGCATCCGATGAAGTGAGCTGTAGCTCACGAAAGCTTATGCTCAGATAAATTGGTTAGTCTCTAAGGTGCCACAAGTACTCCTTTTCTTTTTGCGAATACAGACTAACACGGCTGTTACTCCGAAATATTTCTTTCAATGTTCTTCAATTATTTGGCAAGTCAAACGTTTTTCTTACTAATCTGGTTTTTAAAGGGCTTTTGCGATAAATATGCTAGGCCAAATTTTACCTTTAGTGTCTTCTGTAGTTCTGGTGAAAACAATGAGATTATACAGGTGGAGACAGGATAAAATGTGGCCTCTTACCTAATGCTCCAACTCCTAACTCGGGTGGGCAAACTACGGCCCACAGGCCACATCCGGTCCTCCAGCCGATTTAATCCGGCCCTTGAGCTCCCGCTGGGGAGCAGGGTCTGGGGCTTCCTGCGCTCCAGCGGCTCCAGGAGTAAGCAACATGTCCCCCCTCTCCAGCTCCTACGTTCAGGGGCAGCCAGAGGGCTCCTTGCACTGCCCATATCCACAGGCACTGCCTCCTCAGCTCCTATTGGCCAGGAACTGCGGCCAATGGGAGCTGCCGGGGCAGTGCACAGAGCCTCCTGACTGCTCCTAAACGTAGGAGCTGGGGGGGGGGAACATGCCACTGCTTCCGGGAGCCGCTTGAGGTAAGCACCGCCTGGAGCCTGCCCCAGTCCTGATCCCCTTCTCGCCCTCTGAACCCCTTGGTCCCAGCCCGGAGCTCCCTCTTGCACCCCAAACCCCTCATCCTCACCCAAGAGCCTGCACCCCCAGCCAGAGCCCTCACCCCCTCCTGCACCCCAACCCCAATTTGGTGAGCATTCATGGCCTGCCATACAACTTCCAAACTCAGATGTGGCCCTTGGGCCAAAAAGTTAAGACAGTGGTCGGCAAACTGCACACAGAGCAATTAACAGGAAGCGTTTGGGTGGATAAAGGCTGCAGGAGAGGCATACCACTACTTCAGCAATTCTTGTGGCTACATTGACAAATACTTCCAGGGCTGGGATTTTGCATTTTCCCCCCAAAAAGTTGTTTGTCTAAGGTAGAAGAAGCAAAGCGTTATCCAAAATATTGTATGTCTTAATTTCGTTGTTCATAACCTATCTAATCCTATGCCTCTTGCATTAAGTTCCCAACTGAAATTGCAGGTCACTAGGATAGTTTTAACTTTTTGCATCCTCTAGTTTCCTCAAAACTAAATTCTAGTAGGACCTAATTCCGTTCTGTAATATTCTCTGAACCAGTCCATAAAGGGGCTTTTGCAGATTTAATCACGTTGCATAAACAGCAGCAGCACTCTTGACATTGACTAGAAGTACAGAATATAAACAATATTCTCTTGCACCATTTTTTCAGAGCTGGATGTTTCATGTGAACAACTTCCTCTTTTTTTTTTTTAAGAATCCCATGATTACAAAAATCTGCATGGGGAAGTATAAGACTTGTTTGCATTTACATTAGCGGGCTAACCTTAGCCCCAAATGTTTGCAAAGCTAAGTATGTCATGGAAATTAGAAACATCAAAACAAAAACCTGTGTTAGCCTTTAAGGAGTAAGTAGTGACTGTTGCAATTGAAGGATCAGTGAGGATGTGGAGGGCAATATACTTAGTCTTGCATATTCATACTCCATTTTGTTTGAACAGCTGGACTCTGCCCAGCATTTCGTAAAGGGTAAGCTGTTCAGAACAACCTAAATTTGGCCTTGTTGCTAAGACAAGGGCTCTCCCAAGCAAGAAGTCATGTAATTCCTTCCATCTTCCTTATTACCTGAGAAGGAAGGGTCCTGATTGACATTAACTTTAATATCCTTTGGCACTTTATACTTTGCTGTGTGGCCGCTGCTTCAATTGTGTAAGTCTAAGCTGCCCTTGCATTGCTATTGACAGGCTGATGCCTGTGTTCTCCCAATCACTAATGCTTTATTTTTATAGTTACTCTTTTTCCATTGTACTGAGCCTTGCCTGTGTCAATCCATCACAGCTCTTTCAGCAGACAGTTCCTGCTGCACACTGCAGCCGCTCAGTTTACAGCGTTGCCCTTTCTGCCCAAGGGGAGCAAAATCATCTTCCTTCTCTTTGAAGAGTTAACATTATCTGGATGTAATATCTGAACTTACAAGAAGACTAATTGATTACTGCTTTATGCAATAAAGAGCAAAGGTGAAGGTGCATACCCGGCATTCACATGCTTTGCCCACTTCGTAGGGCTGGAGGAAAAATGCAATGTATGTTTGATAAAATATTTAGGCATCTTTGTGTGTTTGGGATGTCTGTGTATGCTTGTAACTCCATCACAATAGTATCGGAGCATCAAGGTTCCTAACAATGCATTTGAATCAAAATATTAGCCTTCGTTCTAAAAAGCAGAAGAACGTCTTTGTAACGGTTCTGCTTTGCTTTTTTGATCTGCATTTTTTTTCCCCCTCTGACATTTCATTTGCTTCTCTTTCTTATCTCATTTCATTGTTCGTTTCTGTGCTCTTAGCAACAAATAGGGGAAACAAGTCTGTTACCTCAGAGGACAGCATCTGCTGCTACCAAGCAAAAATATTGGCAACTAACAGGATTTTTATAGCTTAAGTATTAATTTAGAAAATGTCAGTTAGCAGAAAATGGTTCTAAACTTTCAACTCTGTATGTGTTCTGGATTTTTCCTGAGCTTGGAACTCAGAATATGGTGGCAGACAGCTGTCATTTTAATACCCAGTCCTAGCTGTTTCTGATCCTACCTCCTAAATGAAACACAAAAATGATGAGCGAGGGACATAGATCACTGCAGATGGTACTGCGAACAAGAGCACTGTTCTCATCTGGTATAATTGTGTAGAAGGTGAAATGGCCTTAACTAGCACCATGGGACACAGTAACTAGAGGTTACTATGGCCCCTGATGTAGTATCTAGTTTACTATTAATCCGTTTAGTCCTATAAACACTAAATATAGCCTAGGGCTTAAGTTTAACTTACGTATAACCCTGAAAAATTCCTGGTAGTTACCTCGATTGAACAAAGTTAGTCCCTAAATTAGAATGGTCTGAAATGAGACACAAAAATGAAATCTATAAATGGGACAGTTTTTATTAAATAAGAGGCACTTGTAAATTTGGCAACTGGGCACTGGGATTGCAGTCTTCCTAGTTTTACTGCTGACTACTGTAACACCTTCAGCAAATCACTTACCTGAGTGCCTCTTTCTCAGATACCAGAATACTTACCTACTGCAAAGGGGTTGTGGGCTTTCCTTCCTGAATAATATATCCATAGTGCACTGTAGGTGCTTCTATGCCATTATTGTGTGATGGCTATTAGGTGTCCAAAGCACACTTTGCTTCACATTGAGGTGTTCATCAGGAACTACTTTTTGAGTTGGGATGTGAAGTCCAGAAATGGCCTTTTTAAAGAGGCAGTTAAGAGAGCAATGGTATTGTAGACTAGAGATTTCCTACTCATTGTCCTTGGAACTTTGATTAAACCATACAAGGTCAGCTGAAAACGTTAGCTTTCCTTTCTGTATATGTGGTTCTCAAACTGTTCTCTGTGGGGTATAATTCCTCCATATTGCTTGTTTGCTATCCTGCTTGGTTGACAGCAATCAGTGTGTGGCCACGGGGAGGCCAGAAAATAAGGAAATGCTGCTAACCCTGAAGGCTGACTCTACCTAACAATGGTGAGAAGTTTCATCTTCTGAAGGATTTTTCTCCATGAGTTCCCCTTCCTCTCACAAGCTTCCTCCTGAATCTCCACTGAGCTTTCAGGTCCTGCTTTCTAACCAGATGCAAGGGAGTTAATTACCCTGTCCCTGAACAAATATCTTGATGGAGTAGAGCTCCTTATCTAAAAGTGTACGCTGCAGTTTTCTAAATGAAGGAGTTCAGTGACTAAAACTGTCTGCTCTTCAGGGCAGGAACTCTGCCTACCTCTGTCTGGAAAATAGCTACCATGGTTTGCGCACACGTATAACATAATCTTGCATTTTCTCTAAAGTATTGAAAGGGGGCTAGCGACTGCTGGGGGGACAGGGTGTATATGACATTGTCTAAACTTAAGTTTTGCTACTATGTTGACAAAGTTAAAAGCAGCAAACTCCCCTAGTTTAGGTGCTGCTATGTCCTGTATAAAAGGGTTTGTACTGGTATAATTTATTCCAGTTTGGCAAAGCGAAATAAGCGGCTTATACTAGCATAAGTGGTGGTTTAAAAAACAAAACAAAAAACACTCCCCTTTCAGACAGGCCAATAAAACAGTTAGTGTATAGGAGGCCTACTTTTTTGTGTTTTCCTGCAGGGGTGGGGAATGGGAAATCAAACACTTTATAGGTTTCAGAGTAACAGCCGTGTTAGTCTGTATTCGCAAAAAGAAAAGGAGTACTTGTGGCACCTTAGAGACTAACCAATTTATTTGAGCATGAGCTTTCGTGAGCTACAGCTCACTTCATCGGATGCATACCGTGGAAACACACCTACAAGATCTCTGTCAAGCTTTCTTACAACTACAATACCCACCTGCAGAAGTAAAGAAACAGATTGATAGAGCCAGAAGAGTTCCCAGAAGTTACCTACTACAGGACAGGCCTAACAAAGAAAATAACAGAACGCCACTAGCGGTCACCTTCAGCCCCCAACTAAAACCCCTCCAACGCATTATTAAGGATCTACAGCCTATCCTAAAGGATGACCCAACACTCTCACAAGTCTTGGGAGACAGGCCAGTCCTTGCCTACAGACAGCCCCGCAACCTGAAGCAAATACTCACCAGCAACCACATACCACACAACAGAACCACTAACCCAGGAACTTATCCTTGCAACAAAGCCCGTTGCCAACTGTGCCCACATATCTATTCAGGGGACACCATCACAGGGCCTAATAACATCAGCCACACTATCAGAGGCTCGATCACCTGCACATCCACCAATGTGATATATGCCATCATGTGCCAGCAATGCCCCTCTGCCATGTACATTGGTCAAACTGGACAGTCTCTAAGTAAAAGAATAAATGGACACAAATCAGATGTCAAGAATTATAACATTCATAAACCAGTCGGAGAACACTTCAATCTCTCTGGTCACGCAATCACAGACATGAAGGTCGCTATCTTAAAACAAAAAAACTTCAAATCCAGACTCCAGCGAGAAACTGCTGAATTGGAATTCATTTGCAAATTGGATACTATTAATTTAGGCTTAAATAGAGACTGGGAGTGGCTAAGTCATTATGCAAGGTAGCCTGTTTCCTCTTGTTTTTTCCTACCCCCCCCCCCCCCCCCAGATGTTCTGGTTTAACTTGGATTTAAACTTGGAGAGTGGTCAGTTTGGATGAGCTATTACCAGCAGGAGAGTGAATTTGTGTGTGTATGTGGGTGGGGGGGATGTGAGAGAACCTGGATTTGTGCAGGAAATAGCCCGACTTGATTATGTAAAGAGTTGTCACTTTGGATGGGCTAGCACCAGCAGGAGAGTGAATTTGTGTGGGGGGGTGGAGGGTGAGAAAACCTGGATTTGTGCTGGAAATGGCCCACCTGATGATCACTTTAGATAAGCTATTACCAGCAGGACAGTGGGGTGGGAGGAGGTATTGTTTCATATTCTCTGTGTATATATAAAGTCTGCTGCAGTTTCCACGGTATGCATCCGATGAAGTGAGCTGTAGCTCACGAAAGCTCATGCTCAAATAAATTGGTTAGTCTCTAAGGTGCCACAAGTACTCCTTTTTTTTTTGCGAATACAGACTAACACGGCTGTTCCTCTGAAACTCTTCTGGTTTGGAATTCAGATTCAGCAGGAGAGGGTGTTAATGTTCAACAGCTGTCATCTGTTAGGTGCTAATCTGGCCACTTGTTAGTGGAAGATACCTTCCATTATATCAAGCATAGCTCTGCTTGGCTGGGGTGAGGAGACTTTTTTGCAAACTTTTCTTTAATGAGCAAGTAAAATACCCGATTTTGTATTGCATCCATGATTTTGATGTAGGGCGGGCCAATAAACTTTATATGATTGGTAGTCCTAAATTGTTTTCAGCATTGCTGTAGCTTTGTTGGTCCCAGGATATTAGACACGGTGGGTGAGGGTAATATCTTTTATTGGCCCAATTTTTGTTGGCAAGAGACAAGCTTTTGAGCTATACAGAGCTCTTCAGACCTGATGCTTGTCTCCTATTTAGCAACAGCACTTGGTCCGATTAAAAGACAAATGCTAAATTTAATCTGTTTTAAACATGGAATATCTCTCCATTCAGAATCCTGATCTTTCAACTGATTTCTTTTTAAACTTCCAATTCTTATTTATGCATTCTGTCTTAAATAAATCTGATAGATCTGAAAACTCTCAGGAGGGAAGAGAGGACATTGAGTTTGATCCAAGCTTTAGCACTGATTTTGTGCCCAGACTTGTTAACTTTCGTTCAGGTTTGAAGAGCATTAGCATTACTAGAAGTAACAGAAGGGGAGGAAAAATAAAAGGTTTTAAATAGTAAAGTATCTACATTGGCACACAACCGTATATGCAAGTCTTGAACACTTCTGCTTTCTAAAATTACACAACTTTCCCTTATTGCCTTCTATCTACTCCTGTATTTCTTGAGCAGGTGTTATTACTAAGTGTATGGGTATCTACTCTAAGTGCTCTAAAGCATGCCTCTATCAGTTGATCACTTTTTTGGCCTGCCAGCCTTGATATTGTGTGTGAATTTACATTGCATGAGGTACAGTTTGCAAACCAAACTAGCTGTAGGCTAGCTGGGCTTTTGTAAATATTCAGCAGGCCTTTGGAACTTGGGTC